>NC_089504.1:346785749-347105749 GCF_036850995.1 Saccopteryx leptura | reverse complement strand
TTTAGAGGGTCATGAGTGAGGTGAGGTAGGGGTGTACACATGTGGATGTCTGCTAGAACTTTAACTCATGCATTCTCTCTCTCTGTCTCTCTGCCTCATTTTCCTTGTTTCCTTTCCTCTGTGTCATTTTCTTCTTCTCTTGTGCCCCCCCCCCAGTCTCTCTAGGGAAAAACTTGGTATCTGTGCCAACTTTTTCCCCCTCCCCTCCTCCCTCTCTCTCCTCCTTCCCCTCTTCCAACTGCTGCCAGCCGGCATCAGCACCGAATTGCCATCTCCTTGAGCTCTCTGTGGAGCAATCTCAGAGAGCAGTAAGGTGTGACGCGGGGCTCTGCCGGCTTCGCAGCACCGCCTGCGGAAAGAGCGCAGGATGGTGGAAGAAGATTAAGAGAAATCGCGAGCAGGGCTCGGCTGCCATTGGTGTGTGCAAATGCCGAGGAGGAAGGGAGAGGGAGAGCGAGGAGGGGGGGCAGAAAGGGTGGGGTGGGGGGGGACCAGCAGCTGTCGGCCTAATTCTTCTAACTCTCTGCTTGTGGTCATATTAGAAAAACAGATTATGCCCCTCGGTGCCACTCACTTATACTTGACATACGTTAATGTTCTATATCTCCATTCTCGAGTCTTGACAACAGTGGACTTCAGCTCAAGGAGGATGGGCGTCTGGATGGCCAAGGGGCATAAAAGACCCGACCCCCTCATTCTCTCCTGACCTCCAGCCCCAGTCTGTACTGGCCTTTAGAAAGCAAGCCTGGGCCCAGAATTTGCCCTGTATGCCACCATGTGGCTGTGCTTTCTGCAGTGGCTTAAGGGATGCAGAGGTCAGAGGACACCTGGAAGCCCTTTCCCCTGAAAAGTCACTGCCCCTTTAGAGTTTAATAGGTCACATTGGGGCAAAGTAAGACCAGCTTTGTGGCACCCCTCCTCCAAACTTCCTATGGGCCCTCCCCCTCAAATCAGAAGTTAGGGGTCAGAGAAAGGGGTCCATGATAGTGCTCCATGAGAAGGCTACAAAGAGGTCATAAGCAAAACAAGGCCAGGATTGTTTCTGGGTTGCTATGGAAACCAGGTCTCCTCCTCCTGGCAGGAAAGGAGGACTGCCTGAGGCCTTCCTCCTTCCACCAATCCTGAAGGCTGTAAAGGTGGAGTCTGCTAAGGCCATTAGGGCTGGACTTGGAGGACAAACCAACCATTCCCAGCAGCTCTGCCTGCCAGACAACAGACCTTTGACCTCCACCCTCCCTACCCTCTTACCCCAAAATTCAGTCAAAGGAGGCATTTCTTCTCGGTGCCTTGTCCTCTATGGAGACCTGTTGCTTAGCAACCACCAGTGCCTTCTAATAACTTACAGGGACTGAGAGATATAATATCTGTCTCTATATTCAGTTCCCCTTCCCTGTCTATTTATATTTAATAACTGAAGCTCTGTGTTGGGTTCCCTTGGCACCTGTTTTAGAGTACTTTTAGAGGGAGTAAGTGGCAGCCTGAAGAAATAAAGTTATACCTGAGGAAGAACTTCTGAACAAGGAAGAATGGGAGAAAAGACTGGAGCAGGCAGGGAAGCTATGGAGTCATATATATTTTTTTAGTGTAGGCAGAGAGAAAAAGGGGAAAGTATTAAGAACTTGGAGTGTGGGAAGAAGATGGCCACAAGGATTCCCAAGGGTCTGTTTTGGAACCTGGAGTGGACCCTAATAGCTGCTTCCTGGACTGACATTTTCTACTTCCTGCACCCTGTCCTGCCCCTCCTTCCTCACAACTTCCAGGCAAGGGCTCTCTCATAGTTTCATATGTAGGAGGCACATCCCACTAGGAATGTCCAGTTTTCTAGTGTCTGGATGTTGGGGTGGGGTGGGGGGGGTATGTCGATGTATGTTCAACAAGGCCTGGGTATCTCCCAAAGTTTTCAGTCCCAAGGAAGGAATTCTTCTGAGCTTTTTCCTAGAAAGCCCAGACCTGAGTTGGCAGTGGGGGTTGTACAATGTCACTGAAAATGAGAACGGAAGGTCTAAGTCAGTACAGCCTACTGGCTGGTGGTGGAGTCAGGAGACCTGGGTTTGAGTGCCTTCTTATTTCCCTATTACCCTAGCTTTTCACTTAATCTTTCCATTGTTTCATCTACAGGTTAATAATAATAATGTTTACCTACTTGGACTTTAGTGGGATCAATTTAAAGTAATATGTAAAAGGAAACACTCTGAAAACTGTCAAATGTAACTAAAATATTATTTTAAGGTCTGGAAAAGGTCTGACTGCTGAGAAGAGGGAGGCATCGTGAATGCAGCCTAGCCCTGGGCTTAGGAACACCATTAATTTTGGGGCCAGAGGGATGTGATTCTTTGCCCTTTGGTCAGTGAGGTAGGGAGCTGTAAATCAAAATCAAACACAGAGCTGTCTAGGGAGAGTAGCACACAGTGTTCCCATCATCTTCCCGCCTCTGGTTCCAAAGTCTGACCTCTAGTCCTCAGTGGCCCAGACAAAAGCCCTGCTGAGACCCACGCTGAACCTTCCATCCTTCTGGGTCAGCACCTCCACCGCATTCATGCTGGCTCACAGACTGTGCAGTTTCACCCTTCATACCCCCCTTTTCAGCACCTCCTCCAGCCTAAGCCTTCTGTGGGAGACAGATGGGGTGTCTGTGATGGAAAAGGCTCTGGGCTCTACGCCGCCTTGGGTGGGCAGCCCCCTCCCCATCTCCCCACTACTCTCCCTCTCCCTACCTAAGACACTCAGATTCACCCCGGGCAGCTTTGGAAGCTGCTGAAGATTCCAACTCTCTTTTTTTCTCAGACTCAGCCCCAGAAGCAGAGCCAGAATGGCATCTTACCCCGAGACCTAGACCCCCAGTCCCTGTTCATGGAAGGCCAATGCAAAGGAAGAATTAGGTTAGGGCAGTGGTTGGCAAACTCATTAGTCAACAGAGCCAAATGTGGCTCGCGAGCCGCACTTTGCCGACCACTGGGTTAGGAAGTGATAGGGCTCCATGTGAGGGGACTAATGTGGGGAAGCAGGTGAGGCCTAGAGTCCCTCACTGAGGACTGGGTGGTGGGGGTTTGGGGCCTGATTGACAGAGGAAGCTGAACCTAAGCAGCTCTTTTGTTCCAGAAATCTGGGGTCCCTGGAGGGAGATTTAGCTTGGGGAGGGGAGGAAGGGAGCTAACATTACAGAGCACCAACTGTGAGCCAGGCACGATGCCAGCGCCTTTCCATACCTGTAGTCACAACTAGCAGGTGAGGAGTCAGGATGAATAGGTGTCTCATGAGCTCTCGGAACCTCTCCGTGCAGTTGACCACCTCCTCCTCTGACCTGTGATATCATTGCCAGTTCTACCACTCTGGCTGCTCTTTCTCTGTCTCCTTTGCAAGCTCATCCTCAAACTCCTTAGTCTCAGCCAAGTCCCCCGATTATATACTTTCATGGTACTATATATCCTTTCAGAGCCCTTAGCACAGTTTCACACTAATTTGTGCAGCCATTTGAATAATGATCTTATTTCCCCCACCAGCTGGAAAGTTCCACGAGGACAGTGACCACGTCTGTCTGTGTTCACCAGTGTGCTCCCAGTGCCCAGCACAGTTCCGAGTGTAAAGCAGCTGTTTGGTAAATATTTGTTGAATGAATGAATAAATGACAAAATGATATGTCTCTGGCCTGAACTTAGCTCCTTAACCACTCCCTCACCCCAGAGCTGTCTCACCTCCAATGTGTGGGCCGAGGAACAGGTTTGGAAGAAACAGGACAGGACTAGCCCAAGGTCCAGTATGGGGGCTCTGCCCTGCTAAAGCCTGGCTCTCCCTGCCTGTTCTCCAGCTTCTCCAGGGATTGAGAGAGTTCAAAGTGGGGCCTGAAATCACTCATGAGCTGGAAGGGAGGAGTCCCATCAGAGAAGGGTGCCCCTCTTTTCTGCCTTAGCTAAGACTACAAAGACCATCTTCTGCCACCCTTTGCTTCTGCCCTCTTCCTCTGGGTTTCAGGGAAGGGGATGGTTTGACCGAGTGGGAGGTATAGATGGTAAGAGCAAGACATCCTACTTATTCCTGACAGGACTGGTGATGAGTTTCAGCTAGATAACTGGAGCAGAGGGGACACCGGACCCAGCAGTCTCAAGTCCTCTGGGGCTGTACTCTCTAGACCCTGGGAAATGGAGTGGACAAAACAACCCCTGGGAGGTGGCCAGCCTTCAGCCTAGGCTTTCATCTAACCTTTCTGCCTTGCCATCTGACCTCAAACAATATTCCCGAGTCTACAGGAAGTTCAAGTTTGGCCAACCCCTTGCTCTTCCTGGCCATTCCCCATTCTAGCCAACTGCAAGCTCAGAGCATCTCTCCCACCCAGCTCAGCACCAATATCCAGTCCTCATGGCTGCCTGTCATCCAGTCCCCTTATCCTGACAGTGCCCTTTAGCACCCAGGTATCTGGGGTCATAGATGTAGAATCCACTGTAGGCCATGTTGCTTTCTCTGACCCTACCTGTTCTCTGGGGCCCCAGTAAAGTAGGACAGCTCAGGCTGTGGGCCAAGTCCTGTGTCCTCATCAAAGGCAACATTTGTCTCTTCCAAGGTGATAATCCTGTGGGGAGGAGGATGAGACAGGCACAGGGGAGAATCCCCAATCCTGCCTAAGCCCTCACCCCAGATTCCACTGCAGGCACAGATCGAAGGTGAGGGCCGAGATAGTCACAGAGGCCTATATTCATATATGCCCCTGCATAGGCCTCCGAGCCCCCGAATATCTGGGCCCCTTGAGCTCACCCAGCTACCTGTGCTGCTGCTGCTGCCGCTGCCGCCAACCCGGCTTCTTTTATTCATGCGTTGTTTTATTGCTGGCAAATGCTGCTGCTTGCCGCTGTTAGAGGCGTTCCTGCCAAATCCATCCCAACATCTTGGCCTGGCATCAGGGCGGCATGCTAATGTGGAAATTTAAAGAGCCGCTCAGCTTTAAATCGGAATTTTAAATGAGCAGCAGTGCTCCAGAGGGACACGGGCAAAATCGAACAGTATCTGATCCACCCTTCCTACCCTGCTCCCACAGAGCCACCCCACTTCTTCCCACCTCTCCTCTTGACTTGGTCACAGGGTGAGGGAGTGGCATGGGACACATAGGGAAGAAGGAGCTACCAGGGCAGAGGAATTGGTGCAAGATGGAGTCATCTCGGCCAGTAAGGGGCTGGGATTTCCCCCACTCAGGACCAAGGAGGGATCCACTGCTTGCTGTCATGGGAAAATGGAGACAGAGACTCTCTACACAAGGGAGCAGGGCTGGGGATGATGAAACTGATGTGCCTACCCCAGTTTCTGTTTTACCAGGAAGCAAGAAGAGAAGGCCCAGAGCAGAGAAGAGGTAAGGTGGAATTCCATGAGGACACTGGCGCACCATCCGGTTGTGCAGACGGGGACGTGTGCACAGAGCCGTGGGTGCCGGTCAGGGTGCTTGCTGAGGCACCTTGTAGCACGTGTACACCCAGCTCACACATCACTTGTGCATGGCGGGGAATTATTCACATATGCAGGGCAGCCTTTCCTCTCATATCCAGGCCCCTGTCCTAACCAGAGCAAGCTGGTTTCTGCAAGTTGCTAGTCTGAAATGTGCTTCAGGTTTCTGCATAAGTCCGAATGCACTAACATTCCCCAGCTCCTGTCTACCTGAGTCAGCCGTGGTGGTGACAGAGCCCCACAGCAACTCTGGGGCACGTAAGCTCATTTTGTGCATTGTTGTGGCTATAGTGTGGTGTCCTTCTCTGTGGTTACTATCAGATGACAGGCGCAGATCTCTCATCTGGGAGAGGTGGCCTTGGTTTCAGAGGGAAGAGGGAGCTAATGGAAGGTGAGAGAGACAGAATCTGTGCCTGTCTGGGCCCCCCTTTCCTCCTTACCTGTCTTCAGGAAACAGGGGGGCCCTCATTATCTGGAAACATATATTGACTGCCTCCCTTCAAAGAGACAATGTGCTTAGTTTAGCACAGTGCCTCACAATTTTCTGGGCTGGGTTTATGAAAGCCCCAAGAATCTGGATGTGCTATCCCCATTGGAGGATCCTCAATAACTTGCACGGTAATCTCACCTTAACCAGTGTTAGGTTGCCAGGCCAAAGGATGCTCCCTGACCTTCCCCAGGATTCCCCCTCCCTCAATGTAGCCAGCCTTCACAGGCTGGTGTGGCTGCCAGCCAAGAGGCTTGGGGCAGGCCTGGGGCATGCAGCTGGCACCTGCCTACCACATCCCCAAGGAGCACCTTCCTCCCCCACTGCATAGCCCCATTCAGATGGCCCCTGGGCTGCAGGAGTCAGAGCTCTCTGCTCCCGTTCTGTTCCTAGAGTAAACCTCAAGCTGGAAAGTCCATCGTCTTCCTTTTCACTGTAACCTGCTCCAGGATCCTCTACCCAGACTAGATATACTAAACACCCACCAGCTGCTTTTTCCAGGCAGGACCAACCACTGAATACAGTAGGGGTTGGACTGGGACTAGGTAAGGGTCTTGAGGGGTAAGACCTGGGCTGGAATTATTGGAGAAGTTGCTGGGGTCAAGAGATGGATGAGGAAGAACTCAATGGGAGTGGGATAGGATGGGGCAGGCATGAAGTGAAGGGGTTGAGTGAATCTGCCTTTCTCATCTAATTAGCAACATGTAAATAATATGCAAATTTCCCCCTCTTTGTTTAGAGACCACAGGGCCTGTGCTTTTTGGAAGTAGGCTACAGAGGGACCACCAGGCAGTGTCTCTAAGACCATCAGACATGGGACACTCAGGCTCAACAGAAAGGGCAGAGTGCAGCCATCAGTTTCTAGCTTATTCTCTGGATGGACTCACTTTCTATAGGCCTCAATTTCCCTGTGTGTGAGAGGGCGAGACTGGACTGGAGGGATTCCAAGGCTTCTGTCCGGTACTGACAGTCTGGGGTTCTCTGATCAGGGCCCAGTGCCAGCATAGGGTGGAGGGATTGATTCCATTCTGGAGTGAAAGCTACTTGGCTCTCTTGCCCCTGCTGCCCATCTCAGCATTTCTGTCATGATACCCCCCCACCCCCATCTCCATGCACCTGCCATCCCAAATGTGTGAGCAGTTTCCTGAAGGCAGTGTTCTCTCCTACTCTGTGCCTTTACCCGCACTGTTTCCTCTGCTTGCAATGCCCTTCTTGCTTTAGTCCCTTAGCTGGCTAACTCCTCTAACTCAACAGCTTTATGTGCCTTACCCTTCCACCTTCTGGGCATCCCTATATATTGTTTCCTTTCCTTTATTTCCCACTACACTAAACACCTTAAGGGCAGGTACTAGGTTTTGTTCAAGACAGAACCTCCAATGAAATGTATTCCTTTCCCAAGGCTGCTGTAATAAATTACCACAACCTTGGTGGCTTAAAACAACAAAGGTATTCTCTCACATTTCTGGAGGCCGGCAGTTCAACATCAATTTTACTGTGCGAAAATCAAGATGTCAGCAGGACTCTGTATACTCTCTCTGGAGGCTCTAAGGGAGAATCTACTCCTTCAACTTCTAGTGGCTGCCGGCATTCCTTTGCTTGTAGCCATATCACTCCAGTTTCTGTCTTTTCACAACTTCTGCTCTTCTGTGTGTTTATAATCTCCCTATGCCTCTCTCTTACAAAGGCACTTAAACACATTCAGCTGATCCAGGCAGGATAATCTCCCCATCTCAAGATTCTTAGCTTTGCCTAACCAGTGGTAGCTCAATGGATAGAGTATTGATCTGGGATATTGAGGACCCAGGTTTGAAACCCCAAGGTTGCCAGCCTGAGTGTGCAGTCACCAGCGTGAACATGGGATCATTGGCATGATCTCATAGTCACTGTCTTGAGCCTAAAGGTCAATGGCTTGGTTTGAATTCCCCCACCCTCACCCTGGTCAAGGCATGTATGAGAAGTAATCAGTGAACAACTAGAGTATGAGTTCATGCTTCTCATCTCTCTCCCTTCTGTCTCTCTCTAGCTCACTAAGGAAAAAAAAAAAAAAATATATATATATGTGTGTGTGTGTGTGTGTGTGTGTGTGTGTACATATATTCTTAGCTTAATCACATCTGCAAAGACAGATAAGGTAACAGTCACAGTTCTGAGGATTAGCCTGTGGTCATATCTTTGGGAGCCATCATTAGACTACTAAAATAAGCAAAGGCAGCCCTGGCCGGTGGCTTAGTGGATAGAGCATCAACCTGGCATATGCATATCCCGGGTTCTATCTCCGGTCAGGAGAAGCAACCATCTGCTTCCCCCCCCCCAACCCCTCACTTCCCATCCTTCCCTTCCCACAGCCAGTGGCTCGATTGGTTTGAACATGGCCCAGGCATCAGCCTGAGGCACTAAAAATAGCTCAGTACTTGAGCATCAGCCCCAGATGGGGTTAACGGGTGGATCCCAGCCAGGATGTATGCAGAAGTCTGTCTCACTATCTCCTCTCCTCACTTAAAACAAATAATAAAAAAAAAAAAAAAGCAAAGGCATCTTTAAATTTGTTAAGCATCTACCATGTGCCAGACACCATACATACATTTTTCTCACTGCATTTAAGTTTCCCAGTAATCCTGAAGGTAGATAATAATGCCTCTACAGATGAGGAAACTGAATAAGGCCCAGGGAGATTGAGTCACCTGTTCAAGCTAACATAGCTGATAAGTGACAGCCAGGATTTGAAACCAGATGGGCTTGGCTCCAAAGCCATCATAATTTTTGCCTCACCAATAGCCTCCAAGCCTACCCCTGGCTCTGGCACAAATTTCTTACCTGAATGAGTGTGCAGAAACAGAAAGAGAGATGGACAAGAGAAAAAAAGACGAAGCCCAGTCTTCCTAATGATATTGACTCAGGCTTTCTTTTGCCAAAGCCCTCTTGCTACCCCCCTAATCCTCCCCACCACCCCTGACCCTTGTTTAAGAAGCCTGGAATCTCCCCCAGTTTGCATCCCCATGCCAACTACTGCTGCCCAGAAGGGTGGCACAGTGCCTGCACTTCAGGCAGAAGAGATCAAATCACAGAACCAGAGGGATCTCTGGAGGTCGCCTCTTCTACCCCTCTGCCTGTATAGAGGCCTGCAGGACAGGGCACATGGGGTAGGGTAGTTGGTAGCAGAGGGAGAAATTAGGCATCTCTTCCTTTAGCTACCCTTTCTCCTCACTTCTTACACAGCTTGTATTAGGAAGTCCTCACTCAGGTCTAACCTTCCAGACATGCTGTAATGAAAGCTAGCCAGAGAGATTGTCCAAGACTGTCAAAACATAAAACGAGATTTTGGCTAAGTTACTTCACCTCTCTGGGCCTCTAATTCTTCATCTTTAAAATGGGATTGATAACGATGATAATAATACACATCTCACAGGGCTGTTGGGATAATAACAGTTCAAGAAACAAGCGTCTAACTCAAGGCCTGGAGCAAGGGATGTGCTGCAGGAATATTTTATAACAGCCCCTCAGCCCTCCAGCCGAAGCCCCTTTATCCTGAGTAACAGGGCTTTGCTCACCTCAGCCAGTTTGCCTTGCGCGCTAGACTGTGAACTCCTCTTGGCAGGACCTTGTTCATTTTTTAATCACCGCCCGATCTCCTCCCCATTGTCTCTAGCCCGTGCTTTGGCACGTAGGCTCAATCTACATTTGACAAATAAATAAGTGAGGGTATCAGTTGGAACCCCGAAGTTCCGTGAGGCAGAGAGCCTGACTCCCATTACCCCTTGTGGGTACGGCCCTTTCCCCTGGGGTCCAGGTGGTGGCGGCGGCGAGGAAAGGATGCTCTGCAGCTTTAAGATTCCTCTCGGGCGTCCCGGTTGCCAAGGCGCGGTTGCCAGGGGCCTGCGCGGAGCTGCGTCCGGCCTTCGCGCACCGGCTCCGTGCTTCCGCCGCTGCAGACTCCGCCGGCGGGCCGCGCCGGGCTCCGCTCCTCCGAACCGTCTGGCGGACTTGGCACCGGCCCCGACTCCTCAGTGCCCCCGCGGTGCGTGGCAGGCTGCGGCTTCATTATCCTGATTGATTCCTCCTGCTCCCCGACACCGTGGGGGCCCCGGCCAAGGAAGGGGGGCAGAGGCGGCATCTGCGGGCCCCTTTCAGGGCCCTCGCCCCCAGCCGCTCCTCGGGCTGCTGGCCCCTCGGTTCTCTGCTGCTGGCGGCCAGGCAGGGCAGGGAGGGAGGACGGGCAGGCCAGACCTTGGCCCCCAACACCCACCCCCCAAGCCCGATGGTCAGGGAGGGCGCCATGAAGCAGCGAGGCTGCCTTGGGCTTGGAGTTCGGGACCAAGGTGCCAGCCCTGGGCCACAAATGCCGCGGGTTTCTGTCTCGAGGGGACTGCCCTCTGCAAAGGTTTTGGGCCATCCTCAGGAGGATATGAAGGGTTTGGGGTGCGGAGGGAGCACAGTGACAGACTGAGAACTCCTGAGAAATAACCTTGGCCAAATGGGAAAGGTGACATCTTCCAGGAGCACTGATCACGTGGGCCAAGGTCTGGGGGGACACATACTTTATCACCTTATCTCCCAGGTCGCCTTAAGTAGTTCTCAGGGGAAATAGGGACAAGGTCTGCCAAAACAAAGCAGGACACAGCTAGGATTTTAGCTAAAAAAAAAAGACCAGAGGCCTCTGTGAGTTAGAGAACCTGTCCTGAAATCTACCCCAGGGTGGTCTGGCCATAAAATCATGGCCTGCCAGGAAACCAACTACTCAGGTGAGACCTCAGTGGAAAGAGCAGTTAGGGGCCAGGCCTGGGATAAGAGCGCCTTCCTAGTTCTACCACTTGGTTTCTGAGCTGGGTAAATGACTTTACCTTTGTGTGTGTGTGTGTGTGTGTGTGTGTGTGTGTGTGTGTGTGTGTGTGTGAGAGAGACAGAGACAGAGACAGAGTCAGAGAGAGGGACAGACAGACAGAAAGGGAGATATATGAGAATCATCAACTCTTTGTTGCGGCTCCTTAGTTGTTCATTGGTTGCTTTCTCATATGTGCCATGACCGGGGGGCTACCACCTACCGAGTAACCCCTTGCTCCAGCCAGCGACCTTGGGCTCAAGCTGGTGAGCTTTGCTCAAACCAGATGAGCCCCTGCTCAAGCTGGCGACCTCAGGGTCTCAAACCTGGGTCCTCCGTGTCCCAGTCTGACGCTCCATCCACTGCTCCACTGCCTGGTCAGGCGACTTTACCATTCTTAGCATTGGTTTTTTTCATTTGTAAAATGAGGTTAAGACCTCTCTGACAGTTGTCAGTGGCTAAAAGGAATAATATGTTGATGGCAGGGCCCTACCTAAGTTTATCAGGCAAGAAGGATAAAGAGAGGTGAGAAGCAGTCTTCCATCTCCATTGCTGTGTTGGGTAGACCCCTCCTCGCTCCTTGAAGCAGGTAAGTCTCCTCAATATGCTTAAATCCCTTTAACTAGAAGATGACATGAAACCTTCCAGCCAGAGCTGCTTCCTTGTCAGGGTAGAGAGGCAAAACTGCTCTCCACCTCATCTGTATGGCATGGATTTAATTTTTCAGTTCACATCAGGCCCTCTACCACCTCTTTCCTTCTCTCTCTCTCTCTCTCTCTCTCTCTCTCTCTCTCTCTTGTCCTGACAGTCTCCCTCTAGTGCCTCAACCCTCTCCTGTTCAAGGGCCAGAGCTGGGGAATTATACAGGCTTGGCCCTTTTGACTAATTCCAATCTTAAAGTCCTGTCAGTCCTTGGAAAGGTGGAGAATTTGAGGCCAGTTTTTCCAGACTATGGTGATCATCTGTGAACATGGGCCACTCAGGCAACTAAGTATCCATCTCTTGGTCTGGTTCTTCATCTGTGAGCTCATTAATTTATTCTTCCAACCCTTATTTCCTGAGTGACCACACTGGGGCAGCATGGTGCACCCAGGAGGTGGCAGTGCAGGAACAACAAAGTGGGTGGGAAGAAATGCACTCTGAAGCCACTGATCCTCTGCGGGGAAAACAGACACTCACATCAGCCTCTTCACTACAAGGATATTTGCTGCAGGAGGACCTTCCAGATTCTAGAACATTCCACAGGGTTATGATGCTTTCCCCCTTTTTCCTGAACACAGCAGACTCTTGCCCTGGACTCTTCAGCCAGAGGCTAATTGCTTTCCCAGGGAAAAAGACAGATTATAAAATTTGAGTCAGGAACTTTTATTTATCCCGTTTTATTGGAATTATCTATTTTTACAATTATGCATTACTTTCTTTTTCTTTTGTATTTTTCCGAAGTTAGAAGCGGGGAGGCAGTCAGACAGACTCCCGCATGCACCCCACCAGGATCCACCTGGCATGCCCACCAGGATGCGATGCTCTGCCCATCTGGGGTGTTGCTCCATTGCACTGGAGCCATTCTAGCGCCTGAAGCAGAGGCCATGGAGCCATCCTCAGCACCTGGGCCAACTTTGCTCCAATGGAGTCTTGGCTGCGGGAAGGGAAGAGATAGAGAGGAAGGAGAAGGGGAAGGTAGAGAAGCAGATGGGCGCTTCTGTGTGCCCTGGCCGGGAATTGAACCTGGGACTTCCACATGTCGGGCCAACAACGCTTTACCGCTGAGCCAATCGGCCAGGGCCTCCATTACTTTTATATTCAAGGTAAAAACAATAAAAAACACTACCAGTTTGGGGAAGGGGAGTGTCAGGGAGGAATTTTTTTACAGAAATAGAGTCAGAGAGAGGGATAGACAGGGACAGACAGACAAGAACGGATAGATGAGAAGCATCAATCAGTTTTTCGTTGCACATTGCGACACCTTAGTTGTTCATTGATTGCTTTCTCATATGTACCTTGACTGTGGGCCTTCAGCAGACCGAGTAACCCCTTGCTCGAGCCAGCGACCTTGGGTCCAAGCTGGTGAGCTTTTGCTCAAACCAGATGAGCCCGTGCTCAAGCTGGCAACCTCAGGGTCTCGAACCTGGGTTCTTTCTTTTTTTGTATTTTTCCGAAGCTAGAAACGGGAGGCAGACAGACTCCTGCATGCGCCCGACCGGGATCCACCCGGCATGCCCACCAGGGGGCGATGCTCTGCCCATCTTGGGGTGTCGCTCTGCCACAATCAGAGCCATTCTAGCACCTGAGGCAGAGGCCACAGAGCCATCCTCAGCGCCCAGGCAAACTTTTGCTCCAATGGAGCCTTGGCTGTGGGAGGGGAAGAGAGAGGCAGGGAGGAAGGAGAGGGGGAGGGGTGGAGAAGCAGATGGGCGCTTCTCTTGTGTGCCCTGGCCGGGAATCGAACCCAGGACTCCCGCACACCAGGCCGACGCTCGACCACTGAGCCAACCGGCCAGAGCCTTCGAACCTGGTTTCTTAGCATCTCAGTCCGATGCTCTATCCACTGCGCACCGCCTGGTCAGGCTTAGGGAGGAATTTTTTGCTCTGGTGACCAAAGGCAGGTCAGTACATGTATCTAGGCATGCCATGCCCTTGATTAATGTGGTCCTGTGAGCAGTTTCCTCAGTCTACCCACTGGCCTGACTGCCCACTCACCCTTGGCTGGCCTGCTCCACCATCAGCACCTATAGGCCTGGGCTCCACCTCCTATTAATACAAGCCACATGAGAGAGACCCTCACTGTGGCATATCTAAGCAGAAGATAGAGCCACAGCCGCCTAGTGGCTGCCAGGGAGGCTGGCAGGAAGGGGCCTCTCCACTAGGCGTCTCCTGGGAAACAGTGAGCTCTCTAGAGAAGGGACATTTGGAAATAAAATTCCTGCCACTGTGTGTTTGTGTGTTGGGGCGGGAGAGGGAGTTACACCTCCCCAGCCCCCTCTGCTCTTCTCTCTTAAGGGAAAGCCTCTCTCAGCAGCTCTTCCCACTCCCTCCCAAAACTCCAGCCCTGCCCCAGAAACAGCACAGGCTCTGCTGGGAGTGGATAAGGTCCCTTCAGATTTATGATGCAGGCGGAGAAGAGCACTGGATTGAGAGCCGGGTGCTAACGCCCTCGGCCGCCCTTCCTCACCCCATGTTCCTGGTCAGTATACCCTCTTTCTGAATTCCGGGCTCCTCCTCTGTAAAGTAAGGGTATGGATGCCCTTTCCCCGTTATTTTCAGCACATTGGGGCTCCTCCCCAAGGCCCAAGAACATGGCAGGGGCAATTTAGGTTATTTCCTGCACTTGCAGCAGATTCCTGATAGGAGCTAATGACTCCTTGTGTGACCAGCCTCTGCCCTTCACCTGCACATTCATTCATTCATTCAGGTACTGTGGGTGCTTATGGAGAGTAAAGTCTACACTTAGACCAGGGGTCGGGAACCTTTTTGGCTGAGAGAGCCATGAATGTCACATATTTTAAAATGTAATTCCGTGAGAGCCATGCAACGACCTGTGTACCATACACATTATCCAATAAAAATTTGATATCCCGAAGGACAGCTGTGATTGGCTCCAGCCACCCGCACCATGAACATGAGTGGTAGGAAATGAGTGGATTATAATACATGAGAATGTTTTATATTTTTAACTTTTTTTTTTATTAAAGATTTGTCTGCGAGCCAGATGCAGCCATCAAAAGAGCCACATCTGGCTCGTGAGCCATAGGTTCCCAACCCCTGACTTAGAGGGTCCAGAGACTGCCCAGAGTTCCATGAAAGAGGCACCTCAGCCCCCCCCCCCCACGCTGGCCTGTGCCAGAGGCCAGATTCATGCCACATTTCTTCCATGATAACCCCCTTCACATGAAACTGGAGGGCCCTGGAACCTTCTCATGGTACCCAAATCCAACCTAAGGAAGAAGCCATTGTGCCTCCTGGGGAATAGAGGTAGGGGGTCTCTGCCTCCTCCCCTCTCATGCCCACCTGGTACCCTTTGCTCTCCCTTATTCTTGAGGGACCAAGCCCCCACTCCCAGCCTAACCCCCCTTTCCCCTGTAAAATACAGGCTGCATGCATGAAAGCAAGTGGCTCTCTCCCAGCTGGAATGCCCTTCCTCCTGACCTCACTTCCTAAACTGCCCATTCCTCAAGAGACGCCACCTTCCTGGCCTTGGCCGGTTGGCTCAGTGGTAGAGTGTCGGCCTGGCGTGCGGAAGTCCCGGGTTCGATTCCTGGCCATGGCACACAGGAGAAGCACCCATCTGCTTCTCCACCCCTCCCCTTCTCCTTCCTCTTTGTCTCTCTCTTCCCCTCCCACAGCCAAGGCTCCATTGGAGCAAAGATGGCCCGGGCGCTGGGGATGGCTCTATGGCCTCTGCCTCAGGCGCTAGAGTGGCTCTGGTAGCAACAGAGCGACGCCCCGGATGGGCAGAGCATCGCCCCCTGGTGGGCATGCCGGGTGGATCCCGGTCGGGCGCATGCGGGAGTCTGACTGCCTCCCCGTTTCCAGCTTCAGAAAAATACAAAAAAAAAAAAAAAAAAAAAAGGAGGCCCTGGCCGGTTGGCTCAGCGGTAGAGCGTCAGCCTGGCGTGCGGGGGATCCGGGTTCGATTACCGGCCAGGGCACATAGGAGAAGCACCCATTTGCTTCTCCACCCGTCCCCCTCTCCTTCCTCTCTGTCTCTCTCTTCCCCTCCCACAGCCAAGGCTCCATTGGAGCAAAGATGGCCCGGGCGCTGGGGATGGCTCCTTGGCCTCTGCCCCAGGCGCTAGAGTGGCTCTGGTTGCGGCAGAGCGACGCCCCGGAGGGGCGGAGCATCGCCCCCTGGTGGGCAGAGCATCGCCCCTGGTGGGCATGCCGGGTGGATCCCGGTCGGGCGCATGCGGGAGTCTGTCTGACTGTCTCTCCCCGTTTCCAGCTTCAGAAAAATACAAAAAAAAGAAAAAAAGAGACGCCACCTTCCAGGCAGAGTGGGGGTTGCTGAGAGAGCTCTCAGTGGAGGAGATGACCCCCACACCTTCGAGAGGAGCTCCAGGAGGGAAGGGGGTGGGTGGAGGGGCTGCCACAGACTAGGGAGGCCCAGGCCTCCTGCAGGTTTCCTTTTAGGAGGCGACAGTGACTGGCCCTCATGGCCTGATTTGACCTTGTGGTTTCTCAGCTAGATGTGCTCTGAGAGAGGGGCCAAGGAGTTGGAGGTGAAAGAGAAGAAGGTGAGGGGAGAACAAGGGGAGGGAGAAGCAGCAGAAGTGGGGAACGGAGTGACTTCATCTTTTTTGGGCACCTACTGTGTGCCAGGCGACAGGCTCTGTCCCAGTTTTACCTGGATTCTGTCATTGAGTTTCCACCCGGCTTGTGCCAGTGTTGTTATCTATTCCACTCTGACAGAGAAGGAAACTGAGACTCAGAGGTGTTATGTAACTTGCCCAAGGTCACACAGCTTGTCAGGAGTGAAGCCAGAATCCTGGCCCAGGTCTGTCTGCATCCAGTGGGTTCTCTCAGCTGCCAGGAAGTCCTCCTCCAGGAAAAGCAGGGCTGGGGCTGGGGTTTCCAGTCGGAGCTCATCACACTCCCCAGAGGCAAATCCATTGTCATCTGCCCTCCTCCTCCTCACCCATCTGCCAAGCAAGTCGCAGGTGAGCCCCCTGCCAAGGCCCCTGCCCCAGACCCAGGTGCTAGCTCAGCTTTGCCTGGCTCCCCGCCTCTCCCTGGTGCCCCCAAGGTGGCTCTGAGGTCACCCCACACCCTGATGCATTTCCAGATCACAGAATGCATAGGAAAAAGCAGGAAGAGAGAGGTCACTTGAAGGTTGAAGCAGGAGTTCTGGTCTTGGGCAAAAGATCGGGGGTCCTGGTTATCTCCTTCATTTCAAATGAACCCTTTCCCTAATTCCCACCCCTCGCCCCCAGAGACAGTCAGAGCTTTGCTTAGTTAATGAAATACAAAAGAAGGAATCAGGGGGTGGGGGGACTGGAGAGCTCTGGAAAGCGAGGGAGAGAGGAAAAGTTGGGTCTCTTCCAAAGAGTTAATGTTCCACAGTATGATCGATTAGGTGTCAGATGTAATTTCAAACCAATACAAGATGAATGGCATAATTTTCCCTCTCTCATTTTAGACAGAATTAAGAATCCATTAGCTAACACAAATTTTTGGCAAGTTTAATAGGAGCTCAAATCTACATTCAGAGGAAACGCTCCCCAAAGCATGTTTCAAGCTTTTACTCCTCGGGCCCCTGGCCTCCAACGTCCTCCCGACCCTCACAAGCCCTCTGTTGTCTGTCCCCCAAGGCAGCTCCCTCTCCAGTCCCCTGGTCCCCCTACATGCTCCTCCTCAACCCAGCCCAAGATTAACTGGCATGACCCTTCTCACAAAGGCCAGGCCTGCCCACTATTGTCTTCCAGTGGCAATGGGTGGGGGGAAGGGCGGAGGGGCTGGCAGTGGGCCCAGGAAAGGGGGGAGGTTGCTGAATTGGCCCCAGGCTCCAGACAAACCCTAGGGAGAGGGTGAATTGATTGGGGCTTTGGGGCTGTTTGAGTCTCAGCTACTCCCCAGTTTCTCCTCTAGAATAGTTCTTGTTCTTAGACAAAGCATTAGTTCATAAGGGAGACTCAAACCCCCTTGTTCCTCCTCTTACATTTACATCTATACACATAGTAAACCTGAGAGAGGGGAAGAGCAACTGTGGGCTTATTTTATAGATGAGGAAATTGAGGGTCAAGGGGGTTGATTGGGCCTAAGGGTAGACGTTGGCTCAGCTACTTGCTTACTTACTAGGGTCCTAAGGCATCAACTTCCAGGTCTCAATTTTCTCATCTGTAAAATGGGAAGAACATTAGTACCAGCTCATAGGATTATCCTAAGGGACAAATGAAAAAGCTCTTGATAAAGGAGAACCTTCCTGACTGATCGTCTAGAAGTGCCAACTGTCCACTCTGCGCCAGCCTTGTGAATAAGCCCCAGCCCCTGGGGCGGGGGGGGGGGGGAACATGTAAACTGAGCCCTGCACTGGAAGGAAGAGATGTTGGAATAATGATTATAGCAGCTTACCCTTACTGGGCATTTGTCTGTGCCAAATGTGGAAATAAATCCCTTACCTATCGTAGTTCCTCACACCCCTTTCAGACAGATACTATTATTTCACCTCACTTTCCACATCAGGAAACTGAGGCACAGACAGAGGAAGTATCTTGCCTGAGGTCACCCACTAGGTAGGGAGGCAGGTAGGGAGGCGTGGCTGAGGTAGCTCCAACCCAGGCAGCCTGGGCCTGTGGCTTTTACCTGACGCTAAGCAGAGGTAAAGGCTGGGATGGTGGAACACCGGGATATATGATCCACCTCGCTCTGGGGTCTGTCTGGGAGGGCTTCACCGAAAACAGAGGCTTGACTAAGGTCTTAACTGATGAGTAGCAGTCTACCAGGTGGGATAGGAAAGAAAGCAGTGTAGGCAGCGAGAGCAACATGTGCAAAGGCACCAAAAGAAGTCTCAGCATGCCCTGGCCGGGTGGCTCAGTAGATAAAGCATCCTCCCGGCGGCTGAGGTCGTGGGTACGATCTCCATTCAGGGCACGTGAGAAACCATCAATGAGTATGCAACTAAAATGGAACTAAGTGGAACAGCGAGCTGACGCCTCCCCCCCCCCTCAAATCAATGGAAAAAATTTTAAAATAGTCTCAGCATAGGGGATAGTGAGTGTTGCACAAAATATGGGGGTTTGTGTGGAAGACAGCGGGAGGCAGGTTGGATGGGCAGGCCAGGTGCTTCATTCTGGCAATCTTGCTCTAAAAATCGAGTTGTTGAACTCCTATAGACAGCCTTGCTTGCTGTGCTCAGGAGTTAGGGCCGTTTTTTATGTTGTCATTCTAATAGGTAGAACTATTGCCTTGTTTCTTCATTACAATAATCACACAAAGAAGGTACCGTTACTCTATTTTTCAAATGAATAAACAGGCTCAGGGATAGTAAAGAACTTGCCTAAAAGACAACTAGAAAGTGACAGAGCTGAGCATCAAACCCATGTCTGACCCCAGAGCCCAGACTCTTTTTTTTTTAAATTAATTTATTTATTTTAGAGAGAATGAGAAAAGACAGAAACATTGATCTGTTCCTGTATGTGCCCTGATCGGAGGTCGAACCAGCAACATCTGCAACTCAGTTCAATGCTTTAACCAACCGAGCTATCCGACCAGAACCCAAATTCCTAGTCAATAGGCTTGCTGTGTCCTGGTACGCAGTGGGGAATTTTGGAGGAATTTTCAGCAGGGAGTGATGGATTTGGATTGAGTTTTAGGAAAAGGATTGTGACAGGATACACAAGTTAGAGCAGGTTGAGACTGGAGGCAGGGAAGCCAGGAAGGAAACCATTGCTCGGGTCCAGATGACATTCCCAGATGGAGAGCAACAGGGGGAAAAGCCCCCTCTCATCCATGGGGATGAAAGAAAGGGCCTTCTGGAGCCTAAGTAATAATAGTTATAATAATACAAACTATTAAGTGCCTACCCTGTGCTAGGAACTTCCTCTGAGCCATTACCAAATTGTATAGTGCTGTAGGGCAGATACTATTAGCCCCATTTTACAGATGAAAAAGCAGAGGCTCAGAAAGGTTGACAGACTTCTCTGGACCACACAGCTATGATCCAGCAGAGCTGGGACTGGCCTGAGCCCTAGCGTTCTCTCTCGCCTTATGCCAGAAGGTGGTTGGAGCACATATCAGAGGTCAGCTGTTCCCTCTTGACATGATTTAATACTTGGCATACATATTATGAAGCTGGCCTCTGTTTGGGCCCAGCAAGAGGCCTCAGACTGAAGGAGGTGGGATGAGGGTGAGGAGGAGCAGAAGAGAAGTGGTAGAGGGGTGAGCTCTGGAGTCCCGAGCCAGCAGTCATTGGTACATGTTACCTAGACCATTTAAGAAGATGTACAGGACAAGGCATTCAGGAAGGTGAGTGACTTTTTTTTAAACAGAGAGACATTCTTTTTGTTTGTTTGTTTGATTGCTTGATTTTAGTGAGAGAGGAAGGGGCAGAGAGAGAGAGAGACAGGAATATCGAGCTGTTCCTGTATGTGTCCTGACCAGGGATCAATCTGGCAACCTCTGTGCTTCAGGATGATGCTCTAACCAACCGACCTATCCAGCCAGGGTCAGAGGTATTCTTTTATTTATTTATTTATTTATTTATTTATTTATTTATTTATTTATTTTAGAGAGAAAGCAAATGGGAAGCATTCATTTGTTGTTCCATTTAGTTGTGAATTCATTGGTCACTTCCTATATGTGCCCTGAAGGGGGATTGAACCCGCAACCTTGGCATATTGGGACGATGCTCTAACCATATTGAGACGATGAGCTAACTGGCCAGGGCAGAAGGTGAATGAATTTAATTCTCTTAGCCCTTAAGTGGGGAAGAGACCTCATACCTTTTCTTTATTCCTTAACTTTTGGGAAGTCCTTACTGCTAGCTAACTCCCATCCCTCCTAATGGAGTCATGAGCAACCCCAGTTGCCAGTTTCAAGGAAGAGCCCCTGCCCCTGCATCCCACTGAGAAGACATAACTCTGTCACTTTCCTCATGGGCTGGGGAGTCAGGGGATGGGGAGTATTCCACCTACTTGCCTTTATGTCACTGCAGACCCAGAGTGGAGTGGGGTGGAGAGTTCCCAGGATTCCACCGACAGGAGGAATAACCAGGCAGGGGAAGAGGAACGGGTCCTGTGTCCTGAGCAGACCCAGGGCTCCTCCCTGCACGGAGGAGGGTCTCTGAGTGTTAGTGAAATGGCATCAGAGCTTAGGGCACATAAAGGAACTCACATCCCTGCCTGGGCTAGACACTTCAGGAACAGGGAACTCCTGGCCAGCCCAGGGTCACCCTTAGGGAGAGAACTTGGGGAAGGGACTAGAGACGATACTTGAAAGAAAATAGCTTTGAGAGAATGAACTAGGGAAGAAAAGGGGCTCAAGTTAGAACCCGAGCCCTCCTGCTGCAAAGGCAGAAATATCTGGGGCTGGTTTGTTCCTTTATTCCACATATTTTCATGGATAGTCCTACTATGTGCCAGGCTCTGGGATATTTCAAAGATCTTTACCTTCAAGCCACTTATATTCTAGCTGGGAGAGAGACTTAGTATGTTAGTATATACATTGTTTTTATGTTAGAAGGAAGCAAGTGCTATGGGGGAAAAGTTCATGGAGAAGCGATTTAGCCTGGGGGTGGTAGTTGCCATTTTAAGTAGGAGGCTGGGGTCGGCCTCATTAAGGGTGAGCTAAGACCTGCAGGAGGTAGAGAAATTGGCAGTGTGGCTCTCTGGGAGCAGCCATTAAACAGGCTATAAGGCAGACCTGTCCCTAGTGAGCTGGAGGGATGGAGGGTGGGCAGAAGCCAGTGAGGTTGAGTCTACTAGCCACATGTGACTATTTAAATTTAAATTAATTTAAATTAAATAAAATTTAAATTTTGTTTCCTCAGCCACATTTCAAATGCTTAATAACTTCATATTGCCTAGTGATTACTACCGTACTGAACAGGACAGAAATAGAACATTCCTATCACTGCAGAAAGGTCTATCTGATAGTGCTGGTCTAAAGCTCTCGACTCAGAGACTGGCCCTCGTTATATGCAAAGTGGGTGAGCACCATCATTCCTAAAGGACTTAGGTGGTGAGATTGATTATTCTTCCAGTAGCCGGCCAAGGACCACCCATTCGATGTTCTCCAGGGTTGAGTGTGAAAACTAAGTGAGGAGGAGCCAGGGGCTGCTCAGGGCAGTGCAGACAGAAGAGATGGGGGAGGAACAAGTCTACAGGTTAGGGCAGGGGTCGGGAAGCTTTTAGGCAGAGAGAGCCATGAACGCCACATATTTTAAAATGTAATTCCGTGAGAGCCATACAATGACCCGTGTACATTACGCATTATCCAATAAAAATTTGGTGTTGTCCTGGAGGACAGCTGTGATTGACTTCAGCTACCTGCAACCATGAACATGAACGGTAGGAAATGAATGGACTGTAATACATGATAATGTTTTATATTTTTAACGTTATTTTCTTTATTAAATATTTGTTGGCAAGCCAGATGCAGCCATCTAAAGAGCTACATCTGGCTCGTGAGCCATAGTTTCCCAACCCCTGGGTTAGGGAGTTGCTGTTGAGGATTGCCCAGGGCGTAGGGCTGAGTGGAACATGCATCTAGGGCGGGAAAGAAAAGAAGACCAAGAGGGAAAAGAGAAAGAGGAGACAGAAAAATCCAGTCACCCAAGAGCTGGACTCCAGGATGGGTCTTCACTACCTGCCCTATTGGTTGCCGCTTTTGAAATCCTTCCTTCAGTATTTTTATTACTGAGTCTGTTCATTCATTCATTCATGCAACATTTGTTTATGGAATACCAGGATGCCCCTGGTCCTGTCCTAGGTGCTGGGAGTAGCACTATATATAAATAAAGCCCCACCGACAGAGAGCTTATATGAATGTGGGCAAGTAGACAGTGAACATAATAAACGTGTAACATATATAGCATGTGAAATGATGATATATACTAAAGAGAAAAATAAAGCAAAGGAGAGGAAAGGAGGTGCAGCTTTGGATGGGGTACCTAGGAGAAGCTTCTTAGGTGAGGTGATATTTTGTTTTGGCCGAGGGGGCATGGGAGTAAGTTTCTTTTGGGGATGGTGAAGTGTTCAAAATTGATTGTGGTGATGGTCACACAGCTTTATGAATATACTAAAAAAACCCATTGAATTGTTTAAATGAATTATATCTCTTTAAAAATTATTGAATTTATTGGAGTGACATTGGTTAACAAAATAGAGGTTTTAGTTGTACAATTCTATAATACATCATCTGTGTATTGTATTGTGTGTTCAGAATTATATCTTAATAAAGGTGTTATTTTGCCTTTTGGCTCTGTGAGCAGCACTATGGCAGCAGGCAAAAACAATTGCCTTACAAAAGACAGCAAAAAGGGAGCCAAGAAAAAAGAGATGAACTCATTTTCTAAGGAAAATTGGTATAGTGTGAAAGCAGCAGCTATGGTCGATATAAACAACATTGGGAAAACATTGGTCATGAGAACTCAAGGAACCAAAATTTGATGGTGTCAAGGGTTTGTTTTTGTTAACAAAAAATTTAACAAAAAATTTTTTAACAAAAAAATTTTTTTTTAAACAGACAGAGAGAGAGTCAGAGAGAGGGATAGACAGGGACAGACAGACAGGAATGGAGAGATGAGAAGCATCAATCATTAGTCTTTTGTTGCGCATTGCGACACATAGTTGTTCACTGATTGCTTTCTCATATGTGCCTTGACCGTGGGCCTTGTAACCCCTTGCTCGAGCCAGAAACCTTGGGTCCAAGTTGGTGAGCTTTTGCTCAAACCAGATGAGCCCACGTTCAAGCTGGCACCTCGGGGTCTTAAACCTGGGTCCTCAGCATCCCAGTTCAATGCTCTATCCACTGCGCCACTGCCTGGTCAGGCAAGGGTTGTTTTTGAAGAGAGCCTAGCTGATCAGAACGATGAAGTTATCATCGTTGAAGTATACATTTAGAAAGTTCAAACTAACTACTGTGGATGTTCAGGGCAAAAACTGCTGGGCTAATTTCCATGGCATGGATCTTACCCTTGACAAAATGTGCTTCATGATCAAAAAAATGGCAGACCATAATTAAAACTCATGTTGATGTCAAGACAACCAGTGGTTATTTGCTTCATCTATTCTGTGTTGTTTTTACTAAAAAACACAACAGATTCAGAAGACCTTTTATTCTCAGCATCAACAGCTCCACCAAATCTGGAAGAAGTTGATAGAAATCATGACCTGAGAGGTGCAGACAAACAACTTGAAAAAAATGGTCAATAAGCCTGACCTGTGCGGGCGCAGTGGATAAACCTGGAATGCTGAAGTCACTGGTTCAAAACCCAGGGCTTACCCGGTCTAGGCACATACGAGAAGCAATTATGAGTTGATGTTTACCGCTCCTCCCCAACTTCTCTCTTCTCCCCTCAAAGTCAATAAATAGCCTGACCTGTGGTGGTGCAGTGGATAAGGCATCAACCTGGAATGCTGAGGATGCCGGTTCAAAACCCAGGCTTGCCTGGTCACGGCACATATAAGAAACAACTACTATGAGTTGATACTTCCTGCTTCCAACTCCCTTCTCTCTATCTCTCTCCTCTCTGTAAAATCAATAAATAAAATCTTTAAAGTCAATAAATAAAATCTTATAAAAGAAGAAACAAATAGTAAATTGACTCCAGATAGCACTGGAAAAGACATAGAAAAGGCCTGCCAATCTGTTTATCTGCTCCGTGATGTCTTTGTTAGAAAAGGCAAGATGCTGAAGAAGCCCAGGTTTGAACTGGGGAAACTCATGGTGAAGGTAGCAGTGCTGGAAAAACTACTGGTGACAAAGCTGAATGAGCTGATGGATGTGAGCTGCCAGTGTGAGACTCTGTTTAAAATTCAGACATTTAATGGTAAAAAATAAAAAACCCTGTTTGTGCCTGACCTGTGGTGGCGCAGTGGATAAAGCATCGACCTGGAAGGTTGAGGTCACCGGTTTGAACTCTGAGCTTACCTGGTCAAGACACATATGGGAGTTGATGCTTCCTGCTCCTCCCCATCCCCCCTTCTTTCTCTCCTTTCTAAAATAAATAAATAAAGTCTTTAAAAAAAAAACTACTAGTAAATCCTATTTGTGATAAAATAATAAAATGAAGCTGTTATTTTAAAACTCACTCTGGCTGCTGTACCAAAAATAGACTGAAGGGGACCAAGAGCAGAGCCTGTGGCCGTGCAGGAGAGAGTCCTGGCAGCTGGGACCAGGGTGGTAGCAGTGGGGTGATGAGACTGCTCAGATTCGGGGTTTATTTTGAAGGCAGAGCCGGCAGATTCGCTCTGGAACCCAAAGGAGTATTGTCAACCAGGACTCCAGAGTTCGGGGCTTAGGAGCCCAGAAGAGTTGAGGGACTGGAGTCCTGGAAATGGAGGGGGCTCGCCTCAGGACACCAGTCACCGAAGGCAGCACTGGGACTCTGAAAGAAGGCGATAGTGCAAGTTAGGTTCTAACGCGTTGACCTTTTGATCTGAGTTCTAACCCTGCCATATTGCAGACGTCTCACTGCACCAATTCCCTCAGCCTGTCTTCAGGGAGCTGCAAAGACTGATGGGACAGAGCTGACTCATTTACGGCGCTGGGAGAGCATTTGTTACTTCTCTTTCCCCTTCCTTCCTTCCTTCCTGACCTTCAACCTGAGATGTCTGGGAGCTGGGAGCCAGGGAGAGGGGAATGTTGCAGACCCTAGGCCAGAGGCATGCTGGGCAGAGTCTGGGCATTGCTCCCAGCTGTCTGAGCGCTGCAGTGGGGAGAGAAGACCGGGAACAGCCTACGCCCTGAGCCTGAACTGTGGGCAGCCTGGGTCCCATGCCCCCACCTTCTCTGGGGAGGCAGGAGGACCGGTGCCCACACATTGGGGGATGGCAGAGGATGATCTCTGATCAGTTCTCCCCAAACCAGTGGGAGATTCTAGGAAGTCTTTAATTATCGCCTCAGAGTGGATGCTAGGTTAATGCGATGATTCAAAAGGTATGTTTTTCAATTACATTTAACGGAAAGATTTATAGTCAAGTAGAATATAATTAGGAGGCTGCCAGCAGACAGCCTCTCCTGACGGGCCTCCTGAGAGAAAGAGAGATGAGACAGACCCCTAATGGGGCAGGTTGGAGCCCAGGCTACAGGTCCGTCTTACACCCCCCCCTTCGAAGATGTCAAAGCACCCATCAATTCAGCCATTCAAGCACACTAAGTACCTCCTCCATGCTGGGCCCAGCATTTTCTGTGGGAACAGAACAAATACTGCAGTCCCTACCCTCAAAGAGCTTACAGACCTCCCTACCCTCAAAGAGCTTACAGACCAGAAGGAGCAGCAGGCAAATAACAAGTCAACAGGTAAGTACTGAAAAGAAAATAACAGAAGCTGAACTGGAAAATGCCAGAGCCCTCTCTGGATAAAAGCATCAGAAAAGGTTTCCTGTGGGGGTGCGGAGACAAACTGAGAATGGAGAGATGAGAAGGAGCCAGCCAAGAAAAGGATGGGAGGGAGCTGTGGGAATTTCTGGGTCAAGAAAGCAGCCGAGTCCCTGGGTTTTATTTTATATGCTAAAGAAGCCAGTACAGAGTTTAAACCTGACTTAGAGTGAAAGGCCCGGCTTATAGATTATTTTTTTCCTTGAGAGAGAGGGAGTGGGGGGTTGGGGGGAGAGAAGCATCAACTCACTGCTCCACTTAGTTGTGCACCCATTGGTTGCTTCTCAAACCCGCGTCCTCAGAGGCAAGCCCTGAGATCCTGTCGGCCACCCCAGGGCTCCAGGACAATGCTCTATCCGCTGCACTACCGTCCAGGGCCTGGCTTAAATACATATATATTTTTAAATGTTTATTTTATTGATTTTAGAGAGAGGAAGGGAGAGAGTGGAGAGAGACAGGAACATCGATGTATTCCTGTATGTGCCCTGACTAGTGACTGAACAGCAAACTCCGTGCTCCACAACGATGACGATGCTCTAACCAACCGAGCTACCCAGCCAGGGCAGGCTTATATATATATACAGTCTTTTTAAAGCTTACCCTAGATGCTGTGGGGGAACGAATCAGAGGGCGACAAGGTGGGAGGTTAGAGCAGAGACTCAGAGGAGAGGTTATGTGACCTGGCTTAGGGTGGGGCGCTGAGAAAGGAGAGGAGAGCCTGGACTTGGGGTGCACACTGGAGAGAGAGGGAGAACTCCAGGCCAATGCCCGGGTTTCGGCTTGAGCAGCTAACCCGGTGCTGCAATCTATTACAATGGGGAAGCCGAGAGAAGAAACAGGTGAGAAGACAGGTGGATAAGGTGTTCAGACCTGGGACCCATCCGGATTTGGTAGACAAGTAGGTGCCATCATCACAACAAAGACCAAACAGGTGTGGTGCAAGGGGCCCAAGAGCCAAGACAGCTACCTAAGGCAGTTGGTCAAGTTGTACGGTTTCGCCCGACCTGTGGTGGCGCAGTGGATAGAGCGTCGACCTGGAACGCTGAGGTCTTTGGTTTGAAACCCTGGACTTGCCCAGTCAAGGCTCATACAGCAACTACTATGAGTTGTTGCTTCCAGCTCCTTCCCATGTCTCTCTCTCTCTCTTTCTCTCTCTCTCTTCTCTCTTAAAAATCAATTAAAAAAGAAGAAAAGATGTGCAGGTTTCTGGCCAGATGAACCAACTCCACCTTCATCCAAGTGGTGCTGACAGTGTTGCTCAGGAGTTGTAGAACCAGCCGCCTCCGTCCCTTTCCCAGGTGATACGGAAGGTGAAGCTTCGTGGCCTGGAGGTCCAGACCACTGTGCTTGTAGGGACTATCACCACGATGTGCATGTACAGGAGGCGCCCAGACTGAAGGGGTGTGCACGTCGTGTGAGCAGGCACCCCTGGGGCCGCATCTTCAAGGCTGGGGACAAGATCCTCACCTCCGACCTGCAGGCCCTGGGCTCCTCCAGGAGTGTGACACTACCCTGATTTCTGGTGCTTAAAAGGGCTGAAGAGGTGTACAGGCACTTTGGTTAGGCCCCTGGACACACTCACAGCCACACGAACCCTATGTAAGCTCCTAGGGCCAGAGCTCAAGCACGCGAGAGGCAAAGGGCCAGCTACAGATACAAAACTAACCACAGATCCTGTCTTGTTATTAAAAAAAAAAAAAGAAGTGATTTCAGACTTGGAGTGGTGACCTGAGGAGGTTCCGTGGCTCTGAAGGACAGAGATCTGGATGCCCCACCACAAGAGGGCGCCCTTTCACCACCCCTCTCTTGCTTCCCTGTTTGTCCTTCAGCTTTTTTACAGGTCTAACCTCCATTCCTCCTGCCACATTTGAAAGGAATTCTGTCATTCTCAGCCCCCTTTAAGCTACCTACATCTCTAAAATTCTCCCACTGCATCCGTACTATAATCGTATTCATGCACACCCACTGTGGGTCAGATACTGTGTCAGAAAGTTTGGCTACATCGTTTCATCTAATCCCCCTCATCACTCTTTTCAGAGTGTTAATATAACAATACTAATAGTGGCCACTTAATGACAACTCTCCTCAGCTAGGCCCTTTACATAAATCACCATATTTAAGTCACACTGAGTCACATAACCAGTTAGTCCTGAAATCGGGATGAGGAATCTAGGATTTCTCCAGCACAGGAGACTCTCTGGGGGGATGAGGACTGCTTGCCTGGCGGAGGAAGGAGCTATTTGGGTATTTAAATGCCTTTCCCTCCCCCTCACTCGGTCTTTCCCAGATGAAGCACAGAGGCAGCATTATTTCCCAGACCCTCCTGGGTGTGGAGGGCAGACACTTCTGATGCCGACCCAGGGCCTGCACTGTGCTGGGAAACCTGCCTGCCTGTCAAGGAGGGAACAGTTCATCTAGGAGCTACCAGTCCTTTAGATCTGTCGCCTGGTATCACAGGAGGGAAGTGCCCATCCATGCAATGAGTGAGGGGTCCTGTTCTGTGACTCAGAGGGCTAATTCTTGCTTCCCCCATCCTCTGTGAATGGTTTAGGTGTTTGTGTATATGTATGTGCATTTGTGCAAGAACTGGTGTGCAGAGGTGATTTGCACACATGTGCAAGCCAGAACAGGCCTGCTTCCTGTGCATTCCCCTCAGGATGTGTGTGTGTGTGTGTGAGGTGATGGTTCTTTGGTTTTCTGAAGACCTTAAAATGGTAAGAGAAGGAGACAGACACCACGACAGCCCTATTAAGACCCTGCAAATAGCCTCCCATCTGATTTCTTATCCCGGTTTTCTGAACCAAAGAACCAAGTCAAGTAACTTGGACATTTCTTCATGCGTGTGCCTAGGAGTGGAGTTCACGCAGGAGGAAAAGGGCCTGGCCCCAGCGCTGAGTTCTGAGCTCAGCCTCCTACCTCTCCTTGCCTGTCTCTAGCTCTCTGCATCTCCCCCCTCCCCCCATGCCGGGCAGAATGCCCTCAGCCTGTGCCGGCTGGCACACATGCCACATGGTGCCTGGCGCGTCTGGACAAGGATGACGCCCCCAGGCCCGGCTGGGATGCTAAGCCACCCGCTGCCTCCCCCATCTCCAGAACGGAGCGTCCCCATCCTGTCCCCTTTCTCAGCCAGGGACACAGGGAGCAGGCAGGGACACGGCAGAGACAGATACAAACACACAGATGAAACCGAAGACACCCACAGGCTGTGTCTCAGAGAGACACAGACACAGGCGTTCACGCAGACTCCAGTACGCTCACATACACACTCACACACATACACACACACCCTAAAGAACTCATGGGGAGTCACTACTTGCACAGATCCCAGTGGAAGTAGGCCTGCTAGGCTCTCACCCACCCAGCTAGGCAGACTCGCCCCTGTACCTGTTCGTGGTGCTGAGACCAGACAGCCCTCCTTACAGAAAGCTGAGACCTGGGATGGGTGGTGGTCAAGAAAGAAGGAATGGAGAAGGGAGAAGAGACGGGAGGGAGAAGTCCACAGATAAAGTAGAGGGGGAGAGGAGGAAGGTAGGAGAGGAGAGGAGAGGAGAGGAGACCGAAGGGAACTAGGGGATGCCTGAACACTGGGAGGTGAGAATGGAAGGTAATCTCAGCCCCCCATCCCTGCCAAAGAGCAGTCCCAGACTCAAGGATTTATTCATCTTAACCCTCAGGGCCAAAAATGGAAGGAGTTCGGTAAGGATGCCATGGCAGTGGAAGGACCCTCTATATGGGGTTCTTGTTGGCTTTCAGTTGTTCCTTTTGGGGTGCCTCCTTGTCCCGAAAGACTTTAAAATGGTAAGAGAAGGAGACAGACACCACGACAGCCCTATCAGGAGCCTGCAAATAGCCTCCCATCTGATTTCTTATCCCGGTTTGTGTTGGACAAGTGCACAACAATGCTGATCTGGATTTGTCCTGGGGATTGCAGGGGTTTAATGGCTGCTTAACGCTTAGCCACCAGATTGGATTATGGGTTCCTCTCTCCCTCTCTGGAGATGAAAACTTCCCCCAGGTGGGATTGCCTCATAGGAATGCCTCTCCCACCACCAGCCCCTTTCTTGTGAAATTTATGGAACATGAGTAATGCCCACTCTCCTGATGGGAGGTGTCATTCAAGGACCAAAGGGCTTATCATATAACTAGGCAAGAGGGGGATAAAAGGGAGGATGGGGGAGAGCAAAAAGAGGAAAGGGAAGGAGAAAAAAAATATATGAATATGGATAAAAAAAAGAAGAGGAAAGAATTTGGAGAAAAAGGAAGGAGGAACATGGAACTGCAGATGACAGTAGCAAGAGGGGACATGAGTGACCCAGATAGACACTCGTGTCCAGGGCAAGGTCAGGAGAAATATGCCAGGTGGAGCGACTTGCTTCACTTGATCTTTTTAGAGGGGCAGATTAGACGAAAAGTCCAGCCTGGTCTGCAGCTATTTGCAATAATACCCGCTGCCCACAGTTTGGGGCAAAAGACCCTATGGGCCAGCAGCGGCCCTGGCATAGAGGGGGGTCAGATGTAGTCAAGTCTGTGCATGTGGTTTCCTCATGGGTGGGATGGGAAGAGTGGGTGCCCTTGGGGGGTATTTCTACCTATTTGTATGTGGGCAGTGGCAGGAAGAGAAAGCCACTCTGTTGTTGTGTTGTTGCTGGCTGTTCGGTGGGGAGTAGATACTGGGTTGACTGACGGTGAGGAGCAGGCATAGAAAGGAGAGGCAGGAGAATGGAGTAAGTGGAAAAGAAAGAATACTTGATCTCTTTTAAAAATTTGGGCCTCCTTCCTGATGCTCAAAGGTTGCTTGTTCAATCCTCGGTCATGGCGCATAAAGGAATAGATTGAAGTTTCTGTCTGTCTGTCTCTCTTTAAAATCAATAAATATTTTTTTAATTGGGCCTCCTAATTATTCTCTCTCTTTTTTCTACCAAGAGAGAAGAAGCCAAGCCTAGGATACAAGCTTGGCATATGTGCCCCAGTACCCTTGTCTGAGATCTAATGAGAGTCCTAACTTCATAGGGTGGTTGAGATGCTTATCACATTATGTAAAATGTTTAAGCCAGATAGTGATGCATAAAAAGCTCCAAATATATGTTCGCTTTCATGTTGTTGTGTCTTGGTCTTGCACTGGAATCGGTTGGGAACTGTTTCTTCCTGTTTAACTAGACCTTCATTTCTAGAGTACAGAGGGGGAACCCCATGGTAAGACAAGCAACTGGGTCTAGGGAACAAGGCACCCACCAGGGGCGGTCAAGGGTGCTCTCCTGGATTCTTGAAAAGCTGGGCCCTGGACCTATATCCATGCCTCCCCACCCAGACTGGAGCCTTGGTACTCCGCCCTAGTCAGTGTGGGTGCGGACATGTGGGTTGTTTCTTCTTGACTGCTCTTCCAACCCCAGTTCCTTCCTTTTTTCTACCTACCCTTCCATTCCTTTCTTGTCCTCTTCTTTCTCAGGAATCTCCCTGGGAGGAAAGGAATTCCCTCACTACCTAGAGGGGTGGGATAGCCCCACCCTGCACAGGCATATCCGATAGCATCAGCCTGGAGGTCAAGGAAGCATGTGGGAGCTGGCACAGGGAGGGTGAGGGGTGGCAGGGCAGCCCCCATGTCCTCCCATTCCCCCCAGCTCCTGTCTCATCACTGTCACCATTCAATCATAGCAGATGGGCTGCAGCTGTGAGCGCCAGCCCGGCACACAGGCTGGTCCGTGCCACTTGGGAGAGAAGGAAGAGAAAGGGAGGGAGGGAAGGAAGAGGAATGAAGGGAGGAGGGAGAAAGGAAAGGGAAGAAAAAGAGGAGGAGGAAAAGGAAGAGAATGGAGGAAGAGAGAAATGGCTCAAAGAGAAAGGAGATCTGGTACCTTTTATGCCTCTCCCCAGCAGGAGAGCAGAGGCCAGGGCTGGGCTCACAAGCTGGGCAGTGCCAGGCGAGATGGGCATATGCCCTTGATTACTACCAGGACTGCAGGCCAAGCCTCCGCAGCCGCCACGGCCTCATAAATCAGTTTTTAAGTAGCAAGCACATGGACATTTCCCAGCTGAGAGGCCTGGCCTCTGTCGGCCCAGCTAGGGCAGCCCTGGTGATGGGGCAGGTGCCAAGCCAGGGCACAGAAAAAAGAGAGGTGGTCATCAAGGCTTGGTGTGAAGTGGGGTTGGGCCTTGTTCTGGCCGGACCTGGGAGCAGGGGCTCCTGCCAATAGGGAGTAGGCAAGAAGATGACAAGTGGCAGGCAGTGGGTTCAGAGCCCCCTGTCGGGGCTCCCAGACCCTGTCCATTTCCCTGGGGGAAGCTGCTTAACAGCTGAGGGAGGATAGTGTGGCTACTGCAACCCCCTCCCTGCAGGTCCCTCTCCCACTAAGAACAGTCGGTGTGACTGTGAGGGCAGCGTGTGGGCCTGTGCACTTGGGCATCCACATGTGTTCACAGCTCCTGGTGGGTAGGAAAGACTCTCCCCAATACATAGCCCAGACCAGCACCCAGTAAAATTGCTCGAATGAATAAGTGATTGAGTGTGAAGGGGGCCAGTTATGTGTGTTCCCAGGAATGGGAGGATCTGTATCTGAGTGTGATTGTGTAGTCTGTGTGTCTGTGTATATGTGCGGAGTTGTCTGTGGGTACTCTGGGGAGATCTAGTCTGACAGACATCCCTGACACCCTTCTTTTTAGGGCCTCTGTTCCACGTGTCCCTCCTCTGAGCTGATTCTCCCATCCTGAGGGTCCACCAGCAGGTCAGCAGTTCCTGAGTTTCACACCCCAAGCCCCATCCTGCGCTCGGCTCCCTCTCCTCCCTGTTCTGCTGGTCAGAGTCGGTGGCTGGGGGGGAGGAGAAAGGGTGGGTGCGGGAGGCCCGCTCCTGGCACTGCGGGCAGAGCCCGCGGGGTGGGGGCGCCCAGCCTTCTCGCGCCCGTGTCTCCTCCCTGGGTGAACAGATGTCTCGGAATTTTAGATGTGCTCTCACCCCTCCCCACAAGCACCCCCCCAGCTGGCACTGGCTGTGGCATGGCGCCCTCCCCCTCGCCCGTCTCTGATAGCGGAACCAGCTGATGGACCAGGGAGCGCGCCTGGGCCGAGAGGCGGGGGAGGCCCGCGGGCTGGGCCGAATCCCGGAGGTTCCCGGGCCCGAGAGAAGCGGCCTCCAGCCTTCTCCTGTCGCTCCTCCCCTTCTCCCGCAGCTCCTCAGCCCTGGCTCGCTGCTGTCTCGGCCGGAGAGCTCCAGCCCGCGTCCCTCCCGGGCGCTGCCCACCTCACCACTCTGCCACCGCCGGGCCGATCGCGCCGGGGCAGCCCTCCACGCAGACCCGCACGGGGCCGGCCCTCCACGCAGACCCGCACGGGGCCGGCCCCCCACGCAGACCCCCACGGGGCCAGCCCTCCACGCAGACCCGCACGGGGCCAGCCCCCCACGGGGCCAGCCCTCCACGCAGACCCGCACGGGCCGGCCCCCCACGCAGACCCGCACGGGGCCGGCCCTCCACGCAGACCCGCACGCTTCGCCACGGAAACTCCTCCTGGCGACTTGGGCGGGTTCTTCCCTCCAGAGACCCCTTCCCCTCCGCGGGCCGCCCCACCCCCAGCTGGCCGCCGGCCTCCGCTCCGCAGAAACCCCAGTTAATCCGGAAAGGGACGGGGGGCGGGAGGGGAGAAGGGGTCAGGATTGGAGGCCAAGGGTATCGGGTCACCTGAGCGGAGAGACGCCCACATTTTCCAACCACTGCTAATTAATGAGCAATCCAATTCCGTGGACTCCCAGCTCGGGGCAGGGGCCGAGGGCAGGAGGGGGGCTTGGCAGCGGGGAGGTGCCAGGCGCCCTCCCCCACCCCGCCCGCCAGCATTCCGAGGTAACAGGCATTTGTTACCCGGCGCGTGCCAGGAGCGATTGGCAGGTTCGAGTAGGCACAGTCATTCCGAACACAGATGTCCCTGCGTTCACTCTTCTGATATGAATTCTGTCAGCTCCGAATCTAAGGGAGATGAGCAGACAGCCACACAGACAGAGTCGCAGACAGACACAGACACACACAGAGCAATTGTCTGGAGGACACAGAACTCCACAGATATGGCTTTTTCTTCCCTGGAAAAGAATTGATGAAAGATAAATAAGAAAGGCTGCCCCTAATTTGGGAGACATGCCTGAACCCCTGAAAGTGGCCCTGCCTCCTCCCTCTTCCCCTGGTCGCCTGCCCAGACTTTTCCCGTCTCCTCCACGGCCCCACAACGTCATCCCTGAGCCTCACATTGAGTCAGTGCAACCAGAGCCACCCAAGTCTGGGAGGTCTGCTCCCTCCCACAGGCCCCAGAGTCCCCAGATCCCTGCCAGTTCCAGAATGCCACCAAGGTGCAGGTTCCAGCGTTCTAGGATCTCTGAAATCCGAAATTCCATAACTCTCACACCTGGGCAAAGTACGCCCACCGCCCAATCCTTGTATCACCCTCTCCACTAGAGGGGAAAGGGGGTGCTGTCTGTTACCCCAGAATGGGGAGCCCCCACTCGCCTGGTCCTCACTGGCTGTCCCCAGCCTTGGCAACCAGCCAAAAAATGCAGCCTGCCCTTTGAACCAGGAACGGGAAAAGGTCAAACCGCCGGACTGCTGGCCCCATTCTGACCCCTCACACCTGACCTGGCCCGGCCGCCTCCGCCCGCCCCGGCGGCTGTGGAGCAAGCTGGTTGGTCCTGGGCGTTTGTGACAGGCCGGGCGTGAGGAGCCACTGGGGTCTGTCTCTCCCTGGGCAGCCTGCTGGTGGAAGAGGCAGGCCGAGGGGACAAGACACTCGCTAATGTGGAAGAAGAAGTGCACAGAGGGGGTTGGGGCTGTGGGTTGCTGGGCTGAGTTTTTTAATCTTTCTTTCCCTTTTTTTTTTTTTTTTTTTTTTTTAAGAAAAAGCCCCCATCCTGTGTCATCATTTTTATGGGATCTGCAATTCTGGCAAAAATCTGTCTTTAATTTAGCTGTCCATATAAAAATCCTCACTGTATAATAATGAACAGATGCCATGGAATTTAAGCTGGAGCGTCGGCTCCTCCCCGCCTTCCCCCCGCGCCTGGCACCGGGCACCGGGCACCGGCTGAGTGGCACAGACTGGCACCAACGCGCGAGCGAAGTGTGGGCAGGGGGCGACCTGGGCTCGGCGCCAGGGCTCTGAGGTGGCGAAGGGGTGTCCAGGCGCGGCCTTGGCCAGACGGGAGCTGTTTCGTGGCGGCACCGAGGGACAACTGTCTGAGGGATTTTCCTGATTTTCAACAAAATGATCAGTAGTTAAGGGTTTGGGTTTGGTTTTGCTTAGGGGCTTTGTGGTTCTTCTCAGATTGTTATTTTTTTTTTAAGAACTGCCCTCTCCCCAATATAAACCCAAATGTTTCGATGTTCTAATTGAGTTGCTTCTAACCCTCCCCCTGCGCGGCGCCCCGGCCTCCGCTTCGGAGCCCCGCCGAGCGCGAGTTCGCTGCAAGCGGGATCCGCGCCACGTCCCGCCGGCCCGCAGCCTCCGCGGCTCCCGGGGCTCCCAGGCGGCTCCCGCGGGGCACGGGGACCCTGTTGCCCTCCAGGATGGAGGCCCCGTGTGGCATCTGACTAGGGAGCGGGGGATGGAAAGCAGGAGAGAAAACCCCACTTGCTCCACACCTATTCCCTCTTTTCCCAAGAGGAAAGAAAACACTCTTCGAGCCGAAGTCCCTTGCTGCCTTCGCCTGCGGTCCAGAGGGCGGGCGCCGCCCGGGACGGGGGCTGGTTCTGAGCCCCCGCTCCCTCCCTCGCCTTTAATGCGACTCTGGTGAGAACAGATGTCCCAAGCCGGGCGGACTGCCCAGACCCCGCCCAGCTGTGCCCTTGGCGAACACTTGGCTGAGGGTAGGAACTGGCGTGCAGGTCCCCAAAAGGACTCGGGGGCTCCCTCGGCCCCGGCGGGAGCTGACCTCGCAGCCTCGGCCTCCTGGCCAACACCGTCTCGGGCGGGAGGCGGAAACGCCGGGAAATACCCGCTCCTAATTCAATTAATTTCGGAAAGAGGAGTGAGAGGCAGACAGAGGTGGAGGGAGGCCGAAAGGAAGGTTCGAATAACCGAACAGCAGACACACACGCGGGCGTGGAGCCTGCAGCCCCAGCCTGTCCAGGGGCGCCGCGCTGCGCTCCTGCGCCGGAGCGGGCGCGCCGGTCGCCAGCGTCAGAGCCACACCCGGGCGCACAGCTGGGCAGCTTCCCCACCCCGCGCGATGCCCCAGCTCCCCTGGCACAGCCAGCCTCTACGGGTTTCCTCACCTCTCCCACCAGCGCACCGGCTTCCCCAGCCCGCACTGGGGGACTGAGGCCCTCAGCGTCCGGCCCCCCAAACCCGCTGCGCCCTGGCTGGTCCCGGTCTTCTCCCGCGGGCATCCCGGGGGGGGGGGCAGGGCACTCTGATCTCTCCAGCGCTTTAGGATGGAGACATGTGAAGGGAGCAGAACAGCCTTCCCAAGGTGTCTGTGCCCTTTCTCATCACTTCTCCCCCAGGCAACCTGTCCAGAATTTTTAAAGATGCGGGACAGAAACCGCTTCAAGATTTGGAAAGGAGCAGGTGGTTTCTCAGAGTCCGGGTGGTCACCTCCCTCTGGGCCTGTGGCCGGGGCCTGGGTGCCCCGACCCTAAAGGAAGGAAAGTGACCGTGAGCTGGGAAGGCTGTTAGGACGGCCAGGGCCTTTCTGTCCCCTTCCCTGAATAAAAGAAGCTGTCTGCTCTGAGCACAGAGGAGCAGGTCAGGCGAGGAGTCCTGGGCCGACCCCCTGTCGTCACACGGGGGACCCCAGAGTGGAGGCTGAGGCCAAGGCTGGTCGGGCCTGGCCTGCACTGGCTCTTCCTTCCGGCTTTCCTTGAGAATTAAACTGAAATACAGAACTATCAGTTTCAAGGTCCCCTCAAATCAACAGATTCTTATGAGGTGTAGGCAACTTTCGGGTTATAGATTCTGGGGAAGCGGGAAAAGCAAGGGCACCCAGGAGGGGACAGAACCTCTGGCCTCTGTCGGGGGTCCTCGCCCCCAGAAGCTGGTAGCCTTTCCAATGAAGAGAAGAAAGAGAGAAGCAAACACAACCTGGTGGAGTTTAGGGAGTGGCAGGACTTCCGTGCACTGACTCCAGTGAGGCTGTTTACCTGGATCCTACGCGGCGGTTTATGTACTGGGCTGTCCCTCTGGGGGATGGAATCAGAACTGGGGGTTCACTGGGAGTCGGGGGTTTACCATGGAATTCGTGGCTGGGATGGGATTAAACGGAGAGGGGAGGAACTGCGATGGCTTCTCCTCCCTTTCTCCCTGATGGATCAATGGCCTGGACTCCGAGAGCTCTGTTTCCCTGTCTTTTCCAACCGTTTGACACTGGACGGGGGTGGGAACATCAAGGGAAAGACGCCTTCCTGGTTAATCCTGGCTCCAGCCATCAAGTTGGGGAGCCCAGGGGTTGGAGCTGAGCCACAGGGTGGGTGCGTGGAGACCCCCTGCTGCTCGGGCTGGGGCGTGGGGGGCCTACTTCCTGCGACTTCTCCTGGAGCCCCTCCCTTCCGTCACTCTGGCCCCTCTCGCCACCGCCCTCCCCACCTGCTTCTGTTCTTGGCGCTTCTCCCTGTGCGCGCGCGAGCAGGAGAGCGACCGAGAGTAAAAGATCTGCGAGGGGGAGTTTGGGGCCTCGTGTCCGCACGCATCTTCTTCTCGTGCTCATCTCACCGGCTCACTAGGGAAGCGGGGTGTTGGGGAGGAGGGCAAGGGGAGGAGAGAGTGCAGCCAGAGGGCACGGAGTGCGGGGGAGGGCTCAGGGACGGGGGAAAGGGACCCCTGGGGGTGTCCGGATTCAGAACAAGCCCAGGCACTCGGGATCCGCACCCCAGAAAAGGGCCCAGGCACCCCACCCACCTGAGGTGACCATAGAGACAATCGCCCCAAAGGCGTCAACAACCGTCGTTAAGGGCTGCACTCGGGCTTTGAAGACAGAACTGAGTGAGCCGCGAGGTGTAAAAACTTCAGTCTGCGGTTTGGCCGAGGGAGTCACAGGCAGCGTCTTTTTACTTCCGGCCCCAAGCCACCTGGATGCTGCCAGCCCGGGGCTTCCGAGAGGGTTACGGAAACTGATCGAGCCGGGCAGACGCTCAGTTAACCTTGCTTGCAGCAGGTGGAGACTCAGGCCTCAGGACGGTGCTGAGCTGCTCTATTTCTCCGGCTGCCCCTGCTAGGCCTTGCCCCGAGCCAGGCGCAGACCGGACTCCTTCAGATCTGGGTCTCGGATGTGCCCCTGGCTCCATATTCCACGCAAGAAGTGGGGGAGGAGGAAGGTGGGTCAACTCCTTTCTCCCAAGAACAGGGGTGATTCAGGGGTCGATATGAACCCCTTAAACTACAAACAGGGGCAAATTCTGGGGATGATGGGTCAGTTCTTAATCTCACTCTAGAGAGGCGATCTTAGGAGAATTCCAGAGAAGGCAGTAGACTTTTAAAAGAATTACAGTGACGTTCTCCGGAAAGTGGGGAGGATTCCGCCCAGAATTCCAGCAGGGCGTTGGGAAGGGCCTCAAGCTGCTCGGCGCTCCGGAGGGTTCTGCTCGCGCGGCCTCCCTCCGCGGAGCGAAGCGCGGGGCTGCACGAGGAGTCAGCACCCGGGATTGGACAGCTCCCGGGTCGGGCCCTGCTCGGTCCTAACCCGCCCCGAGGTGGCGGAGGGAGGGCCTCGTTTCAATAGAGGAGCCTGAGAAGGTTTGGGGGTGCTCACATAGGGGAGCTGCCCAGCTGAAGGGCAGTGTAATCTGACCCACCCTTCTGCATTTAGGGCTTCCTTCTTCAACTACCTTTCCTTGTCCCACTCTTGCCAGGGAGCTGTCCTTCCGGGATCTTGGATCCAACCTTGACGAGCCTTGTTAGCACGCCTGACCTCAAGCCCCACAACCCATGCTACAACCCCCATTGCAGCCCTTAACAAACAACAATGTTTTGTTGTTTTTTTTTTAAATAATAATTTAAGTAGGTAGCCTTAGAAAACAGCCAGGCTCCAGTACTCCTAAGGGTATTCTAGCTTTGGGATGTGCATCTTAAGGACTTAGCCCCCCCTTTCCAAACATTCCAGGGGTCCAGTGGGCACTGGTGTCTGGGGGGGGGGTCCTTTCAGGGAAGTCGGTTCAGAGATGCCTCTGGCCCTGAGGCTCAGAGGAGGCGAAGGGGGAGGCCAGCTTGTCTGAGGTGGGGAAGCAGGTGGGCAGGACAGGCTCCTCTGCGGTGGCCTTCCCCCTCCTCCCTGGGCTGAGGACTTCCCCCTGCGAGGAGCGGAGCATCGCCAGGCTGGAGGGAGGCTGTGGATCGGGGTTCCCCCTGCCCGGCCAGGGGGAGCTCGTGGCTAGGTAAGATGCGCTCTCCCTGACGGTGCCTAGGCTCGGGCACTTCTATGGAGTTCTGCGGTTCCTCCAACCTCATCAACACCCCTACACATTTCCAACAGGAGGCTAAAAACGGTCCCTTCCCTTGAGTCTACTGAAACACACATTTAACACTGAAAAGACTTCCTCCATTAATATTTTATCCTCGTGACCTGATAATTTTTTTTATTTAAAACTATCCCTGTCTGGCTTAAATGGTGGTCTCTTTATCCCCTGCACACTTGTTGTTGTTGTTGTTGTTGTTTTTTTTTGCAATAGTGGGCAGAGGGTTTTAAAATGAGCGGCTGCTCCCAACTCAGTCATTTTTCAGTGATGAAAAAATACTTTGTTTTCCGTGGAGGTGCGTGTTTGGGAACCGAAGGAGCGTCACGAGATTAGTGCCGGGCTCTGTGCCGGGGGCGTGTGCGTCTGGGCACGGTCTGGGAGGGGCAGCCGGTGCAGCTGCCTTGGTGCCCAAGGGTCGGTGTGAGGGGCTTTGGAGGGTGGGATCCTACCCGGAAATGTCCAGGGTCCCTCTACCTGGCCTCTGCACAGTCACTTGACTCTGTCTCCATCACCCAGAGCCCCAGCTCAATCCCTGGAATGAAATGAGGCCACCGTGAGAAACCGGTCCGGCTTTGCATCTCATTTACATAAATATTTATTAATCGTCATTAAACTGAACAGAAACACGCAATGCACTTCGGGTGTCCGACGGGAGTTTCATCTTCGCTACAAGAGGAAGGTAAATTGCGTGTGAGTGTGTGGGCGAGCGTGTGGGTGTGTGGTCTGTGGGTTTGCATTTCACCATGTGTTCGGATGCCTGCTCTCCTGCCTCCGGTGGGGAGAAGTTCTGCCTTCACCCCTTTCTTGGGAAGCCTCCAGAAGGAGCCCTCGGCCCTCTCCCTGACCACCTGCCAGCCTGAGCCAAGAGGTCAACGCGGACGAAAAACCTTTCTCCAGCCACCGGAAACCAGCGCGCGTCCGGAGCGCGCGGGGCGCAGCCGGCGGGGCGGGGCTGCCCGGGGTCTCGGCCGCCGCCCTCTCGGCGGGAAGGGGGAGCGGTGCCTGTGGACGGGGGGCCGCGGAGCTCTCCTCCCTCAGCCCTGGGCGCCCGCACCCGGCCCGTGTGTGCGTGCGGTGTGGTGTGCGTGTGTGTGTCTCTCATGCAAACCCTCCCTCCCCAAACCGATCCCCCCCAACAATTTGCCATTCCATACAAATTTGGAAACAGGTTTTTAAAAAACAGCATGACGCACCACGGGGACGGGGCGGGGGAGGGCAGTGGCACTGGGGCCCCAAATCTCCGAGTCACTGATTGTAAGAACCTGGGGAGGAGGAGGGGGCGGTGCCGGCCCCCACTTCACCAAAGTGCACAGATCCGCGCGGGGGCGGCGCGGCCCGCGGGCCGGGCCGGGCCGCTAGGCTCAGTCAGAACCTCCTTGCATAGATATTTGTGTCTTTTTTATTGGTAGTAGTATTTTTTGCCTTTTATTGCTTCTAAAAGTTCTTACTGCGTTTTCTCTCCGATCCGGACTCTGCGTTCGGCCTCCGTCGCCTCTTAGCTTTTTTTTTTTTTTTCCTTTATGTTGTTTGTTTTAAAAAAGGGGAAAGGGAAAAAAAATTCTAGTTACAAATTGTCTTGGCTTCTCTCTTTCCTCTTAATCCACAGTCCCTCCCGCCAAAATTAAAATCACAAAACGCTGAGACTAGGGGGTGGGGGTGAGGGCTTTCCAGGTCCAGGCTTGGGCACCCTGACTTCTGGCCTCTTCAGGAAAGAGAGGACGCCCGGCTCCTTCCTGGCTCGGCAGCTCGGTGTCTGTTTTAAAAGTAATAATAATAATGAGAGAGGGAAAACTATCCCACAGCTCAGCTGCCCCCTTACCCACGCCTTGGGGCCTGCAGGGGACAGGGCAGAAGAAAGCCCAAGTGTAGGCATTGGGACTGGGGGTGGGGTCTCCTGGGAGGGCCTGAAGAGGAACCCCCTGGAGAAGAACTCCCTGGGAACAGGAGGAGGGAACCCCCTGGGGAGAGAGAAGGCGAGTCCCCTGGGGAAAACGAGGAGAGCGGCGGGACCCGCGCCCCGCACCCCGCGCCAGGGTAGGTGGGGGTGCCCCTGCGCTCGGGGGGCTGGGGACAGGGGTGCGGGCAAAGGCAAAAGAAAAAGAAAGGGGCGGGCTCGAGGTCTCAGTTATGAAAAAACGCGTTGAGCTCCTCGTACATGGGGCCCCGGTCGTGGTGAAGGTGCATATCGTAAGACAAGAGATTCTCGGAGTGGACGCCCCCGCGCACCGCGGACGAGCCGAAGACCAGCCCGTGGCCGGTGGGCCGCGAACCCGGCAGCGCTGAGTAGTGCATAGAGTAATGGTAGCTTTTCTCGTGGTCGGGCGACGAGTCCTGCTTGAGCGAGAAGTTGCCGTTGAGACAGAGCGGGGGACTGAGCGGGCCCTCGTACTCGGAGCTGTTGTAGTCCGGGCTCGCGCCGCCGCCGCCCGCCGCCGCATATAGCGTCTCGTAGGCGGCACAGTAACCGTGGGTCCGCAGGGCGTGCGCCGCGCCGCCGCCCAGGCCGCCCGCCGCCTGGCACTGTGCGCCCGCCAAGCGCGAGCACGGGTACGGGTAAGGGTGCATGGCGAATGGGCCTCCGGAGCCGTGGAAGCGGCCCGTGCCGTCAGCGCCCTGCTCCGTGAGGAAGTTGCGCGAGTTGAGCTGCAGGCAGCCGGCCACCAGGTTGGTGGTGGGCTGCGACAGACCCTTGCACAGCGTCTGCACGTAGGACACCAGGTCGGGCCTCTTGCCCGAGCGCAGGATCTCCGAGAGCGCCCAGATGTAGTTCTTGGCCAGGCGCAGCGTCTCGATCTTGGACAGCTTCTGCGTCTTGGAGTAGCAGGGCACCACCTTCCGCAGGTTGTCCAGCGCCGCGTTCAGGTCGTGCATCCGGTTTCGCTCCCGGGCGTTCGCCTTCTGCCGCCGCAGCTTGGAGCGCTCCAGGCGCGCCTTGGTCATCTTGCGCTTCTTGGGCCCGCGCTTTTTGGGCCGCTCGCCCTCCGCCTCGTCCAGCCCTTCCTCCTCCTCTTCCTCCTCCTCCTCCTCGCCCCCCAGATCGCCTTCTTCCTTGACCTCGGCCAGCGCGGCCTCCGGCACCTCTTCTGCCCGGAGAGGAACGGGCTTGGTGGCCCGGGCGGGCCCGGGAGCCCCAGGCCCCGGCGGCGGCGGGGGCGGCGGCGGCGGCGCGTCGCCCTTGTCGCTCCTCGGCTCGTCGTCCTCGCCGTCGCCCCAGCTGGCGAACTTCGGCACGTCCGACAGGAGACCAGGTTCGCTGAACAGGCGGGTCAGCATGGTGCCTGAGGGCGCCCCGCGGGCGGGGAGGGGAGACAGCACAGAGTGAGGGGCATGCCGGGGTCAAGACGCCTTCCCCCAAACCGCCTCCGCCCCGAGACCCGGCCGGCTCCCGCCCGGGGGCCCTGGGGCCGCGTCCCCAGCCCGCCCCGCCCAGCGCCGGCCCAGCCCCTGCCTCGCCGCCCGGCCGCCGGCCGAGGTCTCGGTCCGGGCTCGGTCCCCCGCGCTGGGCCCCGGCTCCGCCCCGCGCCCGAGAGAGGGGCCGCTCCCCCAGCTCGGGGTTCCCGGGGTCACTGCGGGACCGAGCCGGGGTTCTAGGGAGCAGGTCTCGTCGCCGGGGGAGGTGCAGCACTCTCCCTGAAACCCTCTGCTCCCGGCGGCGAGGAGGCTGGGTGGATGCGGGTGGGGACGCGGCCCCGCTCCGCGGCTCGGGCGCCCGGCCCCGCACCCCTCCCGCGCTCTCACCCCCGCGCGCCCTAATCCAATTTGCAACTTGGCCGCGCGCCGCCCTCGGCTCGGCCCCCACCCCGCGGCCCCAGTTCCGGCGGCGGGAGGACCGGCCCCTCTCCCCGCGCGTCCCCAGCTCCCGGCGCCGGCTGCGGGGCTCCGGGCAGCGAGGGCTGGGGAACCGGGCGCGGGGAGGAGGCTGGGGACGGAGGGCACCGTCCGTCTGTCCGGCGCTCTGGGACCCTCTTCCCCCCTCCAAACCGCCTCCCTCCCACACAGCTCTTCAGATCTCGTTGTATTTAGGGATTAATAGGGGAAAATCCAAATTTGTTTCTCTCTCTCTCTCTCTCTCCTTCTCTCTCTCTCTCTCTCTCTCTCTCTCTCTCTCGGTCGTGGGGAAGGGTCGCAGGTTCCTCCGGGACAACCACGAGGGGGTTCCATCTCAGCCTCCTCACGGCCCTCCATGGCCCTGCTCCCCACCCCCAGCCCAGCGCAGGCGGGTCGCTTCCCTCTGCAGCCCCCTGAGCTGCAGCCCCCAGGGGAGAGGGGACCCGCGGCGCCCCCAGTGCCCACTCCGCGAGGAGGCATCTCCCAGGAAGGGGGGACCGGGGGTCCTCCTGTTGGCCGGAGCAGCCGTCCCCCCCTCCAGCCGGCAGGTCAGATCTCGCTCCCTCTCGGACAACTTACCTCGGAGCGGAGTCAAGGGGAGAGGGGGGGGAGGGGGAGGGGGCAGAAGAGAGAGGGGGGAGAAGAGCGATCTTCCTGCTTATTTCATTGTTCCCCCATCTTCAGGGAGCGGGGGCAGCGGCTCCTCAAGGCGGCGGGCACCGGCGTCTTCAGAGCGCCATGCGAGCCGCGGAGCGAGTGTGGCATCTCTACCAGGCGGGGTACCAGCCTCTATGCCAGGCCATATGGGCTTGGCACGTCACGGGCAGCAGCTATCACATGAGAGCCGGTGATTGGCATGCGTCTGCATTGGGGGAGAGCCGGCTCCCCCGGGACCCGCCGCCATCTGTCACTCTCTACTCCAAAAAAAAAAAAAAAAAAAAAAAAAAAAAAATTAAATAAATAAAGGAAATAAATAAATATCTCTGCCGCCCTCCCCTCCCTGCCCAACACAGGGAACGCAGAGATTGAGAGGTAGGTGGGAGGAGTTGCCCCCTTGGATATGGAACCCCCATATGGGAACAATGGGGTGGCAAGACTGGAAACTGGAGGATGTGGTGGCCCCAGATTCTGTGCATCCTTTACAGTCTTGCTCTGTCCATTTTTTCCCTTGCACACCCCCAAAGGTGGGTCAGGGACCAGACCGTTGGGTCTGCAAAAGGGACCTCTATGCTCCTCCTCTGCCAGAATCCCCTTGGCCACAAAGGGACAGCTGAGGCCCCCTCCCAGGCTGGGTGTGGGGGGCGTCCCTGGCCCAAGCCCCATAGGTAGATGTTGGCACCATGCCATCCCTCATCCCTGTCTGCCCCTCCCCCACCCACCCTCTCTCTCTCTCTCTCTCTCTCACACACACACACACACACAACATATGTGGCTGAACAAAATTCAAACCAAGGGAAAGACAGAGAAAAGGAAAGACTTGCCTGTTTGTGCCTCTGCATGGGCGTGTGTGTGTCTGTGGGGACATGTGTATATATCTGTGGAGTCAGCCGATGGGAGAGGTTTCCCTGTGTGTTTGGGGGCATATTATGTTGCGGTGGAGTAGAAAGGAATCCTTGGGAGGAGCCTCTGCACCCACCATCTGGGGGTGGGGGAAAGGGTCTCCATCTGGGTTCCTAACCCAGAACCCTCTCACTCCTCCCCAACCAACATCCCCTCTCCCTGCTAAACAAGTGACCATCCTACCAGCATTTTTCTCTCCTGGCCTTTTGACTGGATTATTTGAGGGGGGAGAGTGCTGGGCTGGGAATTGCCTCTAGTTCCTGAAGGAGACTCAAGCATTCTCCTCCCCCTGCGAAAAAAAATAAAATAAAAAATACTGAAGCCAAGTCCAGCAGTCCTGAGACTGACCAAGGGGAGGTGGGTCAAACAGATGTCTTGATAAGGAAGGTAGGAAATTGCTGTTTTATCTTACAGCTCACCTTTCAACCCTCTCACTGGGCCAGACACAGATGCAAATGGCACAGGTTGAGGAAGGTAACTTTAGACACACACACACACACACACACACACACACACACACACACACACACACCTGTTCCTCACTCTGTGGTGCACAAAATGGATACACATCTCTACTCAGATAGATACATGTGTGTGAGCAGGTCATCACAGCCAGGTGTAGAGAGACGACCCTTGCCCACACCCTGACTCAGGCACTTGTGTGTGCTTTAGACCTACATTTTCTGTCCCTCCCCTCACCCTCCAGATTACATATAACACAGACAAGTTCAATTATACCTTAAGCACACACGCTTTGATGTCAACCGTGTGCCAAGCACTGTGGTAGGTAGTGCAAAGACAGGGTTTTCCCCCTCAACCTGGACAGATTTAGTTTTCTCTCTCTGGGAGCCTCTGGAGGGGTTCTTGGGCTGGTAAGACACTGATCTGATGCTTGGTAGACTGAATTTTGTTCTAAATAAAGACACATACAACGGCTAAGGAGGCCTGGGAGAAAGGGGGCTGGCGCTGTCTGAGGCTCTCAGAGACAGTTGGTGGGAACCAAAAGGAGCCTTAGAAAGAATGGTCCCAACTCCTCCTTCCACAGAGGCTCATAGAGAGGGACTGACTTGCCTAGGAACACACAAGCCGAGAGGAGAAGCCAGGGACTTGACTCCCAGCCCAGTGCTCTTTCTACAGCCCCACAGTCTGCCTCAGTGGTCTCCCAGCCTGAGAAGCTGATGGTGAGTGATCCTCCATTCAGAGATCCCGGGTCTGGGAAGGTAGAGACCCGCCTGTGGCAAATGGTCTGGGGCATTCTGGCCATGGCAGAGAGGTCAAAGGATAAGTCTCAGGTGAGGCAGAGACTCAGTGTGCTGGCCAGGACCCTCTCCAAGTTTGGGAACAGCCTCAAGAGCTTGACTGTCCCTTTACTTGGCGTGGAGTCTTCAATCCTGACAACACGTGGCTCTTCTGGAGTCCTCTAGTTGTATGGCATTTTGGTTATCTGCACATGCTTTGGGCTCTGATTCCTGGCCAGCCCACTTACCAGCTTTAACAAAGGCTGATTGCCTTGAGCAAGTTACATAATATCTTACAGTCTTGATTTCTCTGTCTATAAAATGGGGATAATTATGCTACACCTCATAGACTTGTTGTTAGTACTAAATGGGATAAGACATGTAATGAGTTTAGCACAGCGCCAGCAATATAGTGAGCCTTCAATAAATGCCAACTCTCGTTTTTATTAAAGCACCTTGTAAATTGTGACATGCTTTACAATATTAATTTTGTGCACATACTGCCCCCCCCCACACACACACACACATTAGAATGCTTTTTTCACATAGGAACTGAGTTTTTGTTGAATTCATGGGTCAATAAATAGATGAGTAAGTGACTGCTTCTTTGGGATTGAAAGATATCTCCTGCTCCCTCCTCTGGACACTGAGGTCCGAGTCCAGCCTCACAGGCCCTACCAGCTCCAAGCAGGAGACAGGAGGCAGAGCCTTGCTTAGGATAGGGGAGTCCTTGGGAGGTCCCCATCCGTCCCCTGTCTGCTCTCAGGAACGACCTCAGCTCTGTGGGTCTGAGAAGCCCCCTCAGCCTCTCAGAGAAGGAAGCATGAGGGGACGAGGTAGGGGTTGTGCCTGAGAGTATAGGGACCTTCATCCTTGTCTGTCTGTTTCTTGTCCCTGTCTTTTCCTCCTTCAGAAAAATGGAACAAGTTTTTCTCACTCAACACATTTCAACTTTTTTTTAGAAGATACAATTAAAAAAAAAAAAAAAAAAAAACAACGGAAAAATTGGAACAGAGGGAGATGTGGGATTGGCCCGTCTCAGACATGGGCTTGAAAGAGGTACAACACACACGTGTCCCCACACACACACGTGTCCCCACACACACACGTCCACGTCCCCCCCCCCACATACACACACGAGCAGGCACGAACACACGGGGACACACATGCTCCTCTCTGTACACCCAGAGATGCAGAGATGCAGTGACAGAGAGACAGAAAGAGCCAGAAATGGAAGGAAGGAGACGGAAGGAGAAGGACACCCAGAGATGCCATCTGTTCCTCCCCCTGGCATTGGGGGAAGGGAGTTGGTGAGGGGCCTAGTCCCCCCGGGTCTCTGAGAGGGAAAGGGGAATGGTGGGTGCACCTCAGCGAGGTCTGGGAGACCCCCATTTCTGCTGCCCACCCCCACCCCCCGTCAGGGGAGCCTGGAGCTGAGGGTCTGAGGTTCCATGGAGACATAGCCCCATCCCAAGGGAGGCCACAGTCTGGGCACCTAAAATGGCTGCCTCAGAGGGGTGGCAGCCATTTTGTGCAGCCTCAGGTCCTGAGGGGCAGGGCGAGGGGCTCCGTCAGGGTGAGGAGTGGACAGAGGAGGGACCGGGCATTCCTGAGCAGTCTAGGGGAATCTCGCTCAGGGGGCAGGATGAACATCCTGTAAAACCACTCTCCTTACACCCCCTGTTCCACCAAAATAAATACACACACACACACACACACACACAAATCTGCAAGGGCTCCACTCCGCCCTGAGCCCAGAAGGATACATAGCCAGACGCCCCCACTTCCACCATGCCCCAAATAAGACTGGTGGGGGCAAGCGTGCTGGCGTAGGAGACCTGATTTCCCACCAAAGTGCCAAGCCACGGGGAGCAGGTGGGTTAGAAGCCAGGTGTCCGCTCCCTGGCCACAGTCATAACTGCGCCTCCTGGGGCCTCCCTGGGCTGAGGTGTGCGGGCAGGTAGAGAATGAGGGAGGGAGCAGGAGGGACAGCCCGTTCTTCTCCCCCCCCCACTGCTGAAGTCAGGGGAAGGGCAAGAATTTGGAGACCCTCTGAGGGCCTGTGCTCCTGGCATGAGCTGTGCTGTGGGGGGAGGAGGAAGGGGAGGGGACAGGCTGGCACTGCCCAGACGGCGCCTGTTCCATCAGTTGGGGATGCTCGAAGCTTCCTCCTGAAGCATAAAAGCACCTGCCACCCCTTTCTCAGCCCCCTGCCCCACCTCAAGTCCTAAAGGACCTTGGGGGAGGGGGACCTGCCGCTTCTTCCCGGCTCTGGGGTGGGCACCTGCCCCGCTGCCCCCTCCCCCCGCCCGCTGCAGTGTTCTGGGGAGCGGCGGGCATGCCAGATGGCGTGGCTGAGAATGCAGCGACGTTGCTGGGAGGTGAGGGCTGGCACGGGTGATATGCGGCTGCGTGCCTTGTGGTGCCACGAGGGAGGGGAAGGGGGAGGACCAGCGAGGTGCAGCCCCCTCCTCCCTACTGACCTCCTGTCCTAACCTCCAGCACACTAGCAGGATTCTCCTCAACTTCCTTTGCCTGTGTCCTGGGTTCTCACTCTGGGTCTAGGCCCTACCCAAAGACTGGTGGGCGAACGCCCATGGGGCCTGGTGTGATGCCGAGATTCCTCAGACTCCTGCTGCAGCCTTGACCTCCCCCTCAACCTGGCACAAAGGGTGATGGAGGAGGGAGGAGACCTGCCAGGCCTTCAGTAAAGCCCGCCCACTCAGGATTATCTTCTTGCTCCAAAAGTACAGTAACTTTTGCCCCATAACCTTTGACTTCTGGCTTCTGAGCCCCACCTTTCTGCTAAAAGCTCCTTCCTTGGTGGGTACCTGTCCCTGAGTCTCCCTTTTGTCAAATGATTCCTGGTTCAACACCTCCTCCTGGAAGCCTTCCCTGACCTCCTCAGGCAGGACAGCTTCAGTACTTGCCACCTTCTGTTAAGAAGATCCATTTACCCATATGTCTCCAACCTGACCATGGTGGTGAATATATCTCAACAGTCCAGTGCTTCACACAGGCTGTATTGAGTTGGTGCTTAATAAATGCTTGGTGCATTAATGCCTGGCTGGCTTAGAGGGTTTGGGACACTTCTCTGGAGAATCTTCTAAAGCAGTGAGCCCCAGGCTCCCAGGTCACGCCCAGAGCCCCCTCTCCTTTTATCTTTTGCCCAAATTTAAGTTGAGGGGCAGTATCACATATCCTTCCCAAAGTGGTCCTCAGTGAGAAGGCTTAGGGCAGGGGTCCCCAAACTTTTTACACAGGGGGCCAGTTCACTGTCCCTCAGACCGTAGGAGGGCCGGTCTATAAAAAAAACTATGAACAAATCCCTATGCACACTGCACATATCTTATTTTAAAGTAAAAAAACAAAACGGGAACAAACACAATATTTAAAATAAAGAACAAGTAAATTTAAATCAACAAACTGACCAGTATTTCAATGGGAACTATGAGCCTGCTTTTGGCTAATGACATGGTCAATGTCCGGTTCCATATTTGTCGTGCTAGGCGTAACAAGTGATATGACGTGCTTCCGGAGCCGTGACGTGTGCATCCTGCGTCACCGGAAGTAGTATTGTACATGAGCGACACCACGCTTTGCGGTGCCGCCACATACAGTATTCCAGAAGTGGTGGTCCTCTCACTGACCACCAATGAAAGAGGTGCCCCTGGGCCCTGGCCGGTTGGCTCAGTGGTAGAGCATCGGCCTGGCGTGCGGAAGTCCCGGGTTCGATTCCCGGCCAGGGCACACAGGAGAAGCACTCATCTGCTTCTCCACCCCTCCCCCTCTCCTTCCTCTCTGTCTCTCTCTTCCCCTCCTGCAGCCGAGGCTCCATTGGAGCAAAAGATGGCCCGGGCGCTGGGGATGGCTCCTTGGCCTCTGCCCCAGGCACTAGAGTGGCTCTGGTCGCAACAGAGCGACGCCCCAGATGGGCAGAGCATCACCCCCTGGTGGGCAGAGCATCACCCCCTGGTGGGCGTGCCGGGTGGATCCCGGTCGGGCGCATGCGGGAGTCTGTCTGACTGTCTCTCCCCGTTTCCAGCTTCAGAAAAATACAGAAAAAAAAAGAAAGAAAGAAAGAAAGAAAGAGGTGCCCCTTCTGGAAGTGCGGCGGGGGCCGGATAAATGGCCTCAGGGGGCCACATGCGGCCCGCGGGCCGTAGTTTGGGGACCCCTGGCTTAGGGCATGGAGGCTGAGCCCAGGAATGCTCCACCTTCATTCCATTCCGTGGGCACCAAGCTCTGGGTCTGAGACCACATGTGGCCCTGGCAGGCTGGTTTCTGTCCAGCTGGAGACCCCCTGTGTGGGCCCCACCCCTCTCAGCAGGCTCAGAGGTCCTCTCCTTCCTACCCCCCTCCCCACTCCTCTCATGCACGGGGTAAATAAACTCCCTGAAGGGAGATGAGATCCAGGCACATGCTCTGGCTGCCTTTTCTTCTTTGCTGATGCTCCTCCCCCAAACCATCCTCCAATATCTCAGAACCCCTCTGTCATATGGGCCTGGCTCACCCTCCTCCTCTGGGAAGGCCTCCTGACTTCCCACAGAACCTCACTCCTCTGGTCTTGCACAAGATCAAGGCTGCCCATCTTACTCTCTTATCTGAAAGGCAAATCTGAACATGGTATTCTCCTACTCAGGTACCTTCAATGGCTCCCCATTATCCCTAGGATCAAGCCATACTCCTTAAGGACACCCCAATCAGTCTGCCGTCTAATGCTCCCTTGACACTAATCCTTGTCTTGACCTCTGCCCCTCAGCGGCTCTAAATTGGCTCCACTTTTACAAGCCTCATGCCTACAAGCCTTTGCTAGACTCTCCCCTCTGCCTGAGCTGTGCCCTTTTCCCTTTTCTCGCCTTTGAGCTAAAGCATCATCTCCTCCAGGAAGTCTCTCTGGGTTAGATGCCCATCCTTTTCACACCTCTGCAGAGTCACAGGTCATGACCTTGACTCATGAGTCTCCCCAAACTGATAACACATTCCTACAAGGCAGGAACTGGGCCCAGAGCACACAGAATATTTTCAACAAGTGGTCGTGGCACCAAAAGGCCTTTCTTGCCACTGTTGGAGGAGGTGCCAGTTCTACCCCAGAAATTGAAAGCTGCAGCCAGGGCAGGACACCCACTCACAGGAAGCCCCTCCTCTACCATCAGCACCCCCCACACCTGGCACTGATGTGGAAGTCAGGCTTCCCTCCTATAAAATGGACCTGTCACCAAGCGTTAAATGGGCTAGCAGGTGTGAAGATGCTGCCTCAACCCACACGTTGTCCAGATATGGCTGATTTCTCCTAACATTCCTGGTCAACTTTATTTTTTAAATTTGTTCCTGGAGTTCTGTTCATCACCACATCTTTGTCCTGCTTATTTTGTCAGTTTTCCAAGTGAGCAGGCGGGATGTCCTGCTCCTGTCCCTCCAAGGGACACCAGAAGGCAGTCAGACTAAGAGGGAGGTGGCCAGAAGAGCTCTGGACTTAACAGGGTCTAATCACCAGGGTCTCATCATGTGACTTTCTTCTCCCTCATCTGTAAAATGGGAACAGTGCCACCTGCCTACCTGCTCATCTCCCTCAGCACTGACAGGACGAAAAGGACAGTTGGTTTTGAAATGTTCGGGTTACATCCTGAGGGTGGAGGTTGGTGGGTACTTGATGGGGCACTGCAGGGCCATGGGAAGAGCACAGGACAGGGGAGTGTCCTGGGCTCCCTTTCCTGCAGGTGGCTCAACTGTGAGCTTCCCTGCAACTGGGCATTTCCTGGTTTCCTCCCGTGGAAATCAGAGCCAGGAATATGGGCTAGGGACTTCTGCAGACTGATACTGGACAGTTCTCTGATGCTTCTCAGGGGGCACCTGGGGCTGGCAGTGAGCACAGGTGACCCACAGCTGCATAGGAGGACAACCCTAAACGCCCATGGGGGTGTGTATATGGAGGAAACAGCCAGGGCAGGAGATCACAATTTAACCAGAGACCTCTTGGCTCAGCCCGTGGGGAGACTGTATGGAGCCCAGGACAGTGTGCATGAGAGACTTAGCCGTTACTTCCCTGCTTCACTACTCTGAGGGGCCGGGATGGGGGCCAGGGAGGAAAGGGAACAGTCTAGGGGTGGGAGCATCAGGAACCAATGCCCCATTTTACAGAAACCAGAGCACAGAGAGGAGAAGCAACTTGCTTGGTGTCACACAATAAACAAGCTGGGACTAGAAATTAGGAGTCTGATTCTTGCTTTAGGGTCCTCCTATTCCTGGGGCTGCAAAGCTCTCTGTAATAATGTAATATGTAATCCACAAGTATAATAGTGAGCATTATCGGTGCCAGGCACTGAGCTTGACAAGCATCATCTCACTTCATTCTTGCCATGAACTTGGAGGTCCTCCACCTAAAGACAAGGACGTTAAAGCACAGAGCAGCAGTGGGAAAGGTTAAGGCCATGGTCACACAGCTACTAAGTGGTAGGGCCTGATTTGAACCAAGCTCTGGCCTGACCTGTGGTAGCGCAGTGGATAAAGCGTCAACCTGGAATGCTGAGGTCGCTGGTTCAAAACCCTGGGCTTGCCTGGTCAAGGCACATATGGGGGTTGATGCTTCCTGCTCCTCCTCCCTTTCTCTTTCTCTCTTTCTTTCTCTCATTCTCTCCCCTCCATAAAGGAATAAATAAATAAAATATAAAAAAATTAACCAAGCTCTGATTCTGAGTTTATGCTCTTATTACAAACTGTGTTCCTTTCTCCAAAACCCCCATGACCTCCACACTGTGGAACCAGCATACTCTGCAAAAGAGAGGCAAGCAGAGTGCCAAGTCATGGGAGCCAGTGCCCTGGCCTTAGTCTCTGCATTTCTACTGATGGATGGGCAGGGGACCCCTCTGTATCTGGGGAGAGGCAGTCACATTAAACATGGGATTTCTCCTCCCACTCTGTATCCATCTTCCCTCAGCTTCTTCAGAAGTTGCCCTCCTCAACATTGCTTCCTCCATCAGGAAGCCTTCTCTGATGTCCCCTAAGGAACTGTCACCATTCTCTTCTGGCCCTTGTCACCATGTTGAGCACTTGGAGCTAGATGTTCCAGCTGGAACCCCAGCTTTACCACTTGATTATTACTAGCCACCTGCTACATGGTTCTGTTCTTCTGTCTGGAGAATGAGACTAAGGAGCCGTTCCTCACAATCTTTGAGAGGATTACAAGCTAACGGTTGTCCCATGAAGAAGCACCTGGCACCAAGTGGGCTCCTGCCACTTGCTCCTTCTCCTTGTCCTTCTCCTTCTGACTTTCTCCCTGTTTTTTCTCCTCACTGCCCCCGCGGTGAACCTGGCACAGGGCCCGGTGAGCCCCAGCCACCCCAGCCTGACTCGTAGTTTGACTTCCTGCCCGCCAGGCTCCCTCGGCACGTGCCCTGCGCCCCCTGGGGCGCGCCACCTCCTGGCCGGTTTCCGCCTTGCCCTCTAGCCCGGAGCCCGCCGGGAGCCCGGCGTGGGCCGACTGTTGACTCTTGAAAGGAGTCCATCGGATGGTTCAGAGGTGGGGGCCAAGTGGACGGGGGCGGGCCGGCAGCGGCGGGAAGAGGACGCTGCCCCTTTAAGTTGCCACCACCGCGTGGCAGGGAAACAGCTTGTGCCAGCCCCATTTCGCCCGGCTCCGCTCGCAACAAGAAACACAATGCATAACAATCAGGCGCACGCTTGGAGCAGTGCCACGCGGCACGGGCGGGGCGGGGCCGCAGGCGGGGCGGGGGCGCCGGGTCGCGACCTCGACCCGCGTCCCAGGACCGCAAGCAGCCCCAGGCCTGGCGCTCCCTGCGCTGGGCTGCTCTGCGTGGGGGCCAGGCGCCCACGCGCCCCGGAGCCCTCGCCCAGCTCCCGCTTTTCTCCCCTCCCTCCTGCCTTAGCGCTCCCTACAAAGTTCATTCCCACTAACTCTTTTCCAGGCCACTTTCCCCTCACATCTGACAATCCGGGGCCCCTCATTCTCCTAGTAATCACTCCACTGCACTAATTGCACATGCAAATATGCAAATGCGTATTAATTAATTACTATACTAATTAGTTCTGTGGTATTTGCGAGTAATAAATCATTGGATGGGAGCGAGGAAGCTGGAGACCTGGCCCATTTTCATTCTGCATAAAATTTTAATGGTCTCTCTGGCTGATCCGGGACGGCAGCGCGCGGAGAGGCTCTTAAAGGGCCAGTGGCGGCAGGAAGGGGCAGAGGCAGGGAGCGCAGGAGTGACTCCAGAGGGGCAGCGCCCTGAGTGGGCTTGGAGATGCAGCCGCAAACTCTGCTGAGGTGGTCTTCAGCCTGGCATTAGCTCCCCCCACCCGCCCCTCCGGGGCTAAGTGTCCTTCTATGTGGCTTTTAAGGAGAGAATACAGGTGGAAGAGGAGGCTAAACTAGGTTTCTTTAAGAAAGGAAAGAGGGCAAGGAGCTGTGAGAGGCCAATGCCAAGCAAGGCCTTGGGGTGGGGGGACGGGTAAGGAAACAGAAGTGAAGATTCCACCTCCAGATGGCTGAGTAAACTGAGGCACTAGACAGGCCAAGATTAGTGCCCCTCCTTGCCTGTCCCAAGAGGCAGGAAGTTACTAGGAAGTCCTGGGTGCTCCAGTCTTTTTTTGCCTCTGGTGGGGGCCACCAAGGCTGAGGGTTCCCTTCAACTTTCCCTTTCCACATGATCAAACTGCTGCCCCACCCTGTGGGCACCAGCTGGCACCCTGGCAGAGCAGTCCTGGGCTTGAGTGGACCCCTGGGATGCTGCTTTATTTCCAGGAGGTAGTCAAGACCTGGGCAGAGGGAGGAGGTTGGCTGCTTTGCAGGACCATTGACCCAAAGAGGCAGAGGGTTGTGCCTCCTTATTGGGCCCAGACAAGAATGTAAGGGGATGCCAGTGGTGGGAATGCTGAGGAAGTGCGGGCCTGCCCTGGATGAGGTCTCCAATACAGGTGTCAGTGTGGCTCTGCTCACCTCTGCCAACCTTTTGCCACCCACAAGCCCCTGGGTGGAGCCAAGCCTAAAGGGCAGCAGTGCTTTAGTCAGGGCGGGTAATAGTAACAGCAACTAACAATACTATGAGTTAGGCAAAAATTGATTTAGCTGGAGAACTATTCAAAGAGCTCTTTTTTTTTTTTTTTTTTTGTATTTTTCTGAAGCTGGAAACGGGGAGAGACAGTCAGACAGACTCCCGCATGCGCCCGACTGGGATCCACCCGGCACGCCCACCAGGGGTGATGCTCTGCCCACCAGGGGGCGATGCTCTGCCCCTCCAGGGCGTTGCTCTGCCGAGACCAGAGCCATTCTAGTGCCTGGGGCAGAGGCCAAGGAGCCATCCCCAGTGCCCGGGCCATCTTTGCTCCAATGGAGCCTTGGCTGCGGGAGGGGAAGAGAGAGACAGAGAGGAAGGAGGGGGGGGATGGAGAAGCAAATGGGAACTTCTCCTATGTGCCCTGGCCGGGAATCGAACCCGGTCCCCCACACGCCAGGCCGACGCTCTACCGCTGAGCCAACCGGCCAGGGCCTTCAGAGAGCTCTTGAGGCCTCATAACCACCCAGTGCCATAGGTCCAGTTACAGTCCCCATTGCAGGGATGGAGAAACAGGAGTACGGGAAGGTTACGCCAAGGTCACTGAGTTGGCAGGAGTGGAGTGGGCTTTGAACCCAGACAGTCTAGCTCTGGCATCTTCCCACCACACTCTGCCACCTCTCTTTCTACCACCATGTCCTCAGCACATGCTGAGAGCCAGGCTTGATGCTAAGAACTTCATGGTGTCACTTTCAACCATCACAACAACCCAGAAGGTACCTTCTGGGATTCTCCCTGTTATGGAACTGGAGAACCCAAGGCCCAAAGATGTTGACTAAATTGCTCCGGGCACACAGGGAGGATGTGGAAGGCCAGGCTCACGGTGGCCTGTGTGATAGAAGAAAAGTCCAGCAGGCTTTCTGGTGCCTCCCATTCCTATGGGGGTGGTGCAGGCCAGGGTCATGGCAGTCCCTGTTGAAGAAACAAAAGGGATTTCAGTAAGACTGTGGAGAGAGCTTGATTCTTAAGAGGTTCTCTGGAGTGCAGGTCGATTTTCCTTCTTTCCCAAGAAGCAGGCTTGGGGAGGGCATGGCTCTCAGAGCTGGGAGGGGTGGGGTGGAGAGATTGGGGGTGCATGTGGAAGAACGGTCCGGAATGAAGAAACCCAGTCAGAACCTTATAACTCAGGAATCCTGTCTGGTTGGTTTTTGTGTTTTTTTTTTTGTTTTTTTTTTTTGTCTTCAGTACTCCTACCTACCCCCTGAAAATCGCCTGAGTACCCCCACCCCAAGATTTGCTACTTGCAGGATCCAGGAGATCCAGCAGGGGGTGAGAAGATAATACTCTGTCACTTTGCAAGCGCTTCCTATGTGCCAGGCACTGTATATGCATAAACTTTTTAAATTTTCACAACAATTCTGTAATCATTATCCTTATTTTATAAATTGAGACAAGGAGGAAGGAGAGGTTAAGTTACGTTCCCAAAGTCACACAGCTAGTGTGTGGGAGACTGGGATTTGAACTTCTGACCTGATGTGTTTTACCATTCTGCTCCCCCTTTTTCTGTGGAGCTCCTTGTGGCTACAGGGACATGGTGGGATTGACCCCTTGCCCAGAGGAGTCAGAGATCACAGTGCCAGCAAGCTTTCCATCCTGGGTGCCTTTGGAATTTGCAGATGCAGAGAAAGAACATGCCTGTGCCTGCCATTTACATAGCCACGATCCTGCGTGGGTTTTCATGGTGACTTTAATATGTGGGAGTACATAGCCACGACCCTGCGTGGGTTTTCATGGTGACTTTAATATGTGGGAGTACATAGCCACGATCCTGCGTGGGTTCTCATGGTGACTTTAATATGTGGGAGTTGAGCAAAGTGAATGTTCAGGAGGCCCAGATCCCTCCTCTCTTTGGTCTGGGGCTGAGTGTGCAAGGGCATCTCCCCTCATTCCTTGCACCTGCTTAGCACACCCTTGAGAACAACAGGTTCAGGGAGCTGGTTAGCATCTGGCAGGGGGGCCACCCTGACATGGGAATTTAGATTCCAGTGCTCTCAGGGATGAGCTCAGGGTCCCCCTACCTCCCAGTGGCTCAGGGAAACTTCTCTAGGGAATCCAGACTCCCTCATCTCTCCAGAGCTAAGGAAACCTTTGACACCTAACTTCTGGGCCTGGGAGTCCTGGGGCCCGGGGTGGGGTGGGGTTGTGGGGCATTAGGAGGGGTGGCCTTTGGGTTGCAGCTCACTAGGTAAGAAAACCCATCCTCACCTCTCACCTCCACTGGAGCCCAAAGAAGCTGGGTTCATCGGGGTTTCCCCCGCACTCACTCACTTCCTGGGGAAATGGGGGCAAGTTGAGGAGTTGGGGGAAGGAGGCAGGAGGGGGAGGCTGTCGGCTCTAAGCTTCTCCACGCAGCCCTCAGGGCCGGGTGCCTGGGCAGGAGGAGGGGGCAGAGCAGCTGCTGGCGATTTATTAAGCAGTCACGGAAAAATTGGTTTATAAATTAACAGCTGTTTTAACTTTAGGGCCTCTTCTTCAGGGAATGGAGGCAGCCGACTGGACCGGGATTGGAGTGTGTGTGAAGCTGGTGGAGGGGGTGGGAGGCGGCGGGCTCCAGCAGCTGGCATTCTTTGGGGGCAGCCTCAGCTGGTACCTCGGGGGGCACCAGGCAGTGGCCAGAGCAGGGGGTCTCCAGGTGCCCGGCGCTGAGGCTGCCCCCGCTAAGGGCTTCTGGCTTGGTCGCTCTTCTCAACAACATCCCACCTGGAGGCGCCAGAGAGCACAGATACTGCTGTACTCATGTCTGTCACCAGATGGCAGCCTGAGCACATTGATTTCTGCTCCCTCCTCACCTTTCCGTAACGTCAGATCGGTCCAAACTAGGCTGGGTAAGAGAGAAACCCGGTCCAGTACTGGACCAAGAGAGAAGATTGGTTCAGTACATGCAAGCAATCTTCCACTTGACTATACTGAATGTATCAAATGCAGTAAAGAGTGAGACATACTCTAGGGTCAATAAAGAGTGAGGCTCTGGGCAAAAAGTTCTGAGCCTCATTTGCCTCGTCTGGAAAATGGAATGATACTACGGAGGATAAAATGAGGTAATATATATAAAGGGCCTAAACCCAGTGCCCAGCAGTGAGTAAATGCTCCATATATGTCACCTGTAGTCAATTTCTTTGACTTAGGTATTCATCCATTCATTTATCTATCTCTGTGCGTGTGCGTGTGCGTGTGTGTGTGTGTGTGTGTGTGTGAGAGAGAGAGAGAGAGAGAGAGAGAGAGAGAGAGAGAGACATTGATTTGTTTCTGTATATGCCCTAACTGAGACTATAACCCACAACCTTTGTGGTATTGGGACGATTCATTCATTTTTTTAAATTTTTATTTATTCATTTTAGAGAGAAGAGAGAAAGGGAGAGAGAGAGGAGAGAGAGACAGAGAGAGAAGGTGGGGAGGAGCTGGAAGCATCAACTCCCATATGTGCCTTGACCAGGCAAGCCCAGGGTTTTGAACCGGCGACCTCAGCATTTCCAAGGTCGATGCTTTATCCACTGCACCACCACAGATCAAGCATGACGATTCATTCATTTTTCAATCCGGCCCCTCTGCAGCATGTAGTGTTTGCTGTATTATGGGCACTGTGGCAGGCCTGTGATAATGCAAAAACAGATAGTGGGAAGGATACATCTCAAAACAGTGTGCCCAGACTAATGATATACCCAATGAAGGGAGAGGGGACGTTGATTTGCATGGGGCAAAAGAGGATATTTTGGGGTGATGAAAATGTTCTGTATCTGTATTGTGATAGTGCTCATGTTATAAAATTTCCAAAAACTCATAGAAATGTGTATTTTAAATTGGTACATTTTATTGTATATAAATTGCAAGTCAATAAAGTTAATTTTTTTCTTAAAAGCACCCAATGGGAATTTATTGAATGAGCAAAGGGATGCATAATATTGTAGATGAATGAATAGTGTGTATATGAATGTCTCAGATGATTGCCCACCTATCCCGGTGCCACGACTGCTGCTGCTAGAAGTGCCCCTATCCACTCCTCTCCAGAGGCAGGACTCGGAATGCTCCCCACCCGCCCCTTCTCCCTATCATCGCCACCACCACTACCATCACCATCAGGGGCAGGAAAAGATGCCCCAGTGTGTCCAGCTAGTGCTCCCCAGCTTCTCTAAGTTTGCTTCTGGGGCATTCTGGGGGCTCCTTCCCAGCTGCCACATGCCAACCTGCCAGTTCCGTCAACTCACTGGTGCCAAGGTTACGAGTACGATGCCTAACTGCAGGCTCAAGGTGCCAACCTTGCAGCGCTCAAACCCTAGCCGATACCGCCATCTGCTGGCCCTTTTCGGACTGAACCCCCTAGTCCTCCAGGGTAGCCAAAACTTTTCTTGAAGACCTACCAGGAACCCTGTACTGTGCTGGGTGTGTGTGTGTGTGTATGTATGTGTGTGTCCCTGTACTGCGCTGGTGTGTGTGTGTGTGTGTGTGTGTCCCTGTACTGCGCTGGTGTGTGTGTGTGTGTGTGTGTGTGTGTCCCTGTACTGCGCTGGTGTGTGTGTGTGTGTGTGTGTCCCTGTACTGCGCTGGTGTGTGTGTGTGTGTGTGTGTGTCCCTGTACTGCGCTGGTGTGTGTGTGTGTGTGTGTGTGTGTCCCTGTACTGCGCTGGTGTGTGTGTGTGTGTGTGTGTGTCCCTGTACTGAGCTGGTGTGTGTGTGTGTCCCTGTACTGCGCTGGTGTGTGTGTGTGTGTGTCCCTGTACTGTGCTGGTGTGTGTGTGTGTGTGTGTGTGTGTGTGTGTGTGTTGTTCGTGCAGTTGAGTTGGCTCTGATTCCTGGTGGCCCTGTGATTGAGTGAGGTCCACATGTCCTGTACCCAACAGCCCTGCTCAGCAGCTGTAGACTCGTGCCTATGGTTTCTTTTACATAGTCCATCCATCTTGCATTTGGTCTCTCTCCTTTCCTGCTGCCTTCTATTCATTTCTTATTGAATTGTCACAGCTACATATGAGGTGGGCTTTGAAACACAAGGAAACAGGCCCAGAGAGCCTAAGAAATTTCTCTAAGGTCACCCAGTAAATTATAGACCTAAGATTCTTCCTCAGGTCTGCCCAACTCCTGAGTTTATATTCTGTCCATGAGACTGTATTGCTTGGTGAAGGGATGGAATATTCCCGATTGTCCACTCTCCCCACCTCCCAGAAAGAAGGCAAAGGCCTCACAACACCCTCCTTAATTCACCTTCCAGAGACAGTGAATGTAGTCCCTCTTGTAATGCCAGGCACTGTGGCAAGCACCAGGCAATGATGTGAAGAGAAATTGTGTGCTTAAAATAGTGTGCTCAGACCTACGGTACATTAGTAAACACCCTATGATACACTTTTTTTGTCAGCCCAAGTAGAAAGACCCATAGTTCAATTGGAGTTATATCAAACAAGGTCTTGAATTTTTCCCCTTGGATATAATCACCTGTGCATCTAGCTCAAGAATAATACTCGAAAAGTGGCATATCGTTTTTTTACATCTCATTTGCATATGATGAATTCTAAGTCAGAGAGAATGGAGGTCACCCTGGCCCCTTGCTTCTCAGCCCCTTTGGGGTGGGCCTGACTCTGGCTGCCTCCCTCTGTCGGCTCCCCTCCTCACCTGCCCCTCCCCACTTCTTGCCCCCGCCCACACTTCCACCCACGCCAGCTCCCAGCAGTCCTGTTCCCTTCCTCCTCTGTCACCCACGCAGCCCCCACCACCTGCCCACCCACCCGAAAAACTTTTGCCTAAGTTCTTGAGAAGTCGCGTAGGATCCAGGAGAGAAAAATCAAAGTAATAAAACCTCATTTAATTCCTAACGGAGGGCAGAGCTGTGAGCTGCAATTATCTTAATGCTGAGTTATTTTTATTCTCTCTCCATCTCTGTCGCCTGCCTCTCTCCTCTTCGTGACGCTTTCTCTCTCTCCCTTTGTCTCTCCATCTCTCACATGTCTTTTCTCTGTCTCTTTTCCATTTTTTCTACCTCCTTCCTTCTCTGTCTCGCTTCCTGTCTCTATCATCCTTCCTCCTCCTTCCTGTCTGTCCACCCCTTGTGCTTGTACCTCTGTCAGGCGGCTTTGCCCACCCCTTTTTACCTCAAGGTTGAGCAGCCAGAGCTTTCAGTCCCACATAGGCTGGGGGAAGAGGGTAAAGATCCTCCCCTCCGTCTTCAAACACTCCATCTTCCAGGCATGGCTAAGAGGGAAGGTCTCCCTTCCCAGCTGCCCTAGCCTGCATCACGGGCATTTTTCCTAATCCTTTTGGTAGAAGCTCCTTAAACAAGTTCTTCCTGGTCAAATGCATCCCAGCCTCTGTGGTCCCAGGTCTATCTTAGCTCTGATGGGCTCCAAGGTGTAACTGGTGGGGATGCCCCTTGCCCCTGACCTCTCATTACCTATCCAGCTGTCCTCTGTCCCCTTCATCCCACCCCAGGACCCTCCCACCCTCCAGTACTGGAAGCCACAGGCCCCTCAGCTCCACCATGGCCAGTGGCCTTTCAGATTATTACAGCCTGGGCGGCGCCTTTCCCACAGTCCTCCTGACTTTCAGAACCTCCTTATTTACCCTCCCAAGGCACTGCCAAACTAGTCTTTGCCACTCCCCACCACACCCCATCTGGAAGAGGGGTCTGGGCCAAGCTAGGGGTTGCCAGAGATGCCCACACCCCTGGGCCAGCAACCTGGCATCCGGCTGTTTCCCGGCAAGCATATAAATCAACAAACATAGCTGGATTTGAGCCAGGCTTGGAGTTGGGGGTGTGGAGCTTAGCAGCCAGGGCCTTCAACTCCCATGAGCAGAGCTCTGCCCTCCTGCCACCCTCTTTCTCACTTCCAGAGTGAACATCAGCTCTGGGGCCCGACATCTCGCCCCTGACCCGTTTCCACAGGACTCCTCTGGCCTCCTGCTCTCCCCTTGCTCCGCCAAGGGCCCAGCATGCTGGGGCTAGAGTGGAAAAGTTGCTGGAGGTTGGGGGAGGGCTCCTGACTGATCCAGGCCTGCGTGAGACCAGGAGAGAACACAGCCAACACAAACAGAGCCCCAGAAAGACACACGCATCTGTACACATCCACACAAGCACCCTGTCAGTGCTACAGAGAGGCATTCAGACCCTCACCCACAGGCCCACAGAAGGAACGTGGGCTCCTGCAAAGACACTCAGGGCCCGGACAGAGAAACAGGGACAATCCAACCCACAGGGCCAGCGCCTTCCCTGTCCAGCCTCCAGAGACACAAAAGCACCTCTGCAGAGAGAGAGGCTCACAGCTCGGAAACGAGCATGCACCTCTCCCCTCAGCTCTGCTCCCAAACGCACCAAACACACACATGTGACGGCACGTGTTCGGGTACAGGCAGCCCCCACCACCCCTAGCCCTGCCCCCCTGGGCTGGTTCTGTCTTCCTCCCGTTAGATCTGGGGAGGAAAGGCAGGAGACATGTGAATCCAGTTTACATCAGACAGGATCCCAACCTCAGTCCCTCTTCCACACAGGCTAGAGCTGGGGATACAGTACCCCTGCCACCTGCAAGCTGGCACACCCGTGCCCATCACCTTGACAGCCTCTGACAACCTCCCCCACACCCACATCCTCCCTCACACGTACATAGTCCTCCCACACCCTGCCACTCACACTGCATCCTTGACACTCTGACACACTTACTCACGGGTTAACATGCACTCATACCACACCGACCCCCCTCACACACACCCAGCTATAGGCAACACAGGGCCACTGGCACTCACACACTCACACACACACACACACCCTGCCATGATGACTGACACGTGTCCTCCCACACACAACCCTCTCTTTCACACTCACTCGCTTTCTAGGACACCCCCATTCACAGCGTGACATGCTGGTGGCACTCCCTTCGTGACCTAACAGGTCTCTCTGTGAAACTCCAAGGGCCCAGGCCAGGAAGGGGTTAAAGCCAGAGTCCCCGCCGCCCCTCTCCCCCCTCGGCCTCCCCACATTATCCTCCCTGTTGGACTCCATCAATAATGCAGCTTCAAGTTCTGGGGAGACGGCAGGGGGCCCCAGCCTGCTCCCCGGGCCTGGCTCCCGCTCCCCCTCCACCCCCCCACCCGAGCCCAGAACACGCTCCTCGGTGCTCATTGGCCACTTTCTCCTGAGCCCTCCCATCAACCCCCCGGGCGCCAGTCCCAGGTGAGGGGCCGGGCCGGGGTCCCCAAGGCTGGGGCCTGAGGGGCGAGGCCGGGAGAGAAGCCCAGACGGAGACAGACGAGAGGGAGATAGAGGAATCGCGCGGAGACACTCAGAGCAAAGGAAGGAGGGGAGCAGCGGAGACAGAGGAGCGAGCGGGGACCCACGGGTGGAGACGCGGAGGGACCGGGCGCGGGCTGAGCGGTGGGCGAGCCGGGGCGGGGCGGCGGCGACCCTCTCCTCCCGCGTGGCCCTCACCGCGCGGTATTTTTACCGCGGAGCGCACGGCCCTGCCGCCCCTCGCCCCTCGCCCCGCGACGCCTGGAGCAGCGCGGCCAGCGAGCCGGTAGCAACGCCCGGGACCGCGAGCCGCGCACCCCAGCCCCACGGACCGGACCCCAAGGACCCCAGCCCGTCATGGACCCCAAGGACCGCAAGAAGATCCAGTTCTCGGTGCCCGCGCCCCCCAGCCAGCTGGACCCCCGCCAGGTGGAGATGGTAAGGGGGCGCACCCCACTCCAGCAGCGCCCCGGGCGCCGCTGGGTCCGCGCTGGCCTGGGGGTAGGGGGCGACGGAGAACCCCAGGCCGTCTGGACCCGGCGGGGCCGCAGGGCAGCGCCTGAAGTTCACTGGACACTCGTGCAACTTTTTCCCGGGGCCTCTGTCCTGATCCCCGCACCGGAGAATCCCGGGTGATGGTCGTCTGAGCGTCCGGACAAGCCGTTCCAGGCTGCTCTGGGAGGGGGGACCGTCCTCTGGACCCCGCACAGTGTCCTCCGTCCCTAGGCTGCCCCCGGGGCCGCTGCTTCCCGGGCCCAGCCTGGGCCATTCAGACGTGAGAAACCTCGTCGCCCCATTATCTAGAGCGGGGCCCCCAACTCCACGGCGGGGCTAGTCCTCTCTGTCTGCCGGGCTGGTGTCGCCTGAACCTTGTCTCATCTCCTTCTGCTGTCAGGCCCTAGACAGAGCCACAGCATGGCGTGTGGGTGGGTGGGGGGGTGACCATCACAGAAGCCAGACCTGTTCACAGGGGACACTGAGGTCTCTGGGAGAGCCTTCTTGGTGGCTGGGAGGCCTCCAGACGTGGGGAGGGGATGGTAGGAGGGAGAAGAGAGGAGGCCCTGGCCACCAGAGCCCAGTCGCGTTCACTTGTTGCTGAGTGGCAGTGGGCTCCCAACTGAGCAGTGAGAGCAGGGCCAAGTCATCTTGAGGGGAGACAGGGGACCACAGAGGGGGGCAGTTGGGTCCTAGGCCTAAGTAGCTTTTGGTCTGCAGGGTAGTGTCGGAAGCTTGGCAGGGGAGGTGGCCATTTCAGCTCAATTCACCTGGTTCTCTTTGTGCATTTCCCTGGAGCTCAGAGGGGACCTAATTAAGTGACAGTTGATCTGATTGCCAGGCTGAGGTGGGGGGAGTTACTGGGAGTGCTCTGTGCCCACTCTGCTCCATACCCTTACTATTCAGCTTGGCTGTGTACCAAGGAGGGCGCAACTCTTCACTCTTTTACGAGGATCGGCTAAGAGTTAGTTCCACAGTCTGAGAGAGACTGCTAGATGGTCCAGCCCCAGGCCCCAGAGACAGCCTGAGGCCCCCAGGGCTCCGTGGCTGAGGCCCACACTGAGCCTCTGTGTAAGGCTGGAGGTCCCTGCAGCGACTGGGCTCAGCCTCCCTCTGCAGCTGGATCCGGTTTCTTTGGAGCCCTTGGGCTGACCTTAGTTGGGCAGGGCCCACGTGGGTGCTGTGGTCCATGGGGCGCCTTCCACAGCTTCAGCGCTTGAGGTCTGATGTCTTCAAAATAAACAGGAGAGGAAGGGCCTTCGTAGGGGACAGTAGAAAGGGAAGATGCCCGTTGTGGAGTAGCCACGGAGTGGGATGGGTATGGGAATGGGAGTCAGTTGTTCCTCTGATGTGATGTGCTCTGTGGCCTTGAGCACTTTGCTGAACCTTTCTGAGCCTGAGGTTTTCTTCTGAGTAAAATGAGGGGGTTGGGTGAACTACAGAGTTCCTTTCAGCTCTGACAGTCTTTGATTCAAAGATTCCCTGGAGATTCCAAAGCACTGTTTGTTCCCTGCTGCTGGGGGGGGGGGGGGGTGTTCAGTAGGGATGGGCTGCAGGTGTCTGTCCTGCGCTCCCTCCTCCTCCCCACCTCGTTCTTCCTCTCCTTAGATCCGGCGCAGGAGACCAACCCCTGCCATGCTGTTCCGGCTCTCGGAGCACTCCTCACCAGGTGGGCTCTTCCCTGCCCCCGCCCAGCCCTGGCCCCACCAGGTGGGCTCTTCCCTGCCCCTGCCCAGCCCTGGCCCCACCAGGTGGGCTCTTCCCTGCCCCTGCCCAGCCCTGGCCCCACCAGGTGGGCTCTTCCCTGCCCCTGCCCAGCCCTGGCCCCGCCCTGACTCTGATGCCCTCTTGAGGCCCTTGCCAAAGTCCCGTGAGTAGGAGATAGCGCAGACGGGGGCGGGAGGGGGTAAGGTCTGGAAGCCCAGCTCTCCCTGAGTGCGTTTATTGCCAGGCACCTCCCAACTCTAGGAAGGAAAGGGTTCGCTTTCTTTTTCCCCAGAGCTTGACCCTTCGGGGAAAGTAATTCGGATTCTCTTTCTTTCTCCCCCCCTTCTCTGTTCCTCCTCCCTGGGTTCATGGATGGCTTCCCTCAGAGGAGGAGGCCTCCCCCCACCAGGTGAGTCTCCAGAGGCAGATGGAAGGAGGGATGTGGTGGGGTGCCTGGCACTACTTCCCACTGGCACAGGGTGCCACCCAGGAGGGCACATTAGCATGTCAGTCGGTACCTTTGGTGAGAGTTCCTGGTGACAGGGTGTCACAGGCAGACCCTCTGCCCTCCTTAGACTGGAGTGAGGCCTTCAGAACCGAGGGTCCCCACCCTGAGCCAGGCCACAGGAGGCCCTTCCAACACAATGGGGCGGCCTCAGCCTAGTGCAGGACTTGAGGGGCCCAAGCACCTAGGCCTGTTAGTGGAGGCTAGCCCGGTCGGCCCAGGTTGCTATGGATGGGATGGACAGAGGGACAGGGGAGGGAAGGGGCCTGTGGTGAGCCCGTTTAACCTGGCGCTTTCCCTGGCAGAGAGCCTCAGGAGAGGGGCATCACCTCAAGTCGAAGAGGCCCAACCCCTGTGCCTACACCCCCCCCTCGCTGAAAGGTACTACCCCCACCCATCAGTCTGGCTGTCCTGTGACCCCTCAAACTGCACTGACATCTGACATTGGGAAGGGAAGGGAAGTGTTGAGCTTTTGTCAGTGGGGAGGGATTGTCTTGTGTCCCCCAACTCCTCTTAGAGACCAATTCGGTTCCAATTTGGTCTTGTAAAAAAAAAAACACACACTGGGAGACTCTGGGTGGGGCGGCTGTGGGTGAAAGAAGGGGGCACTGGCTTAACATAAGCATAGGCCTCCGTGTAAGACCAGCTCCGCACTGCCCGCTCCTCCCGGCTCCCGAGGCATCTTCCCCGGCCGCACCCCTTGCCCCCTCTCCCATTCACAGAACGCATACACAGGTCTGCACGCTGAGTGCTTCTCCTTTCTGTATTAAAAGGCAAGTCGTTTCTCTAGCACAATACCTAGGGTGTGCCAGGCCTCACTGGTGGGCATTGGGCAACACAAGGGAGTGAGGTTTAGTCCCTTTCCTCCTGGGGCCCTATGTCAAAGAGTCAGGGAGAGTTACAGAGATGTGTAAGCCTGGATTTGAAGGATGAACCGGAATTCCAGGAAGGAGGTGTGCAAAGGGGAGGAGGTGGGAATTCCCGGGGGTCTTTAGGGCCAGCTGGGAGACTTGGCATGACGCAGGGAGCTGAGGGAGACACACCTGGAGAGAAGGTGGGATGGATTGGAGTGTGGGGCACTCTATTCCCCGCTAAGCCTTCGAATGCCTTCCTACCCCAACTCAACTCCTGCCCGGGGGCTCTTCCCGCCTGGCCAGCCCTCTCCTTCCCCAGAGAGAGGAAGGGAACCCAGAAGGAAGGAGGGAGGGTGCAAGGCTGTGCTGAGCGCTCCCTCCAGGTGGGTGTAATGAGTTCCCAGCACCAGCCAAGGCCAGCAGGTGCACCTGTCAGCCCACTTGCCCGGGTTAGGAGCAAGGAGGAGAGGCCGAGAGGAGAGGAGAGACAGGCAGGGGCCCTTTCTCTTCCCTCAGGACAGGAAGATGAAGGGACAGCAAGCAGGCAGTGGCGTGGTTCAGTACCTGGAAGGACTAACCACCTGTAGAGATGTGAGAAAGGCTGACCCCTGAAGCAGGCATGGGGGGCATCTTCTCAAAAGAGAATATAAGAAATCCCTCCTCCCTGCCCTGGGTTGTAGGGGCAGTGAGTGGATGGGAGGAAAAACCATCTGTTGGTCTTTTGAGTGACTGTGAGCGTGGGGCAGAGGGCCTGGTGAAGAGAGCAGGGCCGAGGCTTCCCGGGCACCCTGCAACGGCCAGACATGCGCACTCCACCGCCCCTTTGGACTTTGCCTTCGGAGAGTCTGAGTGGGTGAACCGGGGGTGGAAGGGGGCCAGGCCAGGGGTGGACAGTCGGGGAACTGGGGCTGTGCTGGGGACCTTTGAGCGTAACAAGGGAGACCTGGGTTGGGGTTCAGGGCCCCAGAGGTGGAGACAGAGAAAGGAGACAGCGGAGGGGGGCAGAGCCCTGGAGCACGAGGCGCTGCACACGCGGAGAGCACGGGGTGCCAGCACAGGCACTAGCACAGGCACTGCACACACCTATTGTTGTCACTGTGGCTCACGAACTGAACTCGCCTCCTCCAGCTGCCAGAGCACCACCCCCTTCTCCCTCTCCCTCCCTCCAACCCTCAGAGGACCCTTCTGGAGCTGAAGGGCACTGTTTTGTAGGCTTTGGGCCCTTTCTGGGCAAGGGAAGGCACCTGGCAGGGCCAGGGTTTGTAGGGGCGAAGCCAGGGGCCCCTGGGGAGGGCGAACAACACTGGGTCTTGGCTTGAGTGGGTCTCCCCAAGGCTGAGCTCTCACACTTGGCTCCAGGTGGAGCTTTGCCGCGTCCCCAAGGCCAGGGCAGGGTGATTTATTGTGCTTTTATTGCCTGGGTAGCTTGCCCAGAGCCAGCGGGAGGCACTGGGCTGGGAGCTCGAGGCAGGGCGGGGCAGTGGGCACGCACAATGCACCCTCTGTGCCTGTCCCTGAGTTGGCAGGAGTGCGGCGCCCTGCTCACTGTACCGGAGGTTTCCAGCCTGCATCTGCCCCTCTGGGCTTTCTGAGAGGAGAAGCTGTGGCAACCCCAGGCCCTATACTCCAAGCTCCTCAGCATCTTGTCTGTGGGCTATGAGTTTAGGGACCCAAATGCTCTAAAACCCCACCCGCTCCTGGCCCTCCTGCTGCCTCTGCCCCAGCCACTCCTCACAGTGTGCCCTCAACCCTGCCATTTTCCTAGACCCCCCCCCCCCCAGCCCTGGCCCTTTCTCTGGACTGCCTGCTTTTCCTTTCCATCCTTTGGAAGCGTCTCTCCAGCTGCCCACACAGTTCCCTTGCTAGGCCCTATCCCAGCAGGCCTTGGTTTTGTTGGGGGGTGGGTGGTGTTTGCTGCTTTCTAGGTCACCAAAGAGGGAGCTGGAGGCTTGGGGATGTGGGTCAAGATTGTGGAGGCCGCATTGAGCACACCACATCCCCAGGCACAGACTTCTCTGGCTGCAGACTATTGTGTTCTCAGTCTCAGAATTGTTCCTACCTCTTAGAGACTGGTGCTGAGGCACATAAAAGTGACATCTATGATGGGCAGTGCCAGGAGGTATTGACAAAGCCCAGCAATAGGGGTGGGCAGGATTGGGGTGAGCAGTGAGCCCTAAGCCAGCTGGGCAGGCCCCCAAAACTGAAAGGGACAAATCCCTTGGGCCCTGGCCCAGAGGCTCTGCGCCTTCTGCCTGGGGCTGTAGCTGGTGGACACTATGTCCAGTACCAAGTCCTTGAATAAGCAACCTCCCCAGCCAGGGAATGTTAAGCTGCTGTTGTGCCCGCCTGGTCTTGTCCAGCTTGGTACCAGCCTCTGAGGGGGCCAGCATCTTTGGGCAGCTTAAGAGCCAAGTATAATCAAGAGTCTACCCCCTGCTGCTTCAGCCCTGGTCTGGCCCCCAGGAGGCTGACCTGTAGCCTTCAGCTCTGTGTGTGTGTGTGCGCACGCGCACGCATTCGTGTGCGTGCGAGAGTGAGAGCGACAAAAACAGGCAGACAGCAGAGACAGACAGAGACAGACAGACAGGAAGGGAGAGAGATGAGAAGCATCAACTCGTAGTTGTGGCACTTTAGTTATTGATTGCTTTCTCATATGTGCCTTGAACGGGGGGCTACAGCTGAGCCAGTGACCCCTTACTCAAGCCAGCAACCTTGGGGTCAAGCCAGCAACCTTGGGCTTCAAGCCAGTGACCTTGGGCTTCAAGCCAGGGACCTTTAGGTTCAAGCCAGCGATCTCTGGGTTCAAGCCAGCGACCATAGACTCATTTCCATGACCCCACACTCAAACCAGTGACCCCACACTCAAGCTGGATGAGCCCGTGTTCAAGCCGGTGACCGAGGGGTTTCACACCCGGGACCTCAGCGTCCCAGCTTGACATCCCATCCACTGTGCCACCACCGGCTAGGCCGGCCTTCAGCTCCTGAACTAGAGCCCTGAGGGAGTAAGCTCTGCCTCAGGCCCATGGAAGGAGGCTGGGGGCTGGGCCACAGGCCTCTCCAGCTACGGGGCTGTTTCTGGGGCCTGGCTGACCCTGCCTTCTTGGGTGCCGCTGCGGCAGCTGTGCAGCGCATTGCTGAGTCGCACCTGCAGTCCATCAGCAACCTGGGCGAGAACCAGGCCTCGGAGGAGGAGGATGAGCTTGGGGAACTGCGGGAGCTGGGCTACCCGAGAGAGGAAGAGGAGGACGAGGAGGACGAGGAGGAAGAGGAGGAGGACAGCCAGGCTGAAGTCCTGAAGGGCAGCAGGGGGTCTGGTAAGCTGCATGGGCCGTGCAGCCTGGGTCCCACCACTGCGGGTCGGGTGGAGTCCTGAGACCCCCCCTCCCACTTCACAGTCTCTCACACGTGAGAACTGCAATCACACTGCAAGGGCCTCCCCATCCTCTCACCCCACGGGATGCCTCACCCTCAGCCTTACCCGACACCTGGGCTGCTCCCATCCTTGACTCAGTCCCTCTCCCAATCAGATTTTTCCTAGTAATTCCTCTCTTCCCTAAGAACTAAGGCAAAGCCATATGAATTTTGCAGCTGGACCCAAGAAAGGACTTCCCGTCCATGGTGGTGAGGGGGTACAAGGAGATGCAGGGGTAGAGGGTGAAGGGTGTCAAATGGCTCCATCACTTGCATTTCTGAACGCGGGATCCGGTCTCTGCTGGGAGGCAGAGGAGGTTGGTTGGCTAAGTCCTTTCCAGGACTCTGTAACTGTTTCTCCTCTTATTTCCCAGGCCGGGGTCAGAGGGTGCCCTCTAGTGTCTAGATGGAGAATCTAGGATTCAAGAACCAATGTGGTCCACTGCACCTTCAACCCTAGTTACCTGAGAAGAGAGAGGGAGAGGAAGGGGCCTAAGACCTACACAGAGGGCCTCATAGCCAGAGGCCCCGGATCCAACAATCTCCACGAAGGTTCCCAAAGCCCAGAGAATTTCTAGGCAGGAAGATCTCAGACCTTCATGGCTGTTTGTCCCATGCCTGACCATGGAAGGCTGCACCATATCTATTCCTCCTGGTGCACACGAAACTTTTTAGTCCCATTATTTATGGGGATGAAAACAGTTAACCACCCCTGCTTGATGTGCCCAGTCTTTATACCCTAACAAAATGGCTTGGGCCTCCTCTCTGCTTCTCTGGCCATCGGGACATCGGCCATGGGAACGAAAGCTCTAGCTGGAAGAGTTAAGTGACTCCCACTGGGACCCCCAGCACAGGCAGAGAGGAGGGGAGAAGAGACTGTTCCCTCTGGAAAGGCAACAGAAGGAACCAATGACAAGACTACTGAGGGGCTATATCAATTACCACCACTCCCAGAGTGGCTCCCGGACACCAGCACTGGGCTAGGCACAGTATTAACTGCTCTCTTATTTAAGGTGATCTACACGATCTCCCTCTTGTCATCCCTTCGTATCTAGTCGCTGGCATAGCTGTCTTAGCCCAGTACTCTCTCCACTATACCCTGACGGCCTCAGAAAGCTTGGCCTCAGCCATTCAGCTCATCATTTAGGACAGTCGGATGTTTTTATCCCTTTTTCTCTGTCCCCAGTTGGGCAGAAAACAACCTGTGGCCAGGGACTGGAGGGGCCCTGGGAGCGCCCGCCCCCTCTGGACGAGCCCCAGAGAGATGGAAGCTCTGCGGACCGAGTAGAGGACCCCGCACTAAGTGGTGAGGCTGGGGAGTGGGGCACGGGGAGGTGGAGCTGGGATCTTGGCAGGCATGTTCAGGCCCTGAGTCCCTCTGCTTGCCTTGCAGAGCCCCAGGAGGACCCACAGTGCCCTGCCCACCCTGCGCCTGGCACATAGGCACTCAGCTCTGAATCTCCCAGAAGAAAGTGGAGGGGGCTTCACTGTTCCCCAGAAACCCACTCTTCCCACCCTATTTTCCACCCTTCCTCTCACTTGCTAGGGCTGCAGCTTCTGAATTCTAGAAGACTAAAGCTGGTCTGTGTTTGCTTGTTTGCCCACCTTTGGCTGATGCCCAGAGTCCTAGGCACTTGCTGCCTGATGCCTATCCCTGCCAGTCATTTCCCTATTCACCCAGCGGGAGGCAGGATGTGAGAAAGCTTGCTTGGAAAATCCAGTAATAGAGGGACAAAGATTCATCCTTCACAATTCTACTCCCAAACCCTCTCCTTTGGGTACAGAAAACCCACAGGGCAGGACCCTAAGATCTGAGGAAAGAGGGTACAGAGACCTGTAGGTGCCCTAGATCCTTCTCCATCCCCTCTCCTCCTATAGGGGGTTTCCAGTCACCACCCCTCTTACTGGCTTCTACTGGGACTGAGGATTCAGGCATCCTTCTCCATAGCCTCTATACTTTGGAAATCTTCCCCTTATCACTCCTGCTTCCTAGCCTGGGTGCCTGGAAGATGGGCTGGCAGAGGCTGCTTTGTTGTGTTTTGTTTGTGCTTTGATGCCAGGAATGCCACCTAGAATACATCTTTAGAGGGGGGCACACATTGAGGGGAGCCAGGTTCTTCTTGTCCTCCAGCTGCTCTGCCTCCTTCCCCTCTGACTCCAGACCTGAACCTCTCCTGTGCTGTAATAAATCTTTGTAAATAACTGTGCTGAGACTCCTTTTTTCAGGAAAAAGGAAAGGGAGGAGGAAGTAACAGTTTTGCCCCCCGCCCTATGTGGAAGACTTGGTTGGTGGTCATCCAAGGGTCGGGGCCTTGACCCTATTGTCCAGTCCTCTGGTCTGGGAGTCTTTCCTGAAGAAAACAAGCTCAGAACACTCTTAGGAAGGACTAAAAAAGTTCTAGATCCTGGTAGTGATGGCTGAAAGGCTGGGGAAGAAAGAGAGTAAGATTGCTTCAGGCTTCCACAGGAGGCCTACATGCTACTGCCCCAATGTCTCTAGTGATTCCTGAGAAGTTCTGGTATATTTTGTGAGTACTCAACACCCATATCTATGGGTGGCGGAAAACAGCCTTTGCCTTCACTGCACCTAAGGGTGAGGGGTGAAGATATGCTCATGGGGTGTTGAGGAAAGCGGATATTGACCTCACCAAGACGGCAGGAGGGCACACAGAGGATGAGGTGGAACTGTGATCACATTATGCAGAATCCACGCCAATATGATTCCAGACTGGTTCTTGAACAGACAGAAGGATGTGAAGGATCGAAAACAGAGCCAGGTCTTGGACAATGATCTAGAAAACAAGATTCATGAAGACCTGGAGTAGCTGAAGAAAATTCAGGCCCACAGAGAGCTGCACCACTTCTCGAGTCTTGGCCAGCACGCCAAGACCATGGGCCAGGAGTCGTACTGTGGGTGTGTCCAAGAAGAAATAAATCTGTAGGCTTTGTTAATAAATAGTTTATACACCTAAAAAAAAGTATTTCAAGAGTTACTGTGGTCCTAGCCAGCTGGCTCAGTTGGTTAGAGCATTGTCCTGAAGTACAGAGGTTGCTGGTTCGATCCCTGGTCAGGACACATACTGAAACAGATCGATGTTTCCCTCTCTCTCTCCCTCTCTCCCTCCCTCCCTCTCTCTCTCTCTCTCTCCATTCCTCTTTAGCTAAACTCAAAAAAAAAAATTTTTTTTTAAAGTAATTGTAATTCCTTCAAATCCTGTCACCCTCCCCTCCCCCGCATCACAGGCCACATCTTAGGAAATTCAATCCCCTTTTTTCCACTGTGCCAAGCCTATGTGGCTCAATAAAGACCATGCCCCACAGCTTCTTTCCCCTTCCCTCAGTCTTAGAGAGAGACCCTCTTGAAGTCTAACTTAAGCTGCAGCCCCCATTTCCGGCCCCTGGGGGTGGGGCTAGAGAGCTCGGGGGCGGAGGCTGAGGCCCTGCGCACGTCCTTGTGCGCTCTCCGGAAGTGGCGCCGCTGCGAGATCCCCTTCCGCTCCGAGGCGCTCCCGGGGCGGCGGAGCCGAGTGCGGCTGGGTAGAAGAGCCGGGCCGGTGGCTGACATGCAGCAGGTGGGTCCAGCAGAAGTCCCCGGTGCCGGGTAGTGCTGCGAGGGTTCTGTCTTGCTAGCGGATCACGCCTTCCTTCCCGGTGTCCGTTCTTGGTTCCGTCCGACCTTTCCCAAACCCCTTGCGTCCTAGGTTCCGCCCCCTTCCTCTGCTCGGCCTCTCTCGCTCGCGCGCTGGGTCAGGGGTCTCTGACCCTCCACGGCTCGCCCACCGGAGTGGGTCCCGAGAGGGCGTCCCGGGTTGCTCTCTAGAGCCTCCCTGTTTACTGTGAAGGGAGAGGCGAGGGGGGCGGTCCCTGGGTATTAAGGGCAGGAATTAGATATGGGGACGGGTCAGGTTTTCCTAATGAGGAAAATACCTACGCGTTCCTGTGGGTCTATGTGCAACTGATATCCGGTCTCCGTCAACTTCTTTGAAATGACTTTAATTGATATATATAAAAAAAAGAAGGGCCCTTTTAAAGTATCTTTCTCCAGTTCGTAGAGGTGCATAACACCAGTGATACTCATTCCTAATTGACATGATTGACAGGTACTCTCCTCCCATTTTGGGGGGCTCCTCCGCAACAACATCCCCTTACTTTCTTCCTACTGCCCCGTCAGTGGAAATACCGTGTCACATTCTCCTTGGCTCCATCCCTTACTCTGTACACCGAATCTGGACAGTCTCATCTACACCCAGGGCTTTAGCTTTACAGCACCGAAATACCAAAACGCGCCCAGATCTACAACTTAAATACAGGCCTTCCCTGGAGCCCCAGACTGGGGCATCCAGCTAGCTGCCTGCCCATTGGACACCACCACTTCAGCTGGAGTTCATTGTGTTTGAACTTGAACGGGTCTTTTCCCCTGCAGACTCATTCTTCCCCAGCCACGCCCCATCCCGGTGAAAAACCTGGGCATTATCTTACAGTTTCTCTTCTCCCTCAATTCTCACATCTAAGCGGAGACCTAGCCCAGCTAACTTCCTTCTTTTCTGTTATACCTTTGTGGATGGATGTGTTTTCACCAGATTGCAGCGGCTTCCCAGCAGCTTCCAATCCTGGCTGCCTGCAGCCAGTCTCCAAACTGTAACTCCTGTCATCCTTTTAAAACACAAGTCTCATAGTGTCACTACCTTGCTTAAGACCCTTTGATAATGTAAATATATGACAATTTTTACAGTAGCATAGAATTCCATTTCCAAAATAGCCACAAACGGCCTTTACAGTGCCCATGTTTTCTAGTTCTTTCCTTTTAGTTACCATGAACCTCCATATTGCTTGGTTTAGCAATAAACTAGAAGTTATGTTTCAATTTTTGAACCTAGGTATAGAACTTTGTGTCCCTACTATGTTGACCTAGTTAGATACAGCCTTTACACTTAATTTTTAAATGCCTTTTCAGACTTAAGTCCCTCAATATATTACATATGCATTCCAATTTTAAATCTTCTGAAAATTTGACAATTATTCTTTAACTACAAAGTAACTAAAGCAAAATTTGAGTGGGCCAATATAGAAATTAAGGCTTCTTTCTATAGAAAATTCTCTGAGTTAATGTATTTCTTGATTTATTGTTTCATTAGGCCTTGAGTCTTAGCCTTTTCCCTTCTTGCTGTAAAATGATGTTTTTTAAATTTTTTTTAAAAAAATTATTCATTTTAGAGAGGAGAGAGAGAGAGAGAGAGAGAGAGAGAGAGAGAGAAAGGGGGGAGGAGCAGGAAGCATCTACTCCCAGATGGGCAGAGCGTCGAACCAGACAAGTGCAGATTTCAAACCGGCGACCTCAGCATTCCAGGTCGATGCTTTATCCACTGTGCCACCACAGGTCAGGCAAATGATGTTTTTAATAGTTGGAGAATATTCAGTAAAATAAATATGGCTTCTGGCCTTTAAAATTCTGAGTTACTATTTCACTAATACATAATACATCATTAATACAAGTAGTCTAGGCAGAAATGACAGCACTGTGTCAAATAAGAGACAATAATACTTAATATTTAAATGTAGAGTCCACAGAACTTGGGTTATTCAAAGTGAAGTGAAAGAAAAGCAAAATTTTGTCTGGGTCTTAAGTCTGTGATGTGTGATGGAGAATGTAAAGCTCATAGAAGATGGGATTTGGGAAGGTGTGAGCCCATAAACTGTATTTTAGATGTATGGTGTGTAGGGTCCTATGGAATATCCAGGAATATATATGTAAAACACAGATACCTATATTAACCTGGAATTCCAGAAGGTCTGTAGAGGAGAGAAGATCTGGAATGCTGTAGGAAGCAAGCATGATATGTAACCAGAGGAAATGCATTTGCTCAAGAAGAATGGGTAAATAAGAAAGGGGAACATGCAGAAGAGAGAACATTGGGAGCTATCATAGGACTTGTTCAAATTGTGATATTGACTACCCCACTGGATAAATGTATTCAAAAAGAAACAACTCCATCCACTCCACAAAAGATGCCAGGTTCTAATGATTTTATAGGGAAATTTTCACAAACATTAAACTTCTAGGAGCGTACACCAGTGGATTTCTAACTGGAAGTTTTTTTGTTTGCCAGGGGACATCTGTCAATGTCTGGAGACATTTTTGATTGTTACAGCTGGGCAAGGTGGTGGAGGAGAGAGCTGTACTACTGACCTCTAGCAGCTATAGGCCAGAAATGCTGCTAAACATCCTACATGCACAGGACAGCACCCAGAGCGAAACATTATTGGCTCAAATGTCTAGAGAACCAAACTTGAGAAACCTGCCCTAAAGGAATAACATTTAAAAAGGAAAAATAGTTTATTCTTAGTTTTTTTGTTTTTTTTTCCTGAAGTTGGAAACGGGGAGGCAGTCAGACAGACTCCCGCATGCGCCCGACCGGAATCCATCCGGCATGCCCACCAGGGGTCAACGCTCTGCCCATCTGGGGCGTCGCTCTGCCGCAACCAGAGCCATTCTAGCGCCTGGAGCCATCCTCAGCGCCCGGGCCAAACTTTGCTCCAATGGAGCCTTGGCTGCGGGAGGGGAAGAGAGAGACAGAGAGGAAGGAGAGGAGGAGGGGTGGAGAAGCAGATGGGCGCTTCTCCTTTGTGCCCTGGCCAGGAATTGAACCCGGGACTCCCGCACGCCAGGCCAACGCTCTACCACTGAGCTAACCGTCCAGGGCCTTAGTTTTTTTTTTTTTTTTTTTGTTTTTTTTTTCCGAAGCTGGAAACGGGGAGAGACAGTCAGACAGACTCCCGCATGCGCCCGACCGGGATCCACCCGGCATGCCCACCAGGGGCCACGTTCTGCCCACCAGGGGGCGATGCTCTGCCCCTCCGGGGCGTCGCTTTGCCGCAACCAGAGCCACTCTAGCGCCTGGGGCAGAGGCCAAGGAGCCATCCCCAGCGCCCGGGCCATCTTTGCTCCAATGGAGCCTTGGCTGCGGGAGGGGAAGAGAGAGACAGAGAGGAAGGAGGGGGCGGGGTGGAGAAGCAAATGGGCGCTTCTCCTGTATGCCCTGGCCGGGAATCGAACCCGGGTCCCCCACACGCCAGGCCGACGCTCTACCACTGAGCCAACCGGCCAGGGCCCAGGGCCTTAGTTTTAAGACATGATATTCCAAACTAAAAAATGCCAAAGATGGTTACAATGAAATTATGAACGAAGATTATTAGTGTAATCACACCACTATAATATGAGCAAGTCCAATGTTTTTGTTTTGTTTTGTTTTGTTTTTTGCAGAGTCAGAGAGAGGGATAGATAGGGACAGATAGGAACGGAGAGAGATGAGAAGCATCAATAATTAGTTTTTTGTTGTGACACCTTAGTTGTTCATTGATTGCTTTCTCCTATGTGCCTTGACCGGGGAGGCTATAAGCAGACCGAGTAACCCCTTGCTCAAGCCAGCGACCTTGGGTCCTAGCTGGTGAGCTTTGCTCAAACCAGATGAGCCTGCGCTCAAGCTGGCGACCTCGGGGTCTCAAACCTGGGTCCTCAGCATCCCAGTCCAACGCTCCATCCACTGTGCCACTGCCTGGTCAGGCTCAAGTCCAATGTTCTTATTCTAAGACTATACCATAACTAAAAAGGCTTTATTTCAGGAATGCATAAATGATTCAACAAAAGCAAACCTAATTAACATCTAATTTCAAAAATAATGGAGAAAAATTTCATCTCAGCATATCCCAACATTATTTTATAGAATTTAATATTCAACCCTAATTTAAAAAATAATAATTTCAGCCTAGTGATTGTAAGACTCTCAACATGGTAAAACATATATTTTAGGGAAAAAATTATATTGAATGGTGAACTGTTAGAATTAGGAAGAAAAAAAGTGTGATAATCACCACTGTATATTGGGGTATACTTTATCTCATGTAATAAGATAAGATCTAGTAACAGATTTTAGAATGAAAGAAACAAAATAATATATACTTTTTTTTTTGAATTTTTCTGAAGTTGGAAACGGGGAGGCAGTCAGACAGACTCCCGCATGCGCCTGACTGGGATCCACCCGTACGCCTACCAGGGGGCGATGCTCTGCCCATCTGGGGCATCGCTCCGTTGCAACCAGAGCCATTCTAGTGCCTGAGGCAGAGGCCATAGAGCCATCCTCAGCGCCCAGGCCAACTTTGCTCCAATGGAGCCTTGGCTGTGGGAGAGGAAGAGAGAGACAGAGAAGAAGGAGAGGGAGAGGGGTGGAGAAGCAGATGGGTGCCTCTCCTGTGTGCCCTGGCCGGGAATTGAACCCAGGACTCCTGCACACCAGGCAGATGCTCTACCACTAAGCCAATCGGCCAGGGCCTATATACATATATTTTTGAATGCTTAGACAATCAAAGAGAAAAGAGAATACTCAAATTGTTGAAAGAATATAGAAAATGTTAATAAAGAAAGGTGAGTGAAAAAAATTGATTTACCATATTTCCCCATGTATAAGACGCACCTTTATTTTGGGCCTGACATTTGAAAATATTACATAAAGTTATTGAACTCAAGTTTTAGTCATCATAAAATTCATACAACTCCTCATCACTGTCAAAACTCCTATCCATTAGCTTGTCCTCATTTGTGTCTGATGATGAATCACTGTCTTCAACAATGAGCGCAAAAACAAGCACGAAAAAATGGGAAATGCAAGTAAAAAAATCTGTAAGCACTGTATAAGACACAGCCAGGTTTTAGACCCCACTTTTATTTTTTTAAGTGCGTCTTATATGTGGGGAAATACAGTATCTAATACCAGGAACGATGAACTGATCATCAAGAGTAAAACTTGTCATGCTATTCACTTTAATAATAGTAAAAGTAAGCTTAAAATAGAGGCTTTTTTTTTTTCTTTTTTGCTGCCCACTGCTGCTTCCTCCTGTTTTATATAGCAGCCTCCCACTTTTATGGTGGGAGCTGGGGATGTTCGTTACATGCTGCTATTTAGATCCCCAGACCTATTTATTCTGCTTATCTGTTCTTTCTGGACCCATTATTATTTTTTCTTGTCGATAGAACTAACCTGTAGAGTTCAGTTGATTTAAAATTGTTTGTTAGAGTAGTTTTATTGCTTTCAATCAAAGAACTAAAAAGACTGGTATGTGGAGGGCTGAAAAGAAAGAAAAGTTCAATCAAAAAAGCAAAAACATACATGTGCATTAGGTATATGTTGTTCCTGAAAATGAAAACCCAATCAATAAAGATGCCAGTTTTCTCCCAAATTAATGATCATAATTCTATGCAGTCACAATTACAATATTGCAGGTGTGACTTTTAACTAACACTGTATTTTATTTCAAAACGAATGAAAATAGAGCAGTTTTTACAAGTATAATGCAGTGGATCTTTCCATCAGATTATAAAAACAAAACAAATAAGCCCTGTTTATTGTAGGAAGGAGCAAGAATAAACACATAGGTTGAATAAACATAAAAGAAATTCTGGCGCCTGACCAGGCGGTGGCGCAGTGGATAGAGCGTCTGACTGGGATGTGGGGGACCCAGGTTCGAGACCCTGAGGTCGCCAGCTTGAGCACGGGCTCATCTGGTTTGAGCAAGGCTCACCAGCTTGAGCCCAAGGTTGCTGGCTCGAGCAAGGGGTCACTCAGTCTGCTGTAGCCCCCGGTCAGGGCACACATGAGAAATCAATCAATGAACAACTAAGGAGCTGCAACAAAGAATTGATGTTTCTCATCTCTCTCCATTTCTGTCTATCTGTCCCTATCTGTCCCTCTCTCTGACTCTCCGTCTCTGATACACACAAAAAAAAATAAATAATAAATTCTGGCAATAATGTTACAAATGATAAAATTCTAATTGAAAAGCAGTAAAAAGTTATTCAAACAAAATTCTACCCTTTTCTCCTATGTTACACACACACATACAAATGTCAATTTGATTAACATTTTTCAATGTAAAGTATAAAAGCAGAGTAGTTTAAGAAAAATATAGAAGACTACATTCATCACCTTGGTGTTGGGAGGGTCTAGGTTAGGAAAAAGAAACCCAGCCCTGGCCGGTTGGCTCAGTGGTAAAGCGTCAGCTAGCATGTGGATGTCCTGGGTTTGGTTCCCGGTTAGGGCACACGGGAGAAATGACTATCTGTTCTCCATCCCTCTCTCCCTCTCCCTCTCCTTTCTCTCTCTCTCTCTCTCTCTCTCTCATCTCTCTATCTCTCTATCTCTCTATCTCCCATGGCCATGGCTCAATTGGTTCAAGTACATTGGCCCCTGGTGCTGAGGATGGCTCCATGGAACCTCCACCTCACGCACTAAAAATAGCTCCTATGCATGGCCTCAGATGGGCAGAGTATCAGCCCCAGACAGGGGTTGCCGGATGGATCCTGCTCAGACTGCATGTGGGAGTCGTCTCTCTAGCTCCCCTCCTCTCACTTGGAAAGGAAGAAAGAAATGAAACCCAGATCAAATATAAAGATAAGGACTAATATATCTGTTTACATAAAAATATAAAAGTAAACTTGCTTGACCACAAAAGTTACTGCAGCACCTTGTCCATAATAGCATAGTGGTTGAGAATGAGACTCCTGAATCAGGCTTCCTGGGTTCTAATACTGTTTTGTGACCCTGATGAGGTCAGTGCCTCAGTTTCCTCATTTGTAAAACAGATAGTAATATGCCTACCTCATAGAATTATCATGAGGATTAAGTGAAATAATGTGTATACAGGGTTTAAAACAGTGAGCACAGGCCTGACCTGTGGTTGCGCAGTGAGTAAACCGTCGACCTGGAATGCTGAGGTCACCGGTTCAAAACCCCGGGCTTGCCTGGTCAAGGCACATATGGGAGTTGACGCTTTCTGCTCCTCCTTCTCTTCTCTCTCTCTCTGTCTCCTCTATCTAAAATGAATCGACTAAAAAAAAAAAAAAAAGATTTTAAAACAGCACAGGTGCTCAATAAATAATCGTTATCTATTGTTTGTATGAAAACAATATAGAGCAGTGGTTATGACTTTTAATTTTATAAGCTGCTTGAAGACAGTTGTGGTTTACTTACTCTGGCCCAGAGCCTGAAAGCCTGGCTGTCTGTCAGTGAGTAAGATGCTGTGGTGGACGGCACTGGGGACAAGATCTGGATTTATTGAGTGGGGATTTAAGACCCAGACCTGGTGTGTTGTCTGCTCGGTAAATGAATTTGGAAATGGATAAATGTTACATGGCAAGTATTAATTCTAGAGCAATGTGCAGAGCTCGGGGAACCCAAGGCAGAGAAAGGCCAAGGATGGTTTCCCAGAATTGTTGACAGTTAATGAGAAGGTCTGATGCAAGAGGATGAGCTTACCAGAGGGAGGTGGAAACGCGGGGAGCTCAGAGAATGGAGAGCTGGGTCCTGAGAGAGGAGCTCCTGTTGGGGGAGGCGCTGAGGTGGAGAGGAGCGAAGCAGCAGCCCCTATGCTGAGATTGCGGGTTCCTTTCCTTCCTTAGCCTTGGGGAAGTGCCCCTTGGGCTAGCCTGCAGGGACCGTGCCCTGAGGGGGTACCAAATGTCTGGGGACAAGCGCCCTGGGGTAGGGTCAGCCAGTGGGCTGGGTCTGTGCTTTAGACCAGAAGCTGGGCTGTTTTGCCTGCCTGGAATGCTCACCCTTCTTGCCTCCGGGGATAGATGTATAGATTCTTCAAGGCCTAGGTCAGATGGCACCTCCTCCCTGTGGCTTTCCCAACCTCACACACTCCAGCCTGGGTCAGATGCTTCTTTCGCTGAATCCCACGGTCCTCTTTGTGCATTCCTCCCTGAAAGCGCTGATCACAGCGTAGCACCATTCATTTATGTCAGCTTCCCGTACCAGACCGGGAGCTGCTGCGTGTCCTCAGGGACTAGCACAGTGTCTGGCACATTGTAGGCTCTAGCTTATGTGTGCTGCATTAAATTGGGCTCTTGCACACCTAGACTTGTACAGGTGAGACCAAAAATCCTGAACATTTGACAGCTCATACTTGTTCCATTGAGTGGCAGAAAGTGTTGGCTCTGTTTTATAGATGAGGAAGCTGACATGGCCAGTTAGGTCAGGGTCACTCAGCAGGGACTTAAGAACTGTCTCCTGACTCCAGGTCCATAGCTGTGTCCTGAACTGCCTCAGAGTCGTAGCCCCCAAAGGGGCAGCTGTCACATCAGTGGGATAAGGGAAAAGGAGGCCATTCCATCTGACTAATTATGTATCCCAGTTGTGAACTTTTTCTGTCTCAGAAGTGGCTGATCCTGGGTTTTATCCCATGAGGGAGGGGTCTAAGCTGACCCACTTCTACCCCTGCAGGGGACCCTCCTGGAGCAGGGGACCCTCCTGGAGTGGGCTGATAGGACTGGGATCTGTCCCGGAAGATGACTGGCCCTTTCCGGACTGACCTTGAGAACTGATCTCATTAGCCCCAGGTTTACCCAATAGCACTAAGGGGTGGGGTGAGGCCTGACTCACCAGCTCCTGAGTAGGCCAGGGTCATAGACTCACAGAGCTGGGGCATCCTGACACTTAACAGGGCCTGCCATACGGAGGGGGCAGGAGGGCTAAGAGGTCGCAGTTTGTTAGGGTTTTCCAGTAAACTGTACTGTCAGAACTCCCGGCTGGGGAGGGGAGTGTGTACAGTGATGAATATAGTTTCTGTTTTGGTTTGACTCTTCCCTTTCCAGTTCCCCAGAAGGAAGGGAGAAATGGAGCCTGGCTTCGACTTTGCAGTCTCATTTGTCACTGCTGACGTATCTTCTCTTTGAACTCCTCCTTATCCAGGAAACTACCCAAACCCCCTGTGTGGGGGCAGAGTAGGGACCAGTCAGCCACCTGTTCTGAGGCTGATGGCATGGGTCACTGATCCTTGGATTACAAGAGAGTCTAGTATGTGCCTTCCTCGGTCAGCTCCCTGAGCCCGGAGAGCCCATCCTCCGTCCACCAGTACTGATGGGACTCTCAGTTTGGGCATGCCTGGCCCAGGGCCCTAACTCTAACACTGCACCCATGGCCCCTAATGGGAGCAGTAGCTACTGTTAATTAGGCATAGGCACTTTGCACGTGTTATTTCTAATCCTTTTAATAGCTCTGTGACGTGGGCACTTATAGATGAGGAGATGGAGGCTCAGAGAATGATTTGGTCAAGGACACACCACCTAATAAAGAATGGTCTTGGGCCTGACCAGGCGGTGGCATAGTGGATAGAGCAGGGGTCGGGAACCTTTTTGGCTGAGAGAGCCATGAACGCCACATATTTTAAAATGTAATTCCATGAGAGCCATACAACGACCTGTGTACGTTATGCATTATCCAATAGAAATGTAGTGTTGTCCCGGAGGACAGCTATGATTGGCTCCAGCCATCTGCAACCATGAACATGAGCGGTAGGAAATGAATGGATTGTAATACATGAGAATGTTTTATATTTTTAACGTTATTTTTTTTTTTATTATTAAAGATTTGTCTGTGAGCTAGATGCAGCCATCAAAAGAGCCACATCTGGCTCTCAAGCTATAGCTTCCAGACCCCTGGGATAGAGCGTAGGACTGGGATGCCAAGGACCCAGGTTCGAAACCCCAAGGTTGCCAACTTGAGTGCGGGCTCATCTGGTTTGGGCAAGGCTCACCAGCTTAAGCCCAAGGTCGGTGGCTTGAGCAAGGGGTCACTCAGTTTTCTGTGCCCCCCCTCCCAGTCAGGGCACATATGGGAGAGCAATCATGAACAACTTGGGTGCTGCAATAAAGAGTTGATGCTGCCTGACCAGGCGGTGGCGCAGTGGATGGAGTGTTGGACTGGGATGTGGAGGACCCAGGTTCAAGACCCCAAGGTTGCCAGCTTGAGCGCAGGCTCATCTGGTTTGAGCAAAAGCTCACCAGCTTGAGCCCAAGGTTGCTGGCTTGAGCAAGGGGTTACTTGGTCAGCTGAAGGCCCATGGTCAAGGCACATATGAGAAAGCAATCAAGGAACAACTAAGGTGTCGCAACAAAAAACTGATGATTGATGCTTCTCATCTCTCTCCGTTCCTGTCTGTCTGTCCCTATCTATCCCTCTCTCTGACTCTGTCTCTGTCTCTGTAAAAAAAAAAAAAAAAAAAAAGTTGATGTTTCTCATCTCTCTCCCTTCCTGTCTGTCTGTCCCTGTCTGTTACTTTTCTGTCTCTCTCTGTGTCTGCCACACACACAAAAAAAGAATGGTCTTGGGTTTTTGACTCATGCTTTTCCCCTATTCCAGGATGGGCGTTATGGATGCACAGACCAGTAAACTCACTGGACCTGTACCACGGCCAGGCAGTGTGACCTGAGGAAAGATAACTCTGAGGCCTGTGTAAGGGAAACACTGAGCCAGAGCCCTCCGATCTGGGGTTGGGGAAGCCTGCAGGGTGAGGGGAAGCTTTGCTCAGATGGTGACATTTGAGCTGTTCCCTTCAGTCAGAATTTTCCCCCAGGGGGAGGTCGGAGGTCGGTCCAGAATGAGGAAACAGCGGGAGTGGAGGCATTCCCAGGAAGACCAGCCAGCTGTGCCATGCGCTGTCCTGGAAACAGTTAGTGGTCAGGCGAGTATTGGGGGAGGGGTGTTAACCCCCCAGAGCAAGAGAGGAGCGCTGGGGTTTTGCTCCCTAAATGAGAGGAAGGAAACACTGCTGACTTCCTGGGGAGAAGTTCTGAGCAGAGGACAGGAGTACAAGGTCCTTGGAGTGGGAGCATGCTTTATATGTCCAGGGAACAAAGAGGAACTCATGTGGCTACAGCAGAAGGTTCAAGGGGAAGAGGTCAGGGTGCTTTGGCCTTTACTCTGGGTGAGCTGGAAGCCATTGGAGGTTTGAGGCATTGGGGAGGTGTGGTCTGATTTTTCCCCGTTTGCTCTGGCTGCTGTGTTGAGAATGGACTTGGGACTAGGACAGGAGATAGGAAGCAGTAGCAGGTGAGAAATGAGACCTTGGGCAGGGTGATGGTGGTGGTAGTGATAAGAGATGATGGCTGGATTTTGACAGCATTTGCTCATGGTTTGGATGTAGAAGGTAGGACCCTAGGCCAGTAGTCAGCAAACTCATCAGTCAACAGAGCCAAATATAAACAGTACAACGATTGAAATTTTTTTTGAGAGCCAAATTTTTTAAACTTAAACTATAGAGGTAGGTATATTCCTTATCGAGGTAGCGCCCGCACGTGGTATTTTGTGGAAGAGCCACACTCTTTAAGGGGCCAAAGAGCCGCATGTGGCTCGCGAGCTGCTGTTTGCCGACCAGGGCCCTCGGCTCTTCACAGGCACTGGCAGGGTGGCTGTTAATCTCTTTGGGGTTTTTAACATCTGCTCCCTGGCCAGCAGAGGCTCTGGAGTCAGCAGCTACATTTGGGCTTAGCGGGTCTCCGTCCAGCGCGGAGGGCAGGCTGTGTGCTGCTGGGGTGAGCTCTGCCCCGTCCTGGCTAGGAGAGTGGGCAGGCCTCCCCGAGCTCGTCCCCTCTGTCCCCTCCTCACTTCCACAGCTCCCGGCAGGACAGGGCGGAGGCCTGATGAGTCAAGGAGAAGGTGTCTGCAGGGGGCCACACAGGCCACTGCCCGCTGGATGTGTTTCTTCGGCGCTGAGCTGTCTGAATGGTCTGTTGGCCTGTTCGGTCCGCTTTCCTCCTTCCCTGAACCAGCCCCCTCCTCCTTCCCTGAACCAGCCCCCTCCGCCTTCCCTGAACCAGCCCCCTCCGCCTTCCCTGAACCAGCCCCCTCCCAGGCTGGCCAGCCTCTTCCACACCCAGAGCCTCTTCCTCTACCCACCTGTGGATTCATCATTAACCTGGGCATTTACAGGGTCAGCTTGACCCACAAGTCCAGCCCTGGCCTGGAGTCGTCTCACAGAGACGGTCAGCTCCAGACCGTATCTCTCTCTGGAGAAGAGGCAGGGATGTGGTGCTAGCTAACCCTTCCTTAGAGATCATTCTGTGTCAGGGACTGTTCTAGGCAATTGTGGTTTTGTTTTTGGTTTTTGTTTTTTACTGGGAGAAAAAAAAGAGGGAGGGATGGGGAGAGAGAAGTATCAACTCATAGTTGCTTCACTTTAGTTGCTCGTTGCTTGTCATACGTGCCTTAACCAGGCGAGCCCAGGGTTTCGAACCGGCAAGCAACCTCAGCATTCCAGGCCGATGCTTTATCCACTGCGCCACCACAAGCCAGGCTAAGCAATTGTGTTTTAAAGTCAGCAGTCCTGCCTGACCTGTGGTGGCGCAGTGGATAAAAGCTTCAACCTGGAATGCTGAGGTCGCCGGTTCGAAACCCTGGCCTTGCCTGGTCAAGGCACATAGGAGAGTTGATGCTTCCTGCTCCTCCACCTCCTCTCTCTCTCTCTCTCACTGTCTCTCTCTCTCTGTTTCTCTTCTCTCTCTGAAACAAATATATAAAATCTAGTAAATAAATAAATAAATAAATAAATAAATAAATAAAAGTCATCAATCCTGCCCTGCCCTGGTGGCTCAGTTGGTTAGAGCATTGTCCCGATACCCCAAGGTTTCAGGTTCAATCCCTGGTCAGGGCACATACATCAATCAATGAATACATAAATAAGTGGAACAACAAATCGATGTTTCTCTCTCTCCAATCAATACATAATTAACATAAAATACAAAAAGTCATCAATTAGAATACCTGTAAGAAGTAAGTGCTGTTGTCATCCCCAGCTGAGGCACTGAGAGGTTCAGTAGTAAGGTGGAAATTCTGGGCTTGAACCTTCTGGCTAGGAGTCTAGTTCTTTCTCGGCTTCATTGATTCCTCCTGATTTGTGCTGAGTTAGAGACCCTGCTGAGAAGCCCCTGTGGCAGTTGGGGGTAATGCTAGCGTTTTCTAAGGATGTAGAGCAGGAGACATGTTGAGAGCCTGTGTCAACTGTCCCCTTGGCTCTGGAAGAGGGTTTGAAGAAGCCACACATGTGGGTTCTTGTTGGATATAGATGAGACTTGTTCCCCTATCCCAGGGTTACAGAGCTCAACTGTTTGGAACAAAGGAGCCAGAACTTGCCCAGTTTGGTCCAGCACTTCGGAGGGGGGGAGGGGGGGAAAGGTGAGACTCAGAGGTGGCAGTGCTGAATGGCTAAGTGCTTATTGGAGTGCCAGGCACTATTCTCTGCCCTTCCCATGCAGTGGTATCTCTGATGCCCCAGACAGCCCAGGATCAAGACAGACAATCCCCATTTCCAGATGTGGCCTCTGAGGCTTGCACACTGAGGAAGGAGCATTGTTCAGATTAGAGACTTCCCGTGGCCAGGAAACGCCTTCCGGGAGTTGCAGGCACCTGGGGTGTCGAGCTGCAGAGAGATGGTTGGAGCTTCTGAGTGTGACTGAAGCCTAGCAAGGACCCCTTCTGTACCCCTGCCACCTAAAAACTGTGGAAATTGGGACCTGGGGTGGCTAGGAGGGGGACAGGAGCTTGGAACTGTAGTGGGGCAGGCACCAGTGGGAAGGGGTGTTCTCAGAGGCCAGTCCTGGCACTCTCCCCGGGAGCCTGTGCGGGGCGCCCCACTTTCTGCCCCCACCCCACATGGGCATTCACTTGGAGCTGCGATATCTTGGCCCTTTTTATGTATATAACAGATAGGGGAGCCTGGACTGGAGGCTCGGAGAGCTCGCCCTGGGTCACCCAGCACGTGGCTTACAGGGCTCCGATTTTAATGAAGGCATTTTGCGAAAATTCTGTTACACGTCACTATAGTGTAATAAGCCCCTCTTCCCCACACGCACTCAATTTCCCAATCACCTGAACAGCCTTGCCAGCTGCTTGTTCTCTCAAAGCACCTGCCATATATATATATAGATGTCATATACAAATGTCAGTCCTAGGAGGTAGCAATTACTGTTGCCTTTTTTACCGTGGTAAAATAAACTATACACTTACCATTTTAACCTTTTTTTTTTGTATTTTTCTGAAGCTGGAAACGGGGAGAGACAGTCAGACAGACTCCCGCATGCGCCCGACTGGGATCCACCCGGCACGCCCACCAGGGGGCGTCGCTCTGTTGCGACCAGAGCCACTCCAGCGCCCGGGGCAGAGGCCAACGAGCCATCCCCAGCGCCCGGGCCATCTTTGCTCCAATGGAGCCTCGGCTGCGGGAGGGGAAGAGAGAGACAGAGAGGAAGGAGAGGGGGAGGGGTGGAGAAGCAGATGGGCACCTCTCCTATGTGCCCTGGCCGGGAATTGAACCCGGGACTTCTGCACGCCAGGCCGACACTCTACCACTGAGTCAACCGGCCAGGGCCTCTTTCTTTTTTTTTTTTTTTTTTTTGAGAGAGAGGGAAAGAGAGAGAGGAACAGGCAGGGACAGACAGGAAAGGAGAGAGATGAGAAGCATCACCTTGTTGTTGCAGCTCCTTAGTTGTTCATTGATTGCTTCTCATATATGCCTTGACCAGGGGCTCCAGCTGAGCCAGAGACCCCTTGCTGAAGCCAGCGACCATTAGGTCATGTCTATGATCACATGCTGAAGCCGGCGACCCTGCTCTCAAGCTGGTGAGCCCACGCTCAAGCCAGTGACCTCGGGGTTTCGAAGCTGGATCCTCAGTATCCCAGGTTGACTCTATCCACTGTGCCACCACCTGGTCAGGCACACTTTAACCATTTTTAAGTGTACAATTCTGTGGCATTAAGTACAGCAGGTCCTCCAGTAACCTTGTTTGGTTCAACATTTTTTCATTATCACTCTTGTTTATACCAATTAGTTTGTGGTAAAATTAGTTTCTTTTCTTCTTTTTCTTATTTTTAATACTTTATTTATTGATTTTACAGAGACAGGAGAGAAAGGGGATCATGGAATGGGAAGTGACAACTCATAGTTGCTTCATGTTAGTTGTTCGTTGCTTGCTTGCTGTATGTGCCTTGACCAGGGAAGCCCAGGGCTTCGAACTGGCAACCTTGGCATTCCAGGCCGAAGGTTTATCCACTACGCCACCACAGGCCAGGCTTTTTTTGTTGTTGTTGTTTTTTGTTTTGTAAGAGAGAGAGAACAAGAGAGAGGGACAGATGGATAGGAAGGGAAAGAGATGAGAAGCATGAACTCATAGTTGCATCACTTTAGTTGTTTACAATTGATTGCTTCTCATATGTGCCTTGACCGAGTTGCTCCAGCTGAGCCAGTGACCCCTTCCTCAAGCCAGCAACCATGGGGTCATGTCTATGATCCCAAGCTCAAGCCGGTTACCTCAGGGTTTCGAACCTGGGTCCTCACTGTCCCAGGCTGACACTCTCTCCACTGCGCCACTGCCTGCCAGGCGGTAAAATTAGTTTCATTATGGTAGTTTCGTTTAAAGTCACAGGACCTTTTAAGGATGTTAAGTGAGGACTTAAATATATTTTATTGTTGCCTTTAATTAATGCAACTGAAGAAACCAAAGCTCAGAGTGGTGATAAGTGCCCCAGATCACACAACCAGTTAAGGGCGGGCTGAGGTTTGAACCCTGATTTCAGAGTCCAGTTCTCCGTCCGGGATATCAGCAGAGCCCCGAACCCCACCCAAAGTTCCTGCTGCAGCTGGCGGTACTGGCATTGCCTGGGAGCAGGGGGAGGGCCCTTTGCTGAGCTGTCCACCGTGCTCAGAGACCTGACTTGCTCTCCCTTCCCACCCCTCCTTCCCTTCCAATCTAAGATTATAAAACCTCCGATTTCCTCCCTCCCTCCCTTTCTCCTCTCCTGGAGCCTTAGCGGTTTAGCTTTTGCAAACACATTGAATGTCAAATCTGCAGCCAACCCGGGCGGACTCCTTCCCACCACACGTGCTGTGCCACTCCTGACACCTCTGAGGGTGCTTGGGGGGCTGGTGACAGCAGGCAGCGGGCTCGGGAGGGAGGCGGTGGAAGCCCTGCTGTCACCAGCCTCGCAGCCTTCCTGCCTGTCTCCCCCTCCTGGGGAGGTGGGCAAGGTGGCGTGGAGGCTAGGCCAGCCGTTCTGCTGGCGCTGCCCCCTTCTGCCCTCAAGGGCCAGGGACCAGAGGACAAGTGCTTGGGGACTGCTGAGGGCTGTGCCAAACCAATACAGTTTTCACCTCTTAGACTCACAGGTGGTTTGAGGGAGCTCTAGAGGCCTTTTAAAGTCATCGGAGTGAGTGTGCCAAGGAGGTGACTTAGGGGTGACCCCAGAGTTTGTAGAAAGTCTAGTGGGGCTCTCTGTAGCCACCTTCTTGAGCAGGACCCATAACAGTCCTGTTTTTATCTGTTTCATTATATTGAGATCCCAAGTAAGGTTTTATTTTATTTCATTTTACCTGTTTCTCTTGCTTAAAAATAGGGTTTTTTAAATATTGTTTTTTTAAAAGATGTTATTTATTCATTTTAGAGAGAAGAGAGAGAGAGAGAAGGGGGGAGGAGCGGAAAGCATCAACTCCCATATGTGCCTTGACCTGGCAAGCCCAGGGTTTTGAACCGGCGACCTCTGCGTTCCAGGTCGACACTTGATCCACTGTGCCACCACAGGTCAGGCAACAATAGGGTTGTTCTTTTTTTGTTTTTGTTTTTTTAAACTACTTACCTTTTTCCTTGGTGAGAAGGACTTGCCCAGAGTTACTCAGGACTAGTGGCTGCCCCAAGATGGCTCGTTCTGCTGCAAGCTCTTGCTTACTTGGACTCTGAGCTGCTTTCATGGGGAGGGAGATGTAGAAACCCCCTGCAACCCTGGCCAGCCACCCCCACCCCCGCGTCAGAGCCCCGGGCTTGGCTCCCGCATGCCCCATGTCTGCGGCTCCTGGGCTCCCTGCACCTTGGCACGATCATCTGTGTCGTCTCTGTCTTCATCGGGGACATCTGGGTGGGTGTCAGTGCTATTGCCACTCTGAGTGCGTCTCTCACCCAAGCTGCTGTCATCCAAGTCCTGTCCCCAGGGAGGGAGGGAGAAAGCCACGGGGAAAGACAGACACGGGAGCAGGCTGGGAGGAGGGAAGCCATAGTGCCCTGCAGTGACATAAGGGAGAGGGAGAGAGACAGGGTGAAGGCAGATAGGAGAGACAAGAGAGAGAGACACAGGAGAAAACCAGAGCAAGGGAGAGAAAGACTGGTCTGATGGGGATGGAGAGAAAGACTCAGAGATAGGAGAGAGATGGGGAGGAAGACCCAGAGAACGGGTGACAACATACGGTCAAGGAGAGGGTGCACAGAGACACTTAGAAAGAAAAGACAGAAAGGTGGTTTATGAGACAGACAGGATAGAGGAGAGGTGTAGACAGGCCTGGCAGGAGACAAGAGGGCTATTAGAGACTAGGAAATGTCACCTGCCCTGGAGCTGCTGCCCTGACACAGTGAGGGATATGTTGAGCGTGCGGTCTGGCACCAGGTCCGGCTGATAGATGTTGGGGGGGCCCCATTGCCCGCAGCCTGTCACGTCCCTCCTCTGACTGTCTCCCACAGTACCCTCCAGATGAGCTTGTTATGGGAGCCCCAGGAGTGTGGTGTTGGGGGGTGGCCTTGGGCCGGCGCCTCTGCAGAGAGCTGTCACTGGCACTTGTGCAGAGGCAGAAGGGTGGATGAGCTGACTTGCTCGGAACCTCCTGCAGCCACAAACTGGGGGCTTGTTTTGGACCTAGTAGACTAGGGGACTAGTAGTCCACCTGCGGGGACTGTGGCAGGTGGTAGATACAGCAAAGGTTTAGAGGAAACAGCGAATCAGGAGGGAAACTAGTTAGATCTTGCGTTCCCAGAGTCAGGGACAGACATCTAGGTCTCCCATTCCACTGGCTCCCAAATCTGTCCCCTGGTGCTGGCTGCTGAGGAAACTCAGGGAGACTCTCGATCGAGTCCTAGAAGCTCAGGCCCCACCAGAGTCAGAACCTCTCTGGCCATAGACTGAACCTTTCCTTCCCTCACCCAGGAGACAGGGCCTCTTAGGGCTCCTTGCAGCAAATTGGCGGAGCAGAGATCTTAGGCCTGGGTGCTAGAAGGGGGGGCCCCCTTTGTCTCTGGGGTTCATGAGAGTTTCAGTCTCATAGTTGCACAGGCAGTTAAGGGATGGACAAGTCCATTCACCTGTCTGAGCATAGACTCTCTTCTCTAGAACAGGAAGAACCGTCCTGCCCTGTGTGGGCAGGAAACACGGCCATGGCCAGTGTTGTGTGGGCGGGGGCCCTGGGCCAGCCTTGGGTAGTGGCTGGTTCTTACTCTCTTTAGTGTTTGCCCTGGTCCTCTCTGCTGGGTAGCACGTTGCTGAGGGCTAGGATGTAACCGAACAGGTGGGCTCAGCTACCTGCTGCGTCAAAAAACAAACTCGTGGAACAGGTGCTGGTGCAAAAGGAAATAGGTTTATTCAGGTGCTGCAACCTGGGAGGATGGTGGACCCCTGTCTCAAAGACCATCTCATCTCCCTGCTCAAGCCCCGGGTTCTTGTAGGGATAGGGAAGGGAGGGCTTTTTGCTATTCAATTATCTTGCTAGGTTTGGCATGCTCAGGCCTTCTCTATTCATCTCTCTAGCTTTGGGTGAGCCCAGTGTAAGAACCTCCCCCTGTACTGTCTTTGCCAATGGGAGAGACTCCCCACTGCTCCCTGACTGTCTTCAGTAACAAGGTAACCCTGTGGATCATCTTTACTAACAATCAATTATTAAGCACATATTAGGTGCCAAGCATTGTGCTAGGCACTAGGAGACAGCCGTGACCAAGTCAGGTAAAGGCCTTGCACCCACGGAGTTTGCAGAACAATAAATAGAATCATTTCAGATCGGGATGAGTCCACTGAAGAATGTATATGTTGGAATCCGTGGGAATCCGAAAAGACCAGAGTAACTGGCTTTATTGAAAGGAAGAAAGGAACCCTGCCGGGCACTTCTCTGGGGAGAAGGGCACCAAAACAGACTTTGAGGCAAAATTTATTAGGGTAGGGGAGAGCTTTGAGCAAGTGTGCATTGAGTCAGCGGTTCTGGTATGCTCCCTTCTGCAGTTTTACGATTTCAGCTTCCTGAAATGCTTCTCCTTGGGGCAGTCGACCAGCTTCCCAGAACTGTTCTGCTTCTGGGAAGCAGTGGGGTGATAGTAAGCAAGGGTGGGGTCAGGTAGACAAGCACAGCAAAAGGGCAGCTGAAAGTTCTGATGAATTCATGTATCTATCAGTACATACATGACACCGACTGGGGACAGGAGGGCAGGAGGCTGCAAGGACTGGGCTTTTTTTTATTATTTATTCATTTTAGAGATGAGAGAGAGAGTCAGAGAGAGAGAGAGGAGAGAGAGACAGGGGGGAGGAGCTGGAAGCATCAACTCCCATATGTGCCTTGACCAGGTAAGCCCAGGGTTTCGAACCGGCGACCTCAGCATTTCCAGGTCGACGCTTTATCCACTGCGCCACCACAGGTCAGGAGGACTGGGCTTTTGAATTGCCCTTGGAGAGGGCTGGGAAGAGCATTCCAGGCAGCGGCGGGAAAGAGCTGGGGCCAAGGCCCCAAGGTAGGACCCAGCTGCACATTTGGGGACCTGAAATAAGGCCAGGGTGACAGTGGTGAGATGGGGGAGGCCTCCTGGGAGGGGCATGGCAGAGCTACACCCCACAGGGCCGGGCACTGGGGAGGGCACCGTTTTCTTAGGACTGGTGGGAGCCTTTGGAGCGGGAACTGGCAGGGTCTGGCTGATGTTTTGAAGCGCTTTCTCTGGCTGTTGTGTGGAGAAGTGTGTGTTGTGGGGTCAGAGGGGCGGCCGGGAGAGGCCTGTAAGACTGTAGTGTCCAGTTGAGGGACGAGGTGTTGGGCCTCAGGTGGGGGTGGACAGGGTGGAGCTAGAGAGGAGGGACGGAGATGTCCTCTCCACACCCACCGCCCCAGCACTAGCTCTGAGAGACACTGCTCTAGGAAGTCCCGCCCAGTTGCCATGGATCAGGGGGTGGGAGGGTAGAGCTGGCTACTGGGAGGGAATGTGGCTTTGTGCTTGGAAAACAAAGAACAGAGCTTGGGGCCCTTTTCTCCTGGGGGTGGGGGGCCGGGGAGAGGCTGTTGAAGGGACCAGAGGCTGAACCACTGGGCTGGGCTTGGTCCGAGCAGGCTGTGTCCCCAGGCGCTTGGGAGGGGCCCCAGAGCCCTCCAAGGGTGAACTGTAGGGCTGCTGGGCTTTGCAGAGGGTGGTGAGGAAGGAAGACAGGGTGAGAGGGATGCTCAAACCCCTCCAGACTGGAAATCAGGCCATGGGAAGGAATTTGGGCAGAGAGGGCCCTGAGCAGTGGAGTTGGGAAGGGCTGTGCGGGGCAGATGTGTTCGGGAGTGAATGAGGTCCCTGGGAGCTGTGTGTGAAGGGATGGAGGAGGTTGACCAGACCCCCAGGACCCTAACATACTTGACTTGACCCCGCCACCATGCCTCCTCCCCCAGCTGTGCCGCTGAGGCCCCGCCCTCCCTGCCTCGAGGTGGGGGCCCACCAGGATGAGCAAACTGTCCAGGGATTTGGCCTGTGACTTGGAGCGCAGCCTGCCAGCCGTGGCCTCCTTCAGCTCCTCATTGTCCCACAACCAGAGCCTCTCGTCACACTTCCTCCTGCCACCTCTTGAGAAGCGCCAGACCATCTCCGATGTCCGCCGCACCTTCTGTCTCTTTGTCACCTTCGACCTGCTCTTCATCTCCCTGCTCTGGATCATTGAGCTGAACGTGAGTGGACTGGAGGCTCAGGGCACAAGCTGTGTTGGGGACACCTGGGCCTCAGTTAGTCCATCTGCCAAATGGGAGGGTTGATTTCTAGGACAAATGAGGAATGGGAAGAACAGCTGTTCTCACCTGCCGGAGGAAGCGTGGGGAGCTCAGGGCGGTTGCGTCATTGGTCTCGGGCCTCTCAGCAAGCATGGAGGCAGGGCTTGAACCTGCCTCTTGCCCCAGAGTTCACACTTTTGCTTCCTGCAAAAGGAGGCGAGACCCCAGCCAGCTCAGCTGGAGCGATGGGAGCCTTTCTGCCCTACATTGCCCTCCGCCTTCATTCACTTACTCATTTATTCATTCAGCAAACATGTTTTGAGCCACTGCTGTGTCTCCAGCACTGTGCTAAAAGCAGAGAGTACAGCGGGAGAAAACCAGTAAACACTTCTTGTGCTTAGTGGCTGCTATCTCTCCATCCCCATTTTGGACACTCTTCAGTGCCCCCAGTTCGGCCTCTTCAGGTTTGGTGAGATGCCACCTCGCAGGCTGGAGATGAAGCTGCGCCTGCCCCTGGCCAGTGCGGGGCCAGCCAGCGGCGGGCTGACCTCTGGGCACGGGCAGGGCGGAGCAGGACCTGCCCACAGGCGGGAGCAGAACGCCCCAGACTTGGGCCTGCCCCAGCCCCTCTGGATGAACTGTGACCTCAGCGTGGGACTCAGCCTCTCTGAGCTCCCCGTTTTCCTTCTGGAAAGTGGGTCAGAGTTCTGGCTGGCAGAGGCCCTTCCTCCAGGTCCCGAGCTCGGGTGACAGGAAAATGATGACTTTGCTGATAGAAGCAAAGAATTTGGAGAAGGGGCCGGTTTAGGAGTGAAGAGGGTACATTTGATTCTGGGCATGTGGAGCTGTAGGGCAGCTAGGGCTCTGAGGGTGACTGTCCTTGGTGCCCAGAGTTGAGCTGGCACCGTCAGCTAGGTAGTGCCACAACCACAGGGGACTTCAGGGACCATTTTACCAAGGAGGAAGCTGAAGGCCCAGCAAGGTTCGGGGTGGTTCAAAGAGCTTCCAAGGTCTTCACATTCTTCCTTTTAAAGGTCCCATCCAACATCAAAGCAAGCACTGAACTTTTCCTTCAGTCCATACTGCCTTGTCAGAAAAGAGCTGAAAATATTTTGAACATTTTACTTTTTAAATGATCTGGTTATATTGGCTGTAATAACTCACCAGTCGTCATGCATACTTGGGAATTCTTGGACAGTGAGAAAGCCTAGCCTCCAGATTGTTTTCAAATGTAATGAAAATTTCAGAATGCTCCATTTAGCAATTAGTAGAGTTAACATAATGTTTCACTTGGTAGGTAATTAAAGTTCTATTAATTTTCAGTTCTGTACTTTAATTTTTATATTTTGGAGCATGTTTATTTTTAGTTTCCTAACTGACTACAAGGACCCCAGCAGGGTTACAAGGGCTTGCGGCCAGGGTCTGGCCAAGCAGGGGCTGGAGCCTGCGGCCTGATGCAGTCAGTGCGGGCAGGTGCCCAGGCGGAGGGCACACTCTCTGTAAAGAGAGAAAGTGGAGGACAGAGCTGTGAGGGACAGTAACCGTGAGGGGTGTGCGGCGCTGTGGAGCCCAAGAGGGAGTAGTCTAAGGGGGAGGAAGAGACCTGGATGGGTGGGGGTGGGGCCAGGGCATGGGGGCATTGAACTCCGCAGGGTTCGGGGTGAGGTAGACGGTGTGGTGGGTGTTCAGGGGGTTCCAGTATCAGTGGCGGGGGCAGAGGACTGTCCAGATTGTGGGCTTCTTTCCTCAGCATCAGAATTACCAGGAAGCTTTATAAAGATTCCAGATGTTCAGCTCACCCTAAGATTCAGACTCAGGGGTCTGAACATCTGTATCTTTAACCAGTCCCCCACCCCCAAACTCAGAGCGTATGCCAGAGATTAGAAGCCCCGGGTCTAGGGGGTCGTGAAGGGTCTTCTCCCTCAGCCTGCAGTCTGGCTCTCGCCATCCATCCAGCATCCCCCCCCCCCAGCCAAGGTCTCAGGGATCCCATTGAAAGTGTGTGGGTGACTAGGGCAGGGACAGGGGCGAGGACAAATCTGCTCACTCTCCACGACATCCTCTCCAGCAATGTGATGGATTTTTCCCATTAAGCACAAACCTAATCAGTTGATTTGCCACCTGGGGCTCCGTCTGACACCGCTGCCCACCGCCAGCCCCCGTCACCCCAGGTGGACGGTTGACTGGGAAGATGGAGCACTGAGTGGTGGGAGGGGCGTGGAATTTTATGTGAGGCAGTCTCCCAGAATCCTGTCTGCCAGCCCTACCTATCGGTACAAGGCACTCCAGTGCCTCCCCTGCACGACCCCGAGGCCCTCCCAGTGCACCCCTGCCAGGGTGCTGTGCCCACAGTCATCAGTGCTTGAGCTTTGCTTGCCTGGGCTGCGTGGATCCTTAGGGGGACGGTCTTAGTGCTGGGGTCCCAGGCCTCTGGCTGAGCTCCCCTGGTGCTTCAGGGACCCCCTCGGGCAGTGGCTTAGCATCTGCAGCCTCTCTCCCAGGCTCCAGCCTCTCCCTGCGTCCTTCCACTCCCGGAGGAGAGGGGCAGCCCCAGAGACCGGGTTCTGCCCGTAGAGCTGCTCGTCTCTTCCTCTTGCAGACCAACACAGGTATTCGGAAGAACCTGGAGCAGGAGATCATCCACTACAACTTTAAAACTTCCTTCTTTGACATCTTTGTGAGTGGCCTTAGGGCCTGGGAACAGAAAGGGAGCAGGGACACAGCTCTGGCTAGACGCTGTTCTCTCTGCGACATATATGCTAACCTGATCAGGGAGACTCGGTTCCCATCCTCAGGGAGCCCACAGTCTTTAAAAAGGTTCCTAAATGAGTCCCCCCTTCAGAGAGCCCCTACTGGGAGGGGAAAGACAAGACCCAGGTCCAAGAAGGTCAGATCCGAATCATCCCCAAATAAACACTGACTTAGCTATTCTCTCCCAAGGCGTAGACAGTGCTGTGGGGAGGGAACCTGGGGGCATGCGGCTGGAGGGGGCGGGCAGCCTTCAGCAGGGGTAGGATTGGCCCGTCTGTGATGGCTTCCCCACTACCACTAGGTCCTGGCCTTCTTCCGCTTCTCTGGACTGCTCCTGGGCTACGCAGTACTGCGGCTCCGGCACTGGTGGGTGATTGCGGTAAGATGCCACATTCCGGCAGCTTTGGGGCCCTGGTGGGGCTGGTGCAGGGGTCAGGGTGGAGGACTCACCCCCAGCCTCTGACTTCCCTCTCTCTTTCCTCCCTCTCTCTGGGCAGGTCACCACACTGGTGTCCAGTGCCTTCCTCATTGTCAAGGTTATCCTCTCTGAGGTCAGTGGCTCAGGGTCTGGCTGGTATGGTGGGCGTCTGGCCTGAAGGATGGGCTTCTCCTAAGAAGGGCCCGTTTCTCTAATTTGGGGTGTCTGGATTGGGTGAGAGGGTATCCTCTCCTTGGATATTCCAAGGAATCCTCTTTACTTGCTTCTCCCACTGGTCCCCCTGCAACCCCAAGAACAGAAAGTTCTTCCTCCAGTTTAACATCAGTTTGTCCTGCTGCAGAATTCATTAATTCATCTCAGAGGCATGTGCCACAGAGGGTCCCCAAGCAGCTGGTACCAGGAGTGGGATATATGCTGGGGTTGGTAGCCCCAGGAGGGGGCTCTTCTCTGGGTTTGGGGTGACCCCCTGCCCTGGAGCTCAGCCCCCTCCCTCCACAGCTGCTCAGCAAAGGGGCATTCGGCTACCTGCTCCCCATTGTCTCCTTTGTCCTTGCCTGGTTGGAGACCTGGTTCCTTGACTTCAAAGTCCTTCCGCAGGAGGCTGAGGAGGAGCGATGTGAGTGCCAGGGATAAGGGGGGGCAGTCAGGGTCATCCCCGCCCCAAGGGAGGAGAATGTCAGACATGTTAGCCGGTTCTGAGCCACCTTGCCAACCTGAGGAGCTTCCAGGAGCCTGATAGTGAGCCTGGACCAGGGGGACCCCGGGCTGCTCAGCTGTCCTTGGTTGGGGACAATGGCTGCCCGTGTCTGCTCTCCCAGGGTACCTTGCTGCCCAGGCCGCTGTCGCCCGCGGGCCCCTGCTCTTCTCCGGAGCTCTGTCTGAGGGCCAGTTCTATTCACCCCCAGAATCCTTTGCAGGTGAGGGCCAGGAGGTCGGGGAACTGCCTTCAGGGAGGGGCTTTATGAAGGAATGGGGTAGGCTGTTCTTTCTGTTCCTTCGGTGGTCCCCCTGGGGAAAACCAGTGCTCCCCCCACACACGTCCACCCCCCCAGCCTACATGTGCACCTGAACCCCACTACCCCCCCCCCCCCGCTCTCCCCATTGTCATCTGTGCCTGTTCTCTGCAGGGTCTGACAATGAATCCGAGGAAGAAGCTGTTGGGAAGAAAAGCTTCTCTGCCCAGGTATCTGGCCCCCCCCCCTTTAGAGTGGGCACCCAGGCAAAGGCCAGTGCTAGGTCCAGTCAGGGTGGGTAGGGCTTCCCAGCAGAGCGTGTACCTCAGCAGCTTGAATGCCAGTCAGTGCCCATTTGAGTGCCAGCCCTACTGTCTGTCCTGCTCATCAGTGTGCCTCGTGCCCGGGGCCCCGTGGGGAGCGGCCATGGCCACAGCTCTGGGCCCCAGAACCCCTCGGGGCCTGGGAGACCAGCGCATACCCCTTATCTGCTGGGCCAGGCTTCCACAAGAGGTGTGTTGAGTGTCCAGAGAAAGAAAGAACCAGCCACGAACAAGGTGGGGTGAAGGCCCCAGGCCAACCCCCCCGCCTCCCATTTCTGGCCAGGAGCGGGAGTACATTCGCCAGGGGAAGGAGGCCACAGCTGTGGTGGACCAGATCTTGGCCCAGGAGGAGAACTGGAAATTCGAAAAGAATAATGTAAGACCCCTCTCTCCCGCCTGACCCACCCATGTGTGTTGGGAATTTTTGCGTCCTTTTCTGAGGCCTGAGAAATAAGCCCGAGGATTACGTGGGTTGGAGCTTGTCTGTGCCCCACGCTGGGGCAGGGGTTAGCCACTTGGCAGGAGGTCAGGAGGGACTGGAGTTTCCACTGCCTCTCCCCCTTGCTCTCCTCCCAATCTTCATCTCCCTGCCGCTCTGCTTCCTAGGCTCAGCTTTGAAGGGGAAGCCAGGCTTCTACCTTGTGTTCAGTATTTTGTTTCATGGTCAAAACATGTTATCTAAAAAGACGGCAGAGGGCTTGGGAAACAGAGACAGCATCCATGTCCCTTTCTCTGGCCAGTTGCTCTGGCAGCCCTTGTTGGCCTGGAGATATGGTTCTTCGTGGTTGCAACCACAACTATGCCCCCGTCTTTTAACTTGATACCAAGCGCCTTTCTCTGCTTGTCAGAATCGCTGTCTTTTAACAGCTGCTCAAATATCCCCAGACTCCCGGGGTTTTCTGCCCTGAGCTGTTAGAAACCTGATGTATCTGTCACCCATTCCCGGGCCACCAGCCCTCCCTGTGTGCCCTTCCCTCCTCCACTCACCTCCCTGCCACCCTTCTGCCCCTCACACAGGAATATGGGGATACTGTGTACACCATCGAGGTTCCCTTTCACGGCAAGACGTTTATCCTGAAGGTGAGTGAGAGAACTGGGTGTTGTGGAGCGTCCCGGAGCCTCCTGCCCTCTCTGGGGCTCCAGGTAGGGGCCGAGGGGCCCCGCAGGTTTCTCCCACTGAGAGGGGAGGGCTGTGTGCCGGGCACAGCGCACACCACCCAGCCCCCTGCCTGCCCTGCCCTGCCCAGACCTTCCTGCCCTGCCCTGCGGAGCTGGTGTACCAGGAGGTGATCCTGCAGCCCGAGAGGATGGTGCTGTGGAACAAGACGGTGACCGCCTGCCAGGTGAGCCCGGCCACCTCTCGGGTCAGGGGCCAAGTGACATGGCAGGGCAGTCATGCCCCAGTGTGACCAGTTACCCCCAGGGCACCTAGGTCGTGCTGTTGCACCTAGCTCTGTGCCTCGGGTTCCCCATCTGTAAAATGGGGCTGGGGGCAACAGCGTTGCCTGGGGAGGGCTGGGAGAATGGACAGAGCACCGGCCCGGCCCTGCCCCGCGAATGGGAGTGGCTGTTAGGAAGGGGACCTGAGCAGGGAGCAGACTGGGCTGGGGGTTCCTGAACTGAGGTGCTCAGTTCTCCTGGGGTGGGCTGTACCGCACGTCTCCCCTCACACCCGCAGATCCTTCATCGAGTGGAAGACAACACCCTCGTTTCTTACGATGTGTCCGCGGGAGCTGCAGGCGGAGTGGTCTCCCCCAGGTCAGTAGCCACTGCACCCTTCCTCTCAGGCAGGCCTCCTGCCCCTGCATCTCGGGCTTGGCACCCCCACCTAACCCTTCCTCCCCCAGGGACTTTGTGAATGTCCGACGCATCGAGCGACGCAGAGACAAATACCTGTCATCAGGAATTGCCACCACCCATTGCGCCAAGCCCCCAACGCACAAATACGTCAGGTGAGCCTCGCCTTGCCCAGGGTCAGCCCAGCCAGCCCCGCCCCAGGTGGCTATGAGGACAGGGCCGGGTACAGTATGTACAGCGGGGGATTTTGTCCTGCTGAGGCCGCTTTCCTGTCCCCTGTCCCACTGGGCTTTGCCTTTCCCGGCCCCTAATCCTGCTAATCGGCTGCTCTGTGCTGGAGACCAAGGGAATAATGTCTGGACCCATGCCACCCACTCTGGAGGGAGCTCCAGGCGTAGACTGGGGACAGAGCCAGCCCTTCCCCCTCTCCCTGCCCCACCACCTCGCCTTTGTCCTGGCACGCCTGGAAGTCTGCCAGAGGAAGAGGGGTTACACTTTTCCTGCCGCCTGTCCCAGGCATCCTGCAGCCCTCCTGCTGTCTCATCCTAACCCGCTGCCAGGGCGGCCTCCTCCCGGATACCCCACCCTTCCCCTCGCTTCCCCTCCCTGCCTGGGGTTCTGTTCTCTGGGTGTCACACTGGGCCCTGGTCTCCATGCCACCACAGACTTACTGGGTGACGGGCAGTTTTGTTTCCTCTCAGGGTGCCAACTTCCTTATCTGTGGAATGGGTTTAACTGTGCTCAGTGAAGCTGTGGGCAGATGAAATGGGGTCGGGCTGTGAAGGACACAGCCCAGGCCCTGACCACCTCCCATGAGGGCCACCAGCACTGGCCTGCCCCGAGTTGGTCTGGCGCTGACCTAGAATCCCTGGACAGGGTGGTTGAGGGCCGGGAGGGTGGCGAGCCCCCTGCGGGTGTGTGCACATCGGCAGGCTGCTGTGGGAGTGTTCGTGCATTGTGTGGCGGGGGATGGAGAGCTGTGGCCTCTGGGATGCCTGTTCTGGGACCCACTCGGGCACGGTAGCAGGTGCTCGATCAGCAGCTCCCTTCCCTTGTCCACCCGCGTCCAAAGTGGGCCAAGAATGGAGGGGGGCAGGTCAGGGGCCTTGCCTGGCTCCGAGGTGCCCCCAGTGGAGCCTCTCTCCTTAGGGGAGAGAATGGTCCTGGGGGCTTCATCGTGCTCAAGTCAGCCAGTAACCCCCGCGTCTGCACCTTCATCTGGATCCTTAATACAGATCTCAAGGTGAGGGTGCTGGGGCCGCAGGGCAGGCGCAGTGGAGTGGAGGGGGCCCCTGGCCCTGTTCAGGGCCTTCTCTACACCCCACTTCCCTCCCACTCTCGGGGTGCGGACTGTCTGGTCACCCTCAGTTACTGAAGGGCCTGTGCCTCTTGTTTCGTACCTCTGGCTCCTGAGGCCCTGCGGAGGGTGGCTGGCTGCCAGCCGAGCCCCTCCCAGGCCTGTTTGTGTGGCTGGTGCCAGACCTGGGCACAGCATGTCCTTCCTGCCAAGCGGGAGGGGGAGAGGGCGGCCTAGGCCGCATTCCAGAGCTGCACCTGCATTCTAACCCTGAACGCTCCCTGCTGGTGCCAGTTGTGGAGGGAGGAGCCCCTGCTGAGGGCCAGCCATCCTGGAACTAACGCCTGCCTCCCCAGGGCCGCCTGCCCCGGTACCTCATCCACCAGAGCCTCGCGGCCACCATGTTTGAATTTGCTTTTCATCTGAGGCAGCGCATCGGAGAGCTGGGGGCCCGGGCATAGCCGTGCCCCCTTGCCACCCTGCGGGCCAGGGTTCTGTCGCCACAGCCTCCAGAGCCGAAGAGGGGGGCCGTGGGGCTGCCCACAGAGGACCTGGCCTCAAGCCGTGGGAGGAAGACGTTTGCTCCATGGCAGTCCCTGGCCCCAAGCTACCACGCTTCCACGCCAGCGAGCCACGGCCACGAGCAGGTTGTGGGCTCAGAGCCTGCCGCTGGGGCCAGAGGGGTCTCGTCCTGCTGATGTTGACGTGGCATCCCTGCCTCCTGGAAGAGGAGATCTGCTGTCCCCTCCCTAGCCAGGGCAGAGTCTGGCTTGGGAGCCTCAGATGTGATAACTGAGAGCCAGTGCCCGGGGCAGGGGGAGGCCAGAGCGCCAGGAGCCCCTTCATCTGCCTGCTCTCTCATCGCGGGGGATTTTGGGATTATTTAAAAGGTCTGGGACCTTTTTCCCATGTGTACTTGTGGGGGAGTGGGTGGCAGGTGGGGACGGTGGGTGCTGGCAGTGCACCTCTGCCTCTCCCAGGTTCTCCCTCCCACAGGGCCTCCTTGGGGACCTTTGTAATTTGAGCCAATTAAAAACCTGAACTCAGAAGGAAAAAAAGAAACCCCTCCAGCTTGGCCTCTTGAGGGAAGGGGAGGGCAGCACTGTGCAGGTGGAGAAGGAGTGAGCCACCATCGAGGCCAGATACCTGACACGCCCTCTCATACCTGCAGCGAAAACACACACACACACACACACACACACACACACACACACGTGTGCGCGCTCGCGCGCTCTTGGCCAGATGCATGGACACGCCCTCTCATACCCTGCAGTGAACACACACACTTTCCTGAATGGTTCAAATGGGCAGGTGACTGGTCAGAAAAACATGCCCCACCCCCCTGCCAGGCTTCCTGTCGGTTATGGTCTCCAGGATTTGGGAGGAGGTAAAGACTAGCAGTGCCCACAGCAAGACCTGGCTGTTTCTGGGGTTGCCAGGCTGGAGGGGGGCCTGGGCTTCCTGGTCGCTGAGGCCGCTCTGGGATCTCTGCTCCATGCACATTCCCCTCGCCCGCCGCACCACTAGGGGCAGCATCGAGTCAGATCCAGAGCACGGCTCTCCCCTCTGCCTGCAGGCTCCCGTAGGAGCCAACTTGCTTTGAGTGGGGGGCAGGGGGTGCTTCTTGGTCCTTCCTGGTGTGTGACCCTGGGCAAATCTGCATCTTGGCCTCCATTTCCTACTTTGTAAAATGGGTCTCATTATGTCATAGGCTCTTAGAAGATTAAAAGATACCAAGAGTCAGGTATAGTGCCTCAAGAATCAAGAGTATGCAGTGCTGGCAGGTGGGAGTCAGCTGCCCCCACAAGGTCCTCAGCTCCTGTGACTGTCTCCTGGTGCCCTTTGCTTTGCCCACTCAGCGATTCCCACGTTCCCCCTCCCCCGTGTCCGTCGCCCTGTGTGCCAGCTTGCACCATGAATTCTCTCTTGGGTGCCATCCCAGCAGTCATCCTGCTCCTCATGAATGAGGGCCAGGCCCTGCCCAGGTGGCACGTCAGAGCTCTGTTCAGGCTGTTGTGACCAGAAAGTGGGGTAAAGGAAGTCCAGAAAGGGGCAGGGACTGCCCCATGGTCACACTTTTTATGGCTAATAGGATTAAAGCCAGATCTGCTGACTGCCACTCAAGGAACCCCTGCATGGCCACCTCACCCTCTTTCACCCCACTCAGGGTATTGGGAGTAGAGCTGGGGGCCACTCCCACACCCGCACGGGCTCGGCCTGGGAGACCGCTTTTCTGACCACTGGCCATGGGGTAGGAAACACCTGGTGGAGGCTTGTGCCCGGGCTCCCAGGTGAGGGAACTGATGGTACCCCGCGTGGTGGTGGCAGGCAGGAACCAGGGCTTTAGAAACACACCTGAGGATGTGGTGGTTGTCTCTTCCTGTGGAGGGCACAGCCGGGGGATGTGCCCTTGAACCCTGGTAAAGGAGAGCAGTGGGTGAGGGGGCTGGCAGCCTGGGACAGAGCCCAGAGGGGCCTCAGCTCCTGCACTTCCCGGCTCTGTTTACAGACAAGCCACTGTCCTCCCTCAGTGAGGGGGAAGGGGTGGGGCAGAGAGCAGGTGCCAAGGTGGCACGAGGCTGGGCATGTGCTTGGTCTCAGACTGTGTAAGGAGTGTCAGGCACCTGGAGGTGTTGCTCTGAAGACCCCTGCCCCCACTTTCCAGAAGCTGACCTCTGACCTGGGGCCAGCCAGCATCCAGCCAACCCCAGCCCTGGGCCCAAAGTCCCCCATCAGAGTATTGGCTCTGCTTATAGCATCTGACGCCACTGGGGCTGAAAATAGCTCCTGGAGGAGGGGGAGAGGCAGGAGGGGCAGGAGGGGGCTATTTAAAGGGCCCGGGAGGAGCAGCGCTGGGAGAGGGAGGCTGATCATGGCCACTTCAGAGCTGAGCTGCCAGGTGTCTGAGGAGGACTGTGAGCGCCGAGAGGCCTTCTGGGCGGAATGGAAGGATCTGGCACTGTCCACACGGCCCGAGGAGGGGTGAGTGCTGGCCGACGGCGAGTCCCTCCTCTCCTCCCCTACAGCACCCTCCCTGAGCATTAGGAGGCCAGAGCACAGTTTCCGGGGTGGGTGGGGACAGGAGGGTGTCTGCCAGGGAGAGCAAGGTGGGCTCACCCCTCCTGTGCCCAGGGGGCCCCTTGCACAGCCAGTGGTTGGAAAGCAACAGCTCTCAGGAGCTCAGCGCCCCTCTCCTCTCCTCCCCAGTTGCTCCCTGCATGAGGAGGATACCCAGCAACACGAGACCTACCACCAGCAGGGGCAGTGCCAGGCGCTGGTGCAGCGTTCCCCATGGTTGGTGATGCGTATGGGCATCCTCGGCCAAGGGCTGAAGGAGTACCTGCTGCCTTACCAGCGGGTGCTGCCGCTGCCCATCTTCACCCCCACCAAGATGGGTGCCACCAAGGAGGATCGCGAGGACACCCCCATCCAGCTGCGTGAGCTGCTGGCACTGGAGACAGCCCTGGGTGGCCAGTGTATGAAGCGCCAGAATGTGGCAGAGATCACCAAGCAGCTGCCCCCTGTGGTGCCTGTCAGCAAGCCAGGCACCCTTCATCGCTCTCTGTCCCGCTCCATGTCCCAGGAAGCACAGAGAGGCTGAGAGGGACTGTGACTCAGGCTCCACTATGCCCACCCTGGGCTGGGCCCTTCCTGGCTAGGACCATGGAGGGGAACTGCTGGCCACGGATGCTTTGTAGTTTGCCCAGAGTTGGGGGCTAGGGGACACGAGAGCCAGAGGCCTGGATACCTGGGTCCCTTGAGTTGCCAAAGGGAGGGGAGCAAAGACAGTGGGCCCGAAGAGTGGAGAGCTAGGGGCTAGCACTGCTGAGTACCCTTAGCCCCAGGAGAAGGGACAAAAGATGCTGGTGAGGGAAAGAGGTGCCTGAGAGGGGTGACCGAGCTTCAGGGAAAGACGAGGAAGTGTAAGGAGATCTGGAATGCTCTGGAAAGAGCTTGGAGAAGACTGGAGGGAGGGGGATGTGAAGAGGGCAGAGGCAGGGTGGAGCCCCTAGCACCCTGTTAGTGCTGCAATAAATGCTCAATTGTGTTCCAGTTTTGTGTCTTTCCTTGTGGTTGTGGGGACCAGCCCATTAGTGTCACCTCCCTTCCCACACTTACTTCTGGGAACAGGCCCTACATCTGAGCTAAATATGGCAGAGCTACTGGGTACACCCCGTGTTTGGGGGAGGGGGACAGCTGTAAACGGGGCTGCCTGTCCAGTCCCCCTTTGGTGCCCTCATTGCTGGGCATTCCTGGCTTGCATGTCCAGTCCCCTGGCACTAGGCAGTGCCCAGGCGGCCAGCTGGCATCCAAGGTTTGTTTAAACGATCTCTTGGAGAATATGAAGGGAGCTGGCACTAGGACCGTCTTTGGCTGTGCCTCAGTGTGTGGATGGAACTGGTGACCTTAAGACTGAGCTGCCTCTCAGTTCTGAACCCAGACAAAAGCAATCCTTGGCTGGGGTCAAGTGCTCCACCCTCCCTCTCCTGGGAGCCCAGGGTAGGTTGTTGGGGGTGGGGGTGGGGGTCAGGTTCTTGTCTGTGACCCCTGCAGCTGTTGTGGTGAGTCATGTTCCAACCTGGCTGCTTGGACCAACAAGGAGACACTTTCCTCTTTAGGACAAAGTGGGGGAGGAAGTGGGGAGACAGAGGTGCACAGAACAGGGCAGGGACCCATCTCGGCAGGGGCTGGTAACCTGCCCAGGGCAGAGGGGAACTGGACTGAGTCAGAGGGGTGCTACTCTGGGAAGACCATGGAGATGGCCCTGCAGCGTCCACTTCCTGTTGGGAGTTTAAGAGGAGACCTTGGCATCTTAACAGCCTGGTATCTAGAGCGTCAAGCAGTACCTGCAGGCCTGGCTTGGCCCGCTCCCCCCAGAGGGGGCTGGAGTGTGGGCTGGGAGAGGAAGGGGGTCAGAAACCCAAGACAGGCAGGACCCCAAATCCCTTGGCGCCCAGAGCCTGAGGCCGCGCCCCCTGGTGGCTGGAGAATGGGCCTGCACCCTACCGTCCTAACCGCAGTTCCGCGCCCCCGACGTGGAACATACGGAGCCTTCCGCCCTCGGCAGCCCCCCAGATAAGTGGCTCGAAGCCCGCAGGGCCGGTAGGGGAGGTCCAGCTGTTCCATCCGCTAAGTGCATTAGCCCCATTCGTCTTCCCTATCGCTACTGCCATCGGACGGGTGGGGCGAGCTCCGCTCTGGGGCCTCGGGGCGACTGTGATGGAGGCCGGAACGGACTGTCCTTTCTGCAGTGGGGATGGGTGGGGGGCGCTGGAGGACGGAGGTGGAATAGAAAAGTACAACAAAGAGGCCTGGAGGAGGGGCGGAGAAGGGGAGTTGGGGTAACCTCACCAAGGAAAGGGGTGGATGTTGGACAGGGTGTTCCGCAGAAGGGGAGCCTCGCGGGGGGCGAGGGAGGAGAGCGCTGGGAAGTGGGGACTGGGGACAGGCTATTTCGAACTCTGGCCAAAGAGAAAGGATGGCAGGCCGGGCCACAGGGGAGTACGGCTGTAAGAGGTGGAGGGGAGCAAAGTGCTGAGGGGCTGGCGGGGTCGGGGATCTGAGCAGGACGGGGTGGGAAGCTGAGGCGCGTAACTTAGAGCAGGACAGGTGAGGCAAGGGTGGAGGGGGGCCCCGTGAGCAAACGTGAGCAGGGGAGGGAACAGAAGGTCCCGCGGCAGCAGCCACCCACATCACGTGCGTCTGCGGCCCCGACACTAAAGGAGATGGATGGGGTAGGGGGAGGCGCAGCGCGCGTGGCCCGGGGCGCTTCCGCGCTCCGCCGCCGCCCCCACAGCGGAGGGTCCAGCCGCAGATAAAGGGGCTGGCTGTGAGGCCAGCCAGGCACAGGGTGGGCGGCGACGGCGGCAGCATGAGCGCGGCGGCGCCAGGTCAGGCTGCGGGAGCGGCCCAAGACTCGCACCCAGGCCAGATGGCGGTCGCCTTGGCCTATCAGCGGTTCGAACCCCGCGCCTACCTCCGCAACAACTATGCGCCCCCGCGTGGGGACCTGAGCAGCCCTGACGGCGTCGGGCCTTGGAAGCTGCGCTGCTTGGCGCAGACCTTCGCCACTGGTGAGCGTGGGGAAACAGAGGCACAGAGGACAAGAAGTCGTCAGGCAGCTAAAAGAGCGCATGAGAGAGCCAGATGGGGACCGAGGAGAGCCAGATGGGGACCGAGGGGCAGGTAGTTAAGAGGTGAAAATAGAAGAGGAAGAGGAGCAGTATCCCTTAGACGAGGGGTAGAGGAGAGAGACCTGTGGACAGGGGTGTGGAGGGGAGGATGTTCAGAATTGAGAGATGTGGTGGGCGATGCAGGAAAGAGAAACGCAGAGAAAGAGATGAAGACAAAGAATGGGGAGAGAAGAGACACGACTGGGAGAAACTGCCAGGTACCCCAGGATTTGCCCACTTGGTCCTCTCTGGTGGGTGTGGGTTTACAGATGTGGAACCGAGGGGTTAAGTTCCTTTCTCAAGGTAAGTTTGTAGCTGTTGACGCCAGGACTCAGTCTCTGGTTAGTCCTACTCCAGAGCCAGCGCCTTCTCCGGATAGAGACACACAGAGGAAGAAGGAAGAGAGAGACAGAGGGAGGGAGGCAGGGAGGGAGAAGCCGGTAAGGGAGGAGGAATGGAGGCAGGGAACCCACCGGGATAGGCCGGCACCAGGACCCTCTTCCTCTGCTCACCCCCAGGTGAGGTGTCTGGACACTCCCTCATCGACATTGGTTCGGGCCCCACCATATACCAGCTGCTCAGTGCCTGCGCCCACTTCGAGGACATCACCATGACAGACTTCCTGGAGGTGAACCGCCATGAGCTGGGGCTCTGGCTGCGGGAAGAGCCTGGGTCCTTTAATTGGAGCGTGTACAGCCAGCACGTCTGCCTCATTGAGGGCAAGGGGTAAGGGCTAGGAGATGGCGTCCGGCAGGGGCCTCCCATGGAGTGGCTGGTGGGGGAGGGGAGCAACAGAAGACTGAGCCTAGGGCACCTCTGAGCCCTGGCCCTGACGCCACCTTCTGTCCCTGCACAGTGAGTCCTGGCAGGAGAAGGAACTCCAGCTGCGAGCTAAGGTGAAGCGGGTCCTCCCCATCGACGTGCACCAGCCCCGACCCCTGGGCGCTGGGAGCCTGGTGCCCTTGCCCGCCGACGCCCTGGTCTCTGCCTTCTGCCTGGAGGCGGTGAGCCCTGACCTTGCCAGCTTCCAGCGGGCCCTGGACCACATCACCACCCTGCTAAGGCCTGGGGGGCACCTGCTCCTCATCGGGGCCCTGGAGGAGTCATGGTACCTGGCTGGGGAGGCCAGGCTGGCGGTGGTGCCCGTGCGTGAGAAGGAGGTGAGGGAGGCCCTGGTGCGGAGCGGCTACGCGGTGCGGGACCTCCGCACCTACACCATGCCTGCTCATCTCCGCACAGGCGTGGACGATGTCAAGGGCGTCTTCTTCGCCTGGGCCCAGAAGAAAGTCTGAGTGTGAGGTCTCAGTGCACCCAGTGCCGGCAGCTCTCAGCACCCAGATTCCCTGTTATCTGAGGTGGCACCTAATAAAGAAACGTCTCTGCTGCCGAGTGTCAGTGCTGTCCGCGGCTCCCCTGGGCAGCAACAAGGGCCTGAGCTCTCCTGTGTTGTGGGGGCGTGGGAAGCAGCAAACCCTAGCCGTTTGTATACAGAAGCTTCCATGAAAGTAGGTTTCTGCATCCTTCATTTTTCCCCCGAACTAGAGAAGGCCTAGGTCAGAGGACGTCAGTCAGCGTCAGCTGTGTGCCAGGCACTTACTAGGTGCACGGTCCTCACATTCAGCAGCAGCCCTGTTACCCGCTCGCAGGTGAAGCCCACAAGGTCCAGACCAGAGAGGAGGGAAGTGTATGCGTGGGGGAGACTAGGAGACTGAAGTGGAACTTGCAGGGGTCAGGGTTGCAATCCTGGCCCAAACCAAGGTCCAGGGACGTGAGAGAGGAAGAGCAAGCACCCGCTCGCTCCACCTCCCGGCTCCGCCACTAACTGGACCACAGCTCTGCCCAGCTCTGCTGCCGCTGCCATCCCCACCTCACACGCCCAGGGCGGGACCCCACCTGTCTGCTGCCTCCAGCCTGCCCTACTCACACAAATGAGCTGAGCAAAGGTTGAGGCTGAAAATTGGTTTATTAAGAATGTCCCTCTTTAAAATAGTTCTCAGGGTCAAAATAAATTAACATGACCACCCAAGTCCCCGCAGTTGAAGTCCAAGCACAGGACCCCTACCCCCAGGGAGGGAGAGGCGGCAGGGAAAGAGCAAGAGGACTCCTTGCTCCAATCACAGACTCCCTGTGGATAGGAAGTTTCTGGAGCTCCACACTCCATCCTTGAAGGACTGCCAGAAACTAGCAGGGGTCACCTTTACAGCCTTACAGCGTGGCCCCTGCCAGCCACAGCCGTTCCCTCTTCCCTCAGGGCCAGGCTGTAGCAAAGGGGCTTAGCAGGCAGGACACTGCGGTGAGGGAGGAGACAGGGAGGCTGGAGGGGCCTGGAAGACCCCACTTCCCTCCTCCCTCTGCCTCCCAAAGGGATGGTTCTGGGGGGGGGTGATCTTGAGTTTGAGGGGGGGACCTATGTGGTTTGCAAAGTGGGGGGCAACAAACACACACACATGCAGCCTGGACACCCACACCCCCAGCCAGATCTTGGGAATATCCTGGCTTTCCACAGGCCTGGGGCTTTGTGCTCAATAAATGGCTGTTGACAGTGACTTCACTCCCTCACCCTGCTCCAACCTCCCCTCACTGTGTGGCACACTCACCTGCACTCGCACTCAGTCTATGTATACTCCCTTAACCCACACTAACTCACCTGCTCCTCCCCAACACACACACTTTATTACTATTAAAGTGAGAGGAGGGGAGATAGAGAGACAGACTCCTGCATGTGCCCCAACCAGGATCCACCCAACAAGCCCCATCTGGAGCCAATGCTCAAATTAACTGAGTTATCCTCGGCATCCAGCGCCAACACTCGAGCCACTGGCTGAGAGAGGGAGAGAGAGAGAAGGAGGAGAGGGTGGGGAAGAGAAGCAGATGGTCGCTTTTCATGTGTGCTCTGACTGGGGATCAAACCTGGGACTTCCGCATGCCGGGTCGATGCTCTATCCTCTGAGCAAACTGGCCAGGGCCCACATACACTTTAAATCCACTCACATGCTCCCCACCCACTCTCCACATGGCACCAGCCCAGGGCTCACGCAATGTCCCACCCAGTATTTTATACACCGAAAGCCTGTTCCCACCACTACGTCACTTACACACTCATTCTGGTCCGCACTCCCTTACACACTTGTGTGCAGGCTCCCAACTAGAACACCACCACAGCCTGGGGGGATACCTGTCCTGGGCTCTCTGGGGTCCTGGCCCAAGCAGAGGCAGGGTGAGTCTGCTCCCCAACCCCAACATCAGGGTTCCCCAAAGTCTGATGGGGGGAATGAGACTTGCCTTGAAATGTGGGCAGCCAAAGAGCAAGAGTCTAGTGCCACCTAGTGGTCCCTGGAGGGCACAGGGGTAAGAGAAGGGGACCCCACTTCTTGCAGGAAGGCCTGGCACCTGGTCTCCCAGCGAGACGGAGGGCTCTGGCAACCACCCCAGCAGCCCGGGGCTGTGAGGACGTGACTGCCGGGGCGGCAGAGGCAGCTCTCTCAGCGGAGCGAAGAACACAGTTCCACCCCGGTTCAGCGCAGGAACCAGAGAGGCTGCCCACCCTCTAGCCCCAGATCCGCAGAGGTCAGATCTGAACAGGTGCCACGACCTGTGAGGGCGAGCAAGGTGGTGGGCAACTTACATAATTCTGGGCCCACCTCTTCATGATTAAGTTGGTTTTTTTTGTTTGTTGTTTGTTTTTTTGTGGCAGAGACAGAGAGAGTCAGAGAGAGGGATAGATTGGGACAGACAGACAGGAAGGGAGAGAGATGAGAAGCATCAATTCTTCGTTGCGACACCTTAGTTGTTTGTTCATTGATTGCTTTCTCATATGTGCCTTGACCAGAGGGCTACAGCAGACCGAGGGACCCCTTGCTTGAGCCAGCAACCTTGGGCTCAAGTTGGTGAGCCTTGCTCAAATCCCATGAGCCCGCGCTCAAGCTGGAGACCTCAGGGAATCGAACCCGGGTCCTCCGCGTCCCAGTCTGACGCTCTATCCACTGCACTGCCTGGTCAGGCATCTTCATGACTAAGTTCAAAAAATAAATCAACTCAAGGAGTGGGGAGAAGAGGAACCAGAAGGGAGGGGGCAGAATCCCCAATAGGGCAGAGCTGCTCCCAGGGCCTTCAGTCCAGCTTGATGGCCTTTGATTCCTTCAGCAGGTACAGGCTGTCCTCTTCCAGGAAGCTGTGGGCAGTGGAAAAAGCCCTGTGAAGTTTGGCTCTGAGAGCACCCCCTAGGGGTGGGGGCGGGTGAGTGCAGACAAGTTGGCAGGGGGAAAAAAAACAGAACTCAGTCTCGGGATAGAGTGAGTGAGGAAGGGCTCAAGGACGGTGAGCCCTGGGCTGGGAGTAGTACCCACCTAAAAAAGAGGATGTGGACAGGGATGGTGCTGATGTGCCAGATGGCGTGGGCATCCAGAACCCAGAAGAGAGGTGGGAAGTCCAGCAGTTCGAGCAGGGACAGTCCCTGCAGCAGCAGGACCACCACCATGCACTTGCGCACGTGAGGCAGCTGCTGCTGGTTCCGTAAGCACCAGGCCAGCCACCACACCAAGTTCACCAGGCCTGCGGGTGGGGAGAGGCTCACTCCCGGATCTGCTCCCCCCGCCCCACACAGTGTCCCCTACCCCCATGCTCTTTGACCCCAGGGTCGTCCCAGATTCTCCTCCCAGCCTCCCCTTTCTCCTGACCCATATCTTCCCCCTTCCCCCACGAAGGACCTCTAGAAGCTTCTTCTCCAGGAACAGCACCAACCCTCCACCCTCACCACAAGCCAGCAGCTCTGCAGCTGTCCCAGCCCCGGGGGACCCCAGTCCTGCCTCACCAATTGCCACATTAGCCATCAGGTTGTAGCCATAGTCAAAGCGGACGAGGCTCAGGTAGGAGACGTGCGCGGTCAGCATTAGCAGCAGGAGAGCCCGGAAGGCACTGGCCACCGCCGGACGCTGCAGCCCCACAGTCCTGCCCCACCACCCGGAGCTGCTCAGATGGAGGGTGGCCCAGCCCCAGCAGCATTCCCTGGGGTACCCCTTCCCCCCAACGGCAGCACATGGAAGCCCCTGCCCCTCTCCCCCATCCACACAGGCCAGCTGGGCAAGCCTCCAATCTCCTCCCTCCCGGGGGCCTGGGACCAAGGGCTACAGCTCCTGGGAAAGAGCTGGGGCCCCACGTCCTACCCCAGGTGGCTGCGACCCCTCTCGGCCCAGGCCTGTCCATGCCCTGCAGCCGCCAAGGCCTGGGACCAAGTGCTACAGCTCCTGGGAAAGAGCCGGGGCCCCACGTCCTACCCCAGGTGGCTGCGACCCCTCTCGCCCCGGGCCTGTTCATGCCCTGCAGCCGCCAAGGTGGGCTCACCTGACACAGCACAGATAGATGGAGTGTAAGATGACGGTGGAGGCGCAGAAGTAGTCCATTTTCTGAGGGCAGGGAGAGCTGGATGAGGAGCCAGTGGGAGGGCAGTACCAAGTGGACAAAGTTTAATGGAGGGCCGGGCCCAGAGAGCACCCTCCGGGACGGGGACAAGGACGGGTGCAGAGGCACAGCCGGGTCTGTGGTCAGTGTGGGTGGTATCTTCTGCTTTTCCCGCCTATTCCAGTTCCAAATCTGAATTTAACAGACTGAACCTTGTATTCATATAACATAATTTTTAAAAACTGTGCTCAAGCAGTGACACTGTATTTACTGGTCGAGGGGGCCTGCGAAGACTCCGGAACATCAGAGAATGCCGCAGAATGTAGAGCACCGCTGGAGTTCCACAGCCGTGGCTCCAACCCTGACTGCAGCCCTCTACCAGCTGGGTGGCCCTGGGCAATGATCTCCCTTTCCAAGGCTCAGCTGCCTCATCGGTTAAGAAGAGCCAATAATGATCACACCCGCCTCACAAGCGTTAAGTGAGGCTCCAGTGCGCTCCCAGGTCTGCAGTGCCCTGCACAGAGCAAGTGCTCCTAACCGGAGTCAGCAGGAGACCCAAGGGCGGGCTCTGCCCCACCTCCGGGAGCAGGAGACAGAACAGGAGGGGTGCTCACCTCTGTGAGGTCCGTGTCCTTGGTGTGGAAGACTGTGGACCAGAACCAAGCATTGAGGGAGACCTGAAGAGGGAGGTGGCTTGTGAGTGTGGTACCCCAAGGAGGGAAGGACTCCCAGAAGGCTCACACTTGGTCCCTTTTGGGAAGGAGTGCTTCCCCACGCTCCTGGAGCCCACTAAACAAACTGGGCCCCTCCACTCTCTCCTGGCCCAGCTCGCACAGGCTCAGCTTCCCTGAACCCCCAAAGGGGGCTTGAAGCCTCTATAGATTTCTGGCCTGACCTGGGAACCAGTTCTGGCAAAGTTGATTTCCCTGGTTACTCAATCCTAAGACAACAGCCCCCGGGGGGGCCTCGCCTCCTTCCCCAACTTGCAGGTGATCACAGCCCACCTAGGCCAGGGGAGCCAGTGACCTCAGCCTCTTGGGGCGGGAATGAAGTGGGTGGGGTGGAGGGGCTCGAGCCAGCTTGGGGTGTGTCTGGGGCAAGCAAGTAAGAGAGGGAGATCAAGCAGATCCCACTGGGGCCAAGTCTCGGAGGAGGAGGAGGCTGCCAACTGAGCCCAGCTTCCTCCTGGTTGGGCCGGCTCAACCCGCTGGACCGGTGGCTGCTGTTCCCTGGAAGCAGCAGAGGAGCAGGGCTGGCGGGGCCGTGGTGGGCAAGGGCCCAGGGGAGTCGTTGATACCTTCTTCCTGGAAATCAACTGCAAGGAGAGAGTACACATCCTCCTGCAAATGAGCCCTAGATCTGGTGGGAGTTGGTGCCAGCACTTTTTACAGGGACCACCCTATCCACCCAGAGGCCCAAATTACTGAAAGAAGGGTGAGCTGAGGCAGAGACACATACCCGGGCTGGGAGGAAGGGCTGGGAAACCAGTGACAAGGAGCCAAGGGAAGAAACAGTTTGAATGGCCTGGAGGGAGGGAGGGATGCACTAGGACGGGACAACCCTGCCCGAGAGGAGAAGGGGGACGGCCAGTGGCAGCTCACTGGGGTCCAGTGCACCAGGAACACTGGCCAGGCAGTGACCCAGGGAGCAGGGTAAGAAGCCACTCCCCCTCGGGCAGTGCAGTAGGACTCTGGGTCGGCAGGGTGAGCTGCCCCATGAAGGCCCAAGGGGGCTTCTAAGAGAATGGGAAGGCAAGGGGAGGGCGCTGGCAGGGCTCTCCTTGCAAAGCAAGGTGGCCCTGGGAGTCTCTGGAGGCTCCTTGTACACGCCCGCCTGGCCTGGGTCCTGGGCCGAGTCGCGCTGCTTACGCTTAAGACCTGGCCAAGGTCCGGGCTTCCCTCGGGACAAACCAGGGGCTGGCCTAAGTGCTCCCTCGTCCCTTTCCAGCCCTGATGTCAGGTGATTGTTCTAGGCTGGGCTGTTTCTTCCTTTGAGGATGGCCATCCTGTCCTGTCCCTCCTGCTGTCCCTTCCCCAGAAACAGTAATGGAGGCATGGTCTGGAGCCTAGAGAATGGGACAGAATAGGGTGGCTTCTTAGACACTGCTCCCACCATGTGTGATGTTCCGAGCCAGCATGGGGAGAGGAGCAAGCTCCAGGCTGGAGCCCCGGGTGAGCACGTGGGCCAGGTCGCCCAGGCAGGACAGGAAAGGGCATCCTTAGGGAGAATGGCCCTGGAGCCAGCGTGAGAGGCAGGTGGAGAGAACGGCAGAAGGGACTGGAAGCCAGCCAGGCCTCCTTGTCACTGGCAGGAAGGGGGAGGTGACAAAAAGACTGATCTAAGTGGCGGTTTGGCTTGGCGGTTGGAACACTGAAGCGGGCGGGGCTGTGCACGGGGCCAGGACTTAGCTACTTCAGTTGTAGGGCCCAGGGGTGGAGGCTGCTCAGTCCCCTGTTCAACTGCCTCCGTACCCTGGAGAAGTCTTCTCTTAGTATCCCATTGTGGGGGGCTCCTATTTATTTATTTATTGACTTTTAGAGAGAAGAGAGAGAGAGAGAGAGAGAGAGAGAGAGAGAAAGGGAGTGGGGAGGAGTGGGAAGCATCAACTCATAGTATATAGTTGCTTCCCATATGTGCCTTGACCAGGCAAGCCCAGGGCTTTGAACCAGCAACCTCAGCATTTCAGGTTGAATGCTTTACCCACTGCACCACCACAGGTCAGGTAGGGGTTCCTCTTCTGACCCTCTCCTCAGACCTGGGAGATAGTGTCATTAAGAATGTAGGCCCATGCCTGACCAGGCGGTGGCGCAGTAGATAGAGCGTCAGACTGGGATGCGGAAGGATCCAGGTTCAAGACCCCAAGGTCACCGTCTTGAGTGCGGGCTCATCTGGTTTGAGCAAAAAAAAAGCTCACCGGCTTGGACCCAAGGTCGCTGGCTCCAGCAAGGGGTTACTCGGTCTGCTGAAGGCCCATGGTTGAGGCACATATGAGAAAGTAATCAATGAACAACTAAGGTATTGCAATGCGCAACGAGAAACTAATGATTGATGCTTCTCATTTCTCTCCGTTCCTGTCTGTCCCTGTCTATCTCTGCCTCTGTAAAAAAAAAAAAGAAAAAAAAGAAAAAAAGAATGTAGGCCCTTGGCCCTGGCTGGATAGCTTGGTCGGTTGGAGTGTTGTTCTGGAGCGTGAAGGTTGCCAGTTCAATTCCCTGGTCAGGGCACATACAGGAGCAGCTCAATGTTCCTGTTTCTCTCTCAGAAGAATGTAGGCCCTTGGCCCTGGCCGGTTGGCTCAGTGGTAGAGCGTCGGCCTGGAGTGCAGGAGTCCCGGAATCGATTCCTGGCCAGGGCACACAGGAGAAGCGCCCATCTGCTTCTCCACCCCTTCCCCTCTCCTTCCTCTCTGTCTCTCTCTTCCCCTCCCGCAGCCAAGGCTCCATTGGAGCAAAAGTTTGCCTGGGCGCTGAGGATGGCTCTGTGGCCTCTGCCTCAGGCGCTAGAGTGGCTCTGGTTGCAACAGAGCGACGCCCCAGATGGGCAGAGCATCGCCCCCTGGTGGGCATGCCAGGTGGATCCCAGTCGGGCACATGTGGAAGTCTGTCTGACTGCCTCCCCGTTTCCAACTTCAGAAAAATACACACACACACACACAAAGAATGTAGGCCCTTGCCTGACTGGGCGGTGGTGCAGTGGATAGAGCATTGGACTGGGATGCAGAAGACCCAGGTTCGAGACCCTGAGGTTGCCAGCTTGAGTGAGGGCTCATCTGGTTTGAGCAAAGCTCACCAGCTTGGACCCAAGGTTGCTGGCTTGAGCAAGGGGTTACTCGGTCTGCTGAAGGCCTATGGTCAAGGCACATATGAGAAAGCAATCAATGAACAACTAAGGTCTCACAACGAAAAACTGATGATTGATGCTTCTCATCTCTCTCTGTTCCTGTCTGTCTGTCCCTGTCTGTCCCTCTCTCTGACTCTCTCTCTGTCCCTTTAAAAAAAAAAAAATGTAGGCCCTGGCTCTGGCCGGTTGGCTTAGTGGGTGGAGCGTCAGCCCGGCTATTGGATGTCCTGGCTTCGATTCCCAGTCAGAGCACACAAGAGAAGCTACCATCTGCTTCTCTCGCCCTTCCTCTCCCCATTCTCTCCCCCTTCCCCTCCTCTATTGATTTAGCATTGTCCTGGCAGTGAGGATAGCTCAGTTGATTCAAGCATCAGATGGGGGTTGCTGAGTGGATCCCAGTTAGGTACATAGAGGAGTCTATCTCCCCTCCTCTCACTTAAATAAATAAAAAAAGTAGGTCCTGCCTGAGCTGTGGTGGCGCAGTAGATAGAGCATAGACCTGGGATGCTGAGGTCGCTGGTTAGAAACCCCTGCTTGGCCTGACCTGTGGTGGCGCAGTGGGTAAAGCGTCGACCTGGACCCCTGAGGTCACTGGTTCGAAACGCCGGGCTTGCCTGGTCAAGGCACTAAAGAAAATAAAATATAAGAAGAAAAAAAAAAAAAAAAGAAACCCCTGCTTGCCTCGTCAAGGCACATACAAGAAGCAACTACTACAAGTTGATGCTTCCCGTTCCTCCCCACACTCCCTTTCTTTCTCTCTCTTTCTCTCTCTCTCTCAAATAAATAAAACATCTTGAAAACAAACAAACAAACAAACAAAAATGTAAGTCCTGCCTGGCCTCTGGTGGCACAGTGGATAGAGTGCTGACCCGGAACACTGAGGTCGCTGGTTCGAAATCCGGGGCTTGCGTGGTCAAGGCACGTATGACAAGCAACCAACAAACAGCTAGAGTGAAGCAACTACTCTCTGTTGCCCACCCGTCCTCTCTCTGTAAAATCAGTAAATAAAAAATCTTTAAAAAAAACAAACACAAAACAACCAAAAATGAGCCCCGGCTGGATAGTCGACTCAAAGTACAGAGGTTGTCAGTTCGAGCCCTGGTCAGGCACATACAGGAGCAGATCGATGTTCCTGTCTCTCTCTCTCCCTACCTCTCTCTTTAAAATCAATTTTTTAAAACTACTAAATGCTACATATAACTTAATAAAAGGGAAAAAGAAAAAGAAGAAGAATGTAGGCCCTGCCTGACCTGTGGTGGCACAGTGGATAAAGGGTTGACTGGAACACTGAGGTCGCCGGTCCGAAACCCCGGGCTTGCCTGGTCAGGGCGTACGAGAAGCAACTACTACAGGTTGATGCTTTCCACTCCTCCCTCCCTTTCTCTCTCTTTATCTATCCTCTCTCTAAAATCAATAACTAAAATCTTAAAAAAAAAAAAAAAAGAATGTTGGCCCTAGAGCCAGACTGCCAGGGCTCAAATTCCAGCTCTGCTCTTCCTGTGTCCTTGGGCAGGTTTCTTTTGTATTTGCTGTGCCTCAGTTTTCTCATCTGTAAAATGTGAATAATCATAGCGTTGATAAGATTGAAGGAATAATCCAGGTACAGTGTACAGCCCAGTGCCCAGGACAGAGTAAAACATTAGGCCTTACTTTACTTCTCCCCACCTTGTTGATTAGCATGAGACCCTCACATCTCTCCACAGACAGGAGAGGCCAAGTCTGCCTCTCAGGCCGGGGAAGTCCAGGTGGAGAAGCAGAGGTCTCCCCACAGCTGCCCAGGCCCATCCCACAGCACAGGTCCAGGCTAGGGACAGAATGTCTGGAGCCTTTCCGAAGAGGTAGACCCTTGGTTCATGTTCTTATTCCCTAAATAGCTGCGTGATCTTGAGCAAATAACAGCTTCTCTGTGCCTCAGTTGCCTCACTTACAAAGCAGGGTTAGTAACATTACTCATGCCTAAGAGGGCTGTGAGGACGATGTCGGTGACATGCCTGGCACTAAGAAGCCACTCAGTGGATGGCTGCCGTTACTGCCACCTGGAATATAGTAGGTGCTACATAAATGTGTTTTCTTCACCATGTCCAGCAGGCTGACCCTACACCATTTCCCTTTACCTGACTCCACCTTCCGCTTCCTCAAGGGTCACAATGTACCAGGTCATACCAGGGGTCTCTTGACCCCAGAAAACAGACACCTCAGCTATAGGAAGAGCCCCCTTCTCCTGGCTCCTAAGCTACTATCTTCAGTGGAGGCACTAGACAGATATTAGTTCCCTTCACCTGGTTTGTAATCAAGACTCAAGCGAAGTGGACAGAGGGACGTGGAAGGAAGGGAAAGCCCCCAAGATGCAAGTGGGTGGCTGCTCCTGGTCCGCAGCCAAGCTTGAGTAGAGTGGGGAGGCAGATGGGGCAGCTGGCCAATCAGGCAGACCAGGAGGAGGATGGGCTGGCCCAGCGGGCACCAAGAACTCCTTATAAACACTAAGGAAAGGGGGAGGCCAGGGGCAGGGTGCCGGTTAGGGTGGGAATGAAGGGGGACAGGGAAGGCTGGGTGGGGAGAGAGCAAGAGGATGTTTCAGTCTGTTGGAAAATAAGGAAATTGAGACAGAAATATCACAGCCGTGAAACTGATTGGATGCCAAGGGAGCCAGGTCTGTCAGGAATCCATCCGACCCCTGTGCTAAGCCCCAGTACTCGGGGTTGTCACTGACACCGTGGCTGCAGGGACAAGCGGGTCTTTAAATAGCTCGGTGTCTCAGAAGCGGGGGAGGCAGAATGTTAACTATGACGCCTGCTGCCTGCTGCCTTCCTGCCCCACCCCCCGGAGGCCATGGTGTCTCATCCCCTGCTTCATGCAGGGCAAGCTTGCCCCAGTTCACTCCTGAGAGAGGTAGGGGAAGAGGCCGATGGAGATGGGAGGAGGTAAACTTTTTACACCATCCAAAAGGATTCTTTGATTTCCTGCCATTGCCTGTTTCACTGGCTTCTGTCTGAAGATTGGGAAGTCCTTCCTGAAGTCTAACCATCACCCTGCTGTGGCCTTACTCTATCTCTTCTTGAAGTTTCCTCAGCAAAGGTAGAGCACACTCAATCTCCATCTCCATAAATCATCCTGCAGAGACTGTCTGGGCTTTCCTGGGCCCCTCATGCTCTCACCTCTACCCCTGAGGACTTTTCCATGCTGGATGAAGGAGCAGGGAACTGCTTTGGCAGAGAGCAGGGGCCCCCAGTTCCATAAAGTCAAAGGTCCATGGTGTACAAAGCTTTGGCAAGCTCCCCCAAAGCCTGGCCACTGCCCAGCCCAAGCTCAGACTTAAATGTCAAAGTTTGATTAGCCCTGCTGGGGGCAGGGTCGCCTCATTTCCTAGAGGAAAAGACTGAGACAACCTGCCCGTGACCTAACCTGGAGCAGGTGAGGGGCCTTCCTCCCCCACCCCAACAGAACTCAGGAGCCCCCCTGCTCCAGGAGACCCAGCCCGGGACAAAGTCCACCGCCACACCCTCCGTACAGGCAGGATCCCTTCGTCCTGCAAACACCTGGAGGATGAAAAGATCAAGGGTGTATCCAAACTAGATGATCAAAGGGAGCGTGGACACTGATGCTCTGTCCCTCAGGGCCTAGTGGTGGCATGAGGGGTTCCACGTCCCAGAACACTGTATCCTGTAGAGTGCCCCAGCACCCAGGACCCAGGTGTTCGCCTCTCCCAACCTAACAGCTCCTGTTCTGTCCCTGAGAGTCATGAAATAACCGCTGGTTTCTTGGCACACAGCATGGAGACCAAAGCTGGGGCCCTCTGAGGCCCACTCAGCCCCTCGGGTCTGTCCAAGGCTCTGAGCTTTGGTCTGAGTTCAGGCCGCCGGGCTGACCTGTGCTCTCTGTTAGGGACAAGGGCCAGGGCAGAGCGGGAAGTGGGCCCAGACAAGCAGTGTCTCTGGAGGAACCCCAAGGGAAAGGGGGAAGGTGCGCCCTCCTGTTTCCCCGCCCTTCCTGCTGTCTTAGACCAGACCACATTCCCTTTTCTGTGAGAGACCTAAACAGCAGTGGGGGCTCCAGCCCACCCAGGCCTGGGACAGTGTGTGCTGACTGATGCCAGACCCCTGCCTCCACAACAGTCCCCGCCCCTGTCTGGTACCAGGTGCTCTCTGCTCCTCCTTCCCTCCCTCTGTCCCATTCGCACAGCCACGCAGGGCCAGGCTGACCTTCCCAGGCTGTCTGCTGAGGCCCCACACTCTCCAGCTGCCGTACCTTCGTTCCTGCTCTACCGCCAGCCCGGAATGCCGGAATCCAACCTCCTCTCCCCTAGGTGTACATGTCTAAGCCTGACCAGGCCTGCACATCCCATGGGAAGGCTCCCCACCCCGGGCTTCCCTGCAGATTTCTCCATATGGTCTCCCTGCATCATGACTCCCAGGGCCTCCTACCCAAGCCCTCCTCGGCTTGCCGGCTCTCTGCCTCCCAGCCTGGCTGGACCTGCACCTCCCACTGGGCTCAGCTTCTGAGGCAGGGGCTTCATTCCCACTGTGCTAACCCCGTTTCTACCCACAGCAAGTGCTCAACCAGCATTTGTTACAGTCCATGGAGACAGGCCAGCAGAGGGGCTTAATGCTTGGGCCCTGGAGTTAGACAGCCCCGGATGCCATCCTGTCTCCACTATTCACTCTTATTGGCTGTTAATTTGATTTACTTTTTATTATCACTAGGTTTTTTTGTTTTTGTAGTTTTGTTTTGTTTTTGCGAGAGAGAGAGAGATAGGGAAAAGGAGAGAGATGAGAACCATCAACTCATAGTTGCGGCACTATAGTTGTTCATTGATTGCTTCTCAAACATGTCTTGACAGGGGGCTCCAGCTGAGCCAGTGATCCTTTGCTCAAGCCAGCGACCTTGGGCTCAAGCCAGCAACCTTTGAGCTTAAGCCAGCGACCTTGGGCTCAAGGCAGCGACCACAGGATCATGTTCATAATCCCATACTCAAGCCAGTGACCCTATGCTCAAGCTGGTGAGCCTGCGCTCAAGCCGGCAACCTAGGGGGTTTTGAACCTGGGACCTCAGCATCACCACTGCGCCCTCACTGGTCAGGCAGGCTGTTAACTTGAGGCAGTTTTTCCTTATAGTGCTATTAGGATTAAATGAGAAAATGTAAGTAAAGTACTTAGGACAAGGTCCATCATGTGATTTTTGTTCCATAAGTCATAACAAGTACTATTAATATCTGTTGAATGGACAGTATTAGGGAGGATCAGTACTTCCCAGAGGAGTAACAGCCTTCTCTCCTGCTCTCCTCCTTGTCCCCGTCTCCCCAGCCTGGGGCTCAGCCTGGACTTCTCGGCACCCCCACACTACCAGTTTTCCTCATGTCCTCAGTTCTCTTCCTTGACTGTCCAGCAGAATTCGCGAGAACAGCCTACTCTTTCCTTCCCGTCCGTGGCCCCAGACTCCCCCAACCATACAACATTCTAGTTTTCTACCTGTCCCCCGTGGTCCCCATTTCCATCGCTGCCTCAGCCTCCTCTGTCCAGCCATTACATTTTGGGGTTCCTCAGGGCTCCATCCTAGTCCCCTGCCCTTCTTGCTGCCTAAGTCCTCCCTGGTGACCTCATCCACTCTCATCACAGCTTCTGTCACTGTCTCATAAGTGGAAACACAGGCGTCATCCTTGACTCTTCTCTCCTCATCTAGCCCTCTGCTGAAGCTCGTCAGCACAGCCAGGACGATAAGAGTGTGGACTCTGGAGCCCTTCCCAAGACCCATGCCGCCTCTCTTGCTACTGTGCCCTATGCTAACACTACCAAGGCCCCCTGTATCCACTCCTGCCCCCACCTATTTGTTCTCTGTACAGTAGCCAGAATGAGCTTCCAAGCAATCTATTCACGAAATTCCTTTTCTCTGACCCTCATTGCTTCCTGATGCTTTGCAAGTCAAGATCTAAAGTGCCCTAGTATACCCCCAGGATCGCCACGGGCTGGCCCTGGCTACTGCCCACCTGTCCACCGGTCTCACTCCCCATTTCCTGGCTTCCTGCACAGCAGGCCTCCTGGCCATTTAAGTCCTCATACAACTTAAGCTCTCTTCTGTCTGTGTACATTCTGAGTCTTCTCCCTAGACGACTCCTCCTATTCTCCCTGAATTCACCTAGCTAATATTCACTCACTATTCTGATCTTCCCTTGTATTCCCCCTCCTCAGAGAGGCCTTCCCTGATCGCCCCATACTCATCTAGTCCCTATCACACATGCCTACAATACCTCTCTCCTGCTGCACTTTTACGTTCAATTGTGTGATTAGTACTGGAGGGCAGGGACCCATCTGTTTGGATCTCCAACAGCCAACAAAGTGCCTGGCACACAGTAGGTGTTCAATACATGAAAGAATGGCTGCTTTGATGTCAGGAAGATGAGTGAGTGGGGCTTTGTTTCCCTAAGGCTTACAATGGTAGCTCTTGATCTAAACATCTCCATAGCAACCTTTTACTCTCACCCCCTCCCCCAGGTTGTCACAGTTCAAACCTGTACCACAGTCCGTGCTGCTCACATCGTTCCCAGCCCTCGCTGCTGGCTCTTCCGACCAGCCTCACTGTGAAGCTCAGAGCCCTCTCTAGATGCTCAGATGGAACATACTTCTGCTTCTCTCTGGCAGGTCTAAGACCAGGCTGAGCTCTGGATGGAGTGCTGTGGCTGCCACTGCTTCCGGGCCTGGGCTGAGGTGGAGATTACTTCCAGTTCTCCAGGGGAGTCCTTGGAAAGACCATGGCTTCAGCATGCTCCCTTCTATGTTTGTAAATTGTCCTATTGGGGCTTTTAGTGGCTTCCTTCTTCAGGACAAGAACAATAGCGCTTTCCTCTCTCCCTCCCTCCCAACAGCTTGTCATAGGACTCTGCCAGAAAGGTAAGACACGATTCAGAACCTTCCCTTTAATCCTCCCAGGCCTGGCCACCCTGCAATCGCAGCCCCGAGAAACAGAGGGGAAGCTAGGTGGGTGGCAGCACTGTAGGGTGAGAGTAGGAATCAAAGAGTTGCCCCTTCCTCGGGAGGGTGTGAAGCAGGAGTCCTGCCAGGGTACCTACCCAGGCGAAGGCCATGCAGGTGGGGTACATAGGGGAGGAGGCTGGCACGGAGGTGCGGTAGCGACAGAGCATCACCAGGCTGGTCAGGCCATTGAAGAAAGAGGCCACAGCAGAAGCTGGCTCTTGGAAGAACAGGAACCGGGAGAAGGGCCACTGAAAAAGGAACACATGGAGGGGGCCTGAGGGGCAAGCAACCCCCAGTTGGCCCAATCTGTTTTCTCTTGACTTGCTGCATCAGTCGGTCCTGAGCTGGTGCCTCAGCCCTGGGCCTGGCCAAAGCCTCGGGCTCAGTCCCTCTTTGAGTCAGTGAGCTCCCTGCCAGTGCCTGGCTGGGGTCATCCCTCCGTCCTGGTCAGCACTCGGCACTGTAAGCCTAGTCTCTGGGCAGATCAGGCGAGCCGGTGCAGATGGCTCAGTACAGCCTCGTGGAAACAGCATAGATCTGCCATCTAGAAGACAGAGGTCCTAATAACCTCCTTTACCCCTGACCACAGCCCTCTGAGCCCCAGCTTACTCTGTGACAAGCTGGGAGAATAATTCGTGCTAACAACAGGCTGGAACAAGATCATTATTGGATCAAAAGGCACCAGCAAACTAGACAATCTGAGGGGTATTACTGTTTTCATCCAGACTCCTGCTGAAGAAGCGACAGAGAAGATGCTGTGGTGGGTCAGGGAATGTGTTCCCATGGCAAGGTGGGCATCCCACAGCCCTAAGAAGCCCAGCACCGCTCTCTGAGGAGATCCTACTCCAAATCCAGAGGCCAACACCTTGGTCCCATCTGATTCCCAAATAAAAACCAGCAGATTTTAAGAATAGGCACCTGCCCCAATACACTCATTACCCCAAATCTCAGATTGTGTGGTCCAAGTGGGGGGTGTCTTACTCCCGCCAGACTACCACCATACCTACCCTACCCCTTCAACTCACCTTGCCATGGAACTGAGGCACTTTGTGACCTTCTTGGAGGTAGAGGCCAACGGTGGCCCACATACACTCATACTTACAGTCGTCCTGACAGGTCCAGCCTGAAACAGACAGATTGGCCTAGTGAACTACCCACTATAGAAGGCACAGAAAGAGCTGGAATGGGGCCTAAACTTGAATGCAGGCCGAGAGGACCTGTAGGTTGAAGAGAAGCAGAAAACAAAATCTAAAAATTCTGGTTTCCCACTTGCATGGCTAAGAGATGGTGGGACATACACATACGGGAAAGGTGTGTGTGTTCTAGAGAGTGGAAGTGTGCAGTGAGCAAATAGAGATGTTTCTTCTCACCTCCTTTCACTCAGGACAAGGATCTTGACATCTGATGGACTCATCTATGGATACCTGAACTTATGACTGCCCTTCCTGAACACAGGATGTGTTCCCATTTACCAGGGAGGAACACTTGCCGGCTTACCCTTTCCTATAAAAATGAAACCCAAATTCTTCAGTCTGACTTTCAAGGCCCTAAATTGTCTTTGTAACTTTGTTATAATACTCCTTTTCAGTCACGCTGACCCCTGAGTAAATCAAGGCTCTAGGTGTGCCCACATTTGCCCAGGGCCTCCACTGTCTGTTCCCTCTGTCTAAATTGGAAAGGAATAGTAAAGAGAGCAAACTTGTGCCTGACCAGGCAGTGGCACAGTGGATAGAGCATCGGACTGGGACATGGAGGACCCACGTTTGAAACCCTGAGGTCACCAGCTTGAGTGCAGGCTCATCTGGCTTGAGCACAAGCTCACCAGCTTGAGCTTGGAGTTGCTGGCTTGAGTGTGGGATCATAGACATGACCCCAAGGTCACTGGCTTGAGTAAGAGTTCACTGGCTCAGCTGGAGCCCTCCAGTCAAGGCACATATGAGAAAACAATCAACGAACAACTAAGGAGCTGCAACGAAGAATTGATGCTTCTCATCTCTTTCCTTTCCCATCTCTGTCTCTGTCACACACACACACACACACACACACACACACACACGAGAGAACAAACTTATAGTCAAACAGGCTAGAACTAGAAACTTGACATTACCACTTACTGACTGTGTGACTTTGGGCAGGGCACTTAGCCTCTCTGAATTCCCTATCTGTAAAATCGGAATCTACCTCAAAGGATTGTTAAAATTGATTATTTTGACACCTGTCACACAAAAGGTGCCCGCTAAGGCCACAAGTCCAATTTTTTTTAAGTTTTTTTTTTTGTTTTTTTTTTGTTTTTTTTTAACAGACAGTCAGAGAGAGGGACAGATAGGGACAGGCAGGCAGGAACAAAGAGAGATGAGTAGCATCAATCATCAGTTTTTCGTTGTGACACCTTAGTTGTTCATTGATTGCTTTCTCATATGTGCCTTGACCGTGGGCCTTCAGCAGACTGAGTAACCCCTTGCTCAAGCCAGCGACCTTGGGTCCAAGCTGATGAGCTTTGCTCAAACCAGATGAGCCCGCGCTCAAGGGTCTCGAACCTGGGTCCTCCGCATCCCAGTTCGATGCTCTATCCACTGTGCTACCGCCCGGTCAGGCACAGGTCCAAATTTAATGTATTCATCCAGAAGCTCTTCCTTCTCCAAATGTTTCAAGATAATTGCTACCCCCAAACCCTCAAAGCTAGAAACAATTCCTTCCTCCCTTACATGCTCCTATCGCTTAATCTAAGGATCCTTAGGGATTGAATCATCCTCTACCTTGCACTTCCGAAGGTTCATGTCTCTGCGGGGACTGTGAGCCCCAAAGGACAGAACCCTGGTCTGATTTCAGTGCCATTCCAGTGCCCTGTACCCAGGAGCATTAAATAAATATCCAGTTGACTGAATAAATAAAAAGTAAATGAAAGTTTCTGGGAAAATAAAACTGGCTCATGCGCCTCTCATTACCTGGGGCTCTACTCACAACGGATCCTGAGGTTCAGAGATTGCAGAGGGTGGCGATTGCAGTATGTGTGATTGGGAGGGAGTATGGGGGGATAAACGGTGATGGACCAAGAGTTAACTTGGGGGGTGAACACAATACAGTGTACAGAACATGTGTTGTGGAAGTGTGCACCTATATAATTTTACCAGTGTCATCCCAATAAACTCAACTTTAAAAAAAGAGCTTGCAGAGGTATTTGAGAGCGAAGAGGGCGGGGCCAATGCTAGGGGCGGGGCTTACCTGCTAGACTCATGTAGATTGGCTGGTGGGAGCGGAAGTGCTTCAACGCGTCCCCCGAGCAGTTCCGCTCCTCGCACAGGAGTACGCAGTCGCGGTAAACCGGGTCGCGGTCTCCCTGGGAACCGCTGGCCAGCGCGGCCGCCCCAGCTAGCAACACTAGCCTCGCGGTCTGGCCGGCCATCCTTCACCTTGGCCCTCCGCCGGCGGAGAAGCTTAGGAGTCTTCACATCCGGAGTAACCGGAAGTTTTTTGGTTTTTTGTTTTCTCTGCTGACGTCTACTTCGTTTAAATAAAAAGTACCCGGATTTTCCTGGGCGTCTGCCCCGCCCCTTGTTTTAATTTCATCTCCATATATAGAGGTGACAGGGTTAAGGGAAGAAGGACGCCAGGTGGATTAAAACGCAAAATAAAGTGGTCTTTCATCAGCATCCGCCTTGTTTGTACCCAGGGTCTCTATTTGAGGCTGTCAACAGCCCTGTTGGATTTCACTTCGTAAGATACTTGGAACTATCCACTCCTCTCCATCTCTGGCACCGCCACCCTGGTGAAAGATACCATCTGTCGCTGAAACAGCCTCAGTAGCCTCTTAACTAGTTTCCTTGCCTCTTCTTTCGCTCCCTCCAGTTCCCGCTCCATTTCCCAAAATTCAGATTTAACCATGTCACTTTCCTTCTTAAAATTCTTTATTGGCTCCCAATTACTTCAGGATAAAATAACTCCAAAAGCCCTGCACGATTTGCCCCCCGCCCCAGACCTACCTCAAGGGGCCATGTCTCTCCAGCCTCCTGGCTTTGTCTCCCCTATGTTACTCTTACTTTCACTCCTTTTTATCCTTCTAGTCTCAATTTAAACGACACTTCTCAGGTGATAACACCTGGAGGGTGATATAGCATACAGTGGTCTGTTTCCCCCAGGCAGGGTGGGGACCTCTGCTGTCTTGTTTACTACTCTACATCCAACACTAATACAAAATTTGGCTCCTGATAGTGCTAAAAACGTGTTTTTTGTATTTTGGTTTTTATTTTTTTGGAGGAAGGTGTTAATGAATGAACAATATAATTAAGCATAAGACTTTGGGTGACAAATTCAGGATTGTCAGATCACCAGCATGATGCAGATCACGCTGAAAATAGGAGAGGTGTAATATTTCAAGGAAAATTAAGAGGAAGACCTTTAAAAATAGGATACTTGCTTTAGCATTACCCCCTCCACACTACTACTAACACACACACACACACACACACACACACACACACACATCTCATTGAAGCATGGAAGCCTTGTAGTTAGATGCATAATTAGTGTTTACAGATTAATGACTATCTTTCCTCCTCCTCCACTCTCTTCATCCCTGGTCAACTTTTCTTTTTTACCTTGGGAGGTGAAATGAGCAGGAAATAAAATTGGATTCCATTTATTCACAGGTCGTGCAAACATTTCCCGAGCTCTAAGCTCTAGCACCGGGGGAGGCAAGGCACAACTCCAGGAGGCACTATTCATATTGTATTTTCTGTGAACGGTTCCTCTTTCAGTTAAATATAACAGGAATAGTGTCCCTGGGGGTTGGGAGTGGAGCACCTGAGCACCGGTTGCTATTGATTGAGAAACCGAAATAAAAAAACAACAACCCTTGAGCCCCTGCAGGAGCTGATAAGAAACAACCAGGTCTAATACTACTTTGCACCTGCTGGATCAGTTCTTTCCTAATACCTTATTTCATTTTGTCCTTACTAAAACTCTGGATCAATGTTTATATGAGGAAATTCAGGATTAAAGAGGATGAGGTAGAACTTCAAGTTACTTATAAAGCCCTCCCCCCTTAAAGAGTTTATTTATTGATTTCACAGAGAGGAGAAGGGGGTATGGGAAATGAGAAGTATCAACTCATATTTGCTTCAGCCCAGTTGTTCATTGATTGCTTGTCGTATGTGCCTTGACTCAGCAAACCCAAGGTTTCGAACCGGTGACCTCGGCATTCCAGGTTGCCACATCACCACAGGCCAAGCTAAAGCCCTTTTTTTTGGTGACAGACAGAAAGAGACAGAGAGAGGGACAGGTAAGGACAGACAGGAAGGGAGAGAGATGAGAAGCATCAATTCTTCATTGCGGCACTGTAGTTGTTAATTGATTGCTTTCTCATATGTGCCTTGACCGGGGTGGGGGGGGGGGCTACAGCAGACCGAGTGACCCCTTTGCTCAAGCCAGTAACCTTGAGCTCAAGCTGGTCAGCCTTGGTCAAACCAGATGAGCCCACGCTGAAGCCAGCAACCTCGGGGTTTTGAACCTGGGTCCTCTATGTCCCAGTCCGACACTCTATCCACTGCGTTACTGCCTGGTCACGCTGAAGCCCTTTTTTTAACAAAAATTTTTTTTAAGACTTTATTTATTCATTTTAGAGAGAAGAGAGAGAGGAGGTGGAGGAGCAGGAAGCATCGACTCCCATATGTGCCTTGACCAGGGAAACCAGTGTTTGGAACAGGCTACCTCAGTGTTCCAGGTTGCCGCTTTATCCACAGGTCAGGCCAGGTTAAAGCCCTTTTAAAACCCTTTCAAGTTTCCAATTTTGGAGACCTCATTCTATATTATATCAAACACATTAATATAATGTGGCAACACCCCACATTAAATAAAACAAATAATTATATATAGTTGAGTTGCTGTTAACAGTTGACATATTGTCTGACCTGTGGTGGCGCAGTAGATAGAGCATTGACCTGGAATGCTGAGGTCATTGGTTTAAAACCCTGGTCCTGCCCAGTCAGAGCACATACAGGAAGCAACTACTACAAGTTGATGCTTCCCACTTCTCCCCTAACCCCTCTTTAAAAATCACTTAAAATATTGTTGACATATTGTTACATTTTGTATACATTTAATAAAATATTAATTTTTATATTTTTCTGATATTTTAGAGCTAACATTAAAAATTAGTTCATGCCCTGGCCCAGTAGCTCAATTGATTAAGCGCATCTTCCTGATTTGCCATGGTTGCAGGTTTCATCCCTGGTCAGGGCACATACAAGAATTAACCAGTGGGAGCCCTGGCCGGTTGGCTCAGCGGTAGAGCGTCGGCCTAGCGTGCGGAGGACCCGGGTTCGATTCCTGGCCAGGGCACACAGGAGGAGCGCCCATTTGCTTCTCCACCCCTCCGCCGCACTTTCCTCTCTGTCTCTCTCTTCCCCTCCCGCAGCCAAGGCTCCATTGGAGCAAAGATGGCCCGGGCGCTGGGGATGGCTCTGTGGCCTATGCCTCAGGCGCTAGAGTGGCTCTGGTCGCAACATGGCGACGCCCAGGATGGGCAGAGCATCGCCCCCTGGTGGGCAGAGCGTCGCCCCTGGTGGGCGTGCCGGGTGGATCCCGGTCGGGCGCATGCGGGAGTCTGTCTGACTGTCTCTCCCTGTTTCCAAGCTTCAGAAAAATGAAAAAAGAAAAAAAAAAAAAGAATTAACCAGTGGGCCCTGGCCAGTTGGCTCAGTGGTAGAGCGTGGGCCTGGCGTACAGGAGTCCCAGGTTCGATTCCCGGTCAGGGCACACAGGAGAGGCACCCATCTGCTTCTCCACCCCTCCCCCTCTCCTTCCTCTCTGTCTCACTCTTCCCCTCCTGCAGCCAAGGCTCCATTGGAGCAAAGGTTGGCCAGGTGCTGAGGATGGCTCCATGGCCTCTGCCTCAGGCCCTGGTTGCAATAAAGCAATGCCCCAGATGGGCGGAGCATCGCCCCCTGGTGGGCGTGCCAAGTGGATCCCGGTCGGGTGCATGTGGGAGTCTGTCGGACTGCCTCCCCATTTCCAACTTCAGAAAAATACAAAAAAAAAAAAAAAAAAAAAAGAAAGAATTAACCAGTGAATGCATAAATAATTGGAACAACATGTCTTTCTCTAAAATCAAAATCAAATTAAATCTAGGCCTGACCTGTGGTGGCGCAGTGGATAAAACGTCGACCTGGAAATGCTGAGGTCGCCAGTTCGAAACCCGGGGCTTGCCTGGTCAAGGCACATATGGGAGTTGATGCTTCCAGCTCCTCCCCCAGCTCTCTCTCTGCCTCTCCTCTCTCTCTCTCTGTCTCTCCCTCTCCTCTCTAAAATGAATAAATAAATAAAAATTTGAAAAAAAAAAATCTACCTGACTGGTGGTGGTGCAGTGGGTAGAGAGTTGATCTGGGATGCTGAGGTCCCAGGTTTGAAACTGAAGGTCACTGACTTGATTAAGTGCGAGGTCCCTGGCTTGAGCGCAGGGTCATCAACATGATCCTGGGGTCCCCGGCTTAAGCTCAAAGGTCACTGGCCTGAAGCCCAAGGTCTCTGGCTCGAACCCCTCCACCCCCAACAAGGCACAAGTTACATGAGAAGCAATCAATAAACCACTAAAGTGATACTTTATTATTATTTTATTATTATTATTATTTTACAGAGACAGAGAGTGAGTCAGAGAGAGGGATAGACAGGAGCAGACAGACAGGAACGGAGAGATGAGAAGCATCAATCATTAGTTTTTCATTGCGCGTTGCAACACCTTAGTTGTTCATTGATTGCTTTCTCATATGTGCCTTGACTGTGGGCCTTCAGCAGACCGAGTAACCCCTTGCTGGAGCCAGCGACCTTGGGTTCAAGCTGTTGGGCTTTTGCTCAAATCAGATGAGCTCGTGCTCAAGCTGGCGACCTCGGGGTCTCGAACCTGGGTCCTCTGCATCCCAGTCTGACGCTCTATCCACTGCGCCACAGCCTGGTCAGGCTAAAGTGATACTTTTTTTTTTTTTTTTTACAGAGACAGAGTCAGAGAGAGGGATAGACAGACCGGAACGGAGAGATGAGAAGCATCAATATCAATCATTAGTTTTTCATTGCGCGTTGCGACTTCTTAGTTGTTCATTGATTGCTTTCTCACATGTGCCTTGACCGCGGGCCTTCAGCAGACCCGAGTAACCCCTTGCTGGAGCCAGCGACCCTGGGTCCAAGCTGGTGAGCTTTTTTTTGCTCAAGCCAGATGAGCCCGCGCTCAAGCTGGCGATCTCGGGGTCTCGAACCTAGGTCCTTCCACATCCCAGTCCAACGCTCTATCCACTGCGCCACCACCTGGTCAGGCTAAAGTGATACTTTTTAAAATATATATATTTTATTTATTTATATTAGAGAGAGGAGAGAGAAAGGTGGAGGAGAAGAGCGGGAAGCATCAGCTCGTGGTTACTTCTCGCATGTGCCTTGACTGGTCAAGCCTGGGGTTTCAAACTGATGACCTCAGCATTCCAGGTCAATGCTTTATCCACTGTGCCACTACAAGTCAGGGTAAAGTGACATTTTTCTTTTTTTTTTTTCTTTTATTCATTTTAGAGAGGAGAGAGAGTGAGAGTGAGAGAGAGAAGGGGGGAGGAGCAGGAAGCATCAACTCCCATACGTGCCTTGACCAGACAAGTGCAGGGTTTCAAACCAGCGACATCAGTGTTCCAGGTCGATGCTTTATAAACTGCGCCACCACAGGTCAGGGTAAAGTGACATTTTTTATGCTTTTCATCTTTCTCACTTCCTGTCTCTCTCTCTCAAAAAAAAAAAAAAAAAAAAGGTCAGGTCTCAAACATTTCACAGGTCCATGAAAATGCATGCCTACATTCCTGATGAAGAAACAATACTACTTGCCTGGCCTGTGGTGGCACAGTGGATAAAGCATCGACCTGGAACACTGAGGTCGCCGGTTCAAAACCCTGGGCTTGCCTGGTCAAGGCACATATGGGAATTGATGCTTCCAGCTCCTCCCCCCTTCTCTCTCTCTCTCTCTCTCCCTCTCTCTTTCCTCTCTAAAAATGAATAAATAAAATAAAATTTAAAAATTAAAAAAACAAAACAAAAAAACCCCTGGGCTCGCTAGGTCAAGGCACATATGGGAGTTGATGCTTCCTGCTCCTCCCCCCTTCTCTCTCTCTCTCTCTCTCTCTTTCTCTCTCTCTCTCCTTCTCCCCTCTGTCTCTCTTCTCTAAAAATGAATAAATAAAAATAATTTAAAAAAAAAAGAAACAATACTAGGCTCAGGTGGCAGGAGACAGACAATGGAGACTTCTGTCATGTTGTCTCTCTAGGACATCTCTTGGGGGTTTTACTTCTCAGCACAGCCCTGCATCTCTAGACAATTACAGGGCTGTTCCCTCTCCCAACGTCTCACTCCAGGGCCACCTGTTCACAGTGAGACCCCTTAGCTTAATCTACTACCTAACTTGTATTCAGTTTTCTATGTGAATCACATCCCGCAAAGTCATGGATTCATTCCTTCAACTCGGGTTTATTGAGCCCTACTGGGTATCAGCCATTGAACTAGAGAAAGAGAGCTGAGCCTGACCTGTGGTGGCGCAGTGGGTAGGGTGTCGGCGTGGAACACTGAGGTCGTTGGTTTGGGGCCGGGGGCTTGCCTGGTCGGGGTATGTACGACAAGTGACCAGTGAACAGTTAGAGTGAAGCAACTATTTCTCATTCCCCACCCCCTCCTCTCTCTTTAAAAGAAAGATGAATCAGAAATGGTCCCAGCCTTGGGAAGAAAAAGACAAAGCAAACAGTTCAGTGTGCTCTAGGCTCACAGGCAAACTGACCGTGTTCTTTTATTTATTTATTTATTTATTATTATTATTTTTTTTTTACAGAGACAGAGAGTCAGAGTGAGGGATAGACAGGGACAGACAGACAGGAACGGAGAGATGAGAAGCATCAATCATTAGTTTTTCATTGTGCATTGCGACACCTTAGTTGTTCATTGATTGCTTTCTCATATGTGCCTTGACCGTGGGCCTTCAGCAGACCTAGTAACCCCTTGCTCGAGCCAGCGACCTTGGATCTAAGCTGGCGAGCTTTTTGCTCAAGCCAGATGAGCCCACGCTCAAACTGGCAACCTCGGGGTCTCGAACCTGGGTCTTCCGCATCCCAGTCTGATGCTCTATCCACTGCGCCACCGCCTGGTCAGGCCTGACCGTGTTCTTAAAACAAAAATTGGGGGACAGTGCATAACAAGGGTTCTTTTTTTTTTTTTTGGTCAGCCTGCATATTTTATTTCCAATATCAAGCTCAAAAAGTATCTTGGGCCTGACCAGGCGGTGGTGCAGTGGATAGAGCGTCGGACTGGGATGCAGAGAACCCAGGTTCGAGACCCCAAGGTTGCCAGCTTGAGTGCGGGCTCATCTGGCTTGAGCAAAAAGCTCGCCAGCTTGGACCCAAGGTCACTGGCTCGAGCAAGGGGTTACTCAGTCTGCTGAAGGCCTGCGGTCAAGGCATATATGAGAGAGCAGTCAATGAACAACTAAGGTGTCACAACAAAAAACTGATGATTGATGCTTCTCATCTCTCTCCGTTCCTGTCTGTCTGTCCCTATCTACCTCTCTCTCTGACTCTCTCTCTGTCCCTGTAAAAAAAAGAAGTATCGGCCCTGGCCGGTTGGCTCAGTGGTAGAGTATTGGCCTGGCGTGCAGGAGTCCAGCGTTCGATTCCCGGCCAGGGCACACAGGAGAAGCGCCCATCTGCTTCTCCACCCCTCCCCCTCTCCTTCCTCTCTGTCTCTCTCTTTCTCTCCCACAGCCAAGGCTCCATTGGAGCAAAAGTTGGCCCGGGCACTGAGGATGGCTCTGTGGCCTCTGCCTCAGGCACTAGAATGGCTCTGGTTGCAACAGAGCGATGCCCCAGATGGGCAGAGCATCGCCCCCTGGTGGGCATGCCAGGTGGATCCCGGTCGGGCGCATGCTGGAGTCTGTCTGACTGCCTCCCCGTTTCCAACCTTCAGAAAAATACCAAAAAAAAAAATTCTTGGTATGTGTTTCTTTTATTTCTTGACATGTACATAAATGGATTTTTAAAAAAACTGATGCCAGCCAAAAATGAAAAACAGGTTTCATGAGTGTGGATTTCTTATAAGGTAGAAGTAATGTGCTGTACACTTACATGCCCGTGTTTCTGACCCAAGCTCAGGGGCTGGAAAAAGAAACTTTGAATAGTCCCAAGTGAATCTGGGAAACTAGAGCAATAATGAAACCTAAGATTTCTCAGAAATAATTTTAAGTGAAGATAGTCTACCTGGAAAATGCTTTTCTGTGGGTTTATCAGCATGAGTCCAAACCTCACAAAGCACCTTTAAAAAGTGGGTTCCCGCCTGACCTGTGGTGGCGCAGTGGATAAAGCGTCGACCTGGAAATGCTGAGGTCGCCGGTTCGAAACCCTGGGCTTGCATGGTCAAGGCACATATGGGAGTTGATGCTTCCAGCTTCTCCCTCCTTCTCTCTCTGTCTCTCCTCTCTCTCTCTCTGTCTCTCCCTCTCCTCTCTAAAATGAATAAATAAAAATTTTTTTAAAAAATTAAAAAAAAGTGGGTTCCCCAAGTGTTACAGTTGGAAGTCCAATAGATTGGATACATGGCCATGTAAATAAAAAAATCAAGGACTAGACACTGAGACATCCCCTTGTGTCCCACAACTGGAAGAATTAGTAGTTGAACTTTAAGTAGTTTTCTGCTTCTTGGCAGATAGCCGTTCAAATACATCTCGTACCCCAGCTGCCTTTTGTTTAAAGAACTTCGTGTTCTGGGCACTCTCTTGACCCCATGCTGAGTCAATGGAGGTGGTGTCCTGAACCACAAGGTGGGTGTATTTGGTACGACCAGAGCGCCCAAAGTTCTTGACCTGCATGACTTTGGGAAGGATGGTTTTGTTGAAATGATCCTCCAGGGAAGGTGCACTGAAATCTCCCTTGTATACTTCTTCATCCTCATCCATGAAGAAGGCACCCTGGTGATAATACTTCTGTAAGAACTTGTGTTTGCCCTAAACAGCTTTGTTGGTAATAACTTGGCCATTCGCCCGAAGCTCAGCTCGCCTCTCTTCCTCGGTTAGGTTTCTCATACGTTCGATTTCTGCCTTCTCCTTCTCTGTCCCTCTTGATTCTCTTTAGCTCCGGAACTTTCCATGCCTCATTTTCCCCCTCACCATTTTCATCGTCAGTATTCAGTGCAGCAGTGCAGCCAGGGGCCGCTTGTTTCCCTCCAGCTCTGTCTTGGTCTCTACAGTCCTGAGTGTGGGCTTGCGCCTCTCCTCAGCCAAGATCACAGCTTCACGATCTTGAACTGTTACTCGATCCTTCTTTCGAATGAAGACTGGCTTGAGACGAGGCTCCATCTCAAATTTTTTTTTTTTTTTTTTTTTTTTTTTGTATTTTTCTGAAGCTGGAAACGGGGAGAGACAGTCAGACAGACTCCCGCATGCGCCCGACGGGGATCCACCCGGCATGCCCACCAGGGGGCGATGCTCTGCCCACCAGGGGGCGATGCTCTGCCCCTCTGGGGCGTCGCTCTGTTGTGACCAGAGCCACTCTAGCGCCTGGGGCAGAGGCCAAGGAGCCATCCCCAGCGCCCGGGCCATCTTTGCTCCAATGGAGCCTCGGCTGCGGGAGGGGAAGAGAGAGACAGAGAGGAAGGAGAGGGGGAGGGGTGGAGAAGCAGATGGGCGCCTCTCCTGTGTGCCCTGGCCAGGAATCGAACCCAGGACTTCCGCACGCCAGTCCGACGCTCTACCACTGAGCCAACCGGCCAGGGCTCCATCTCATCTTCACTGCCTGTGTACTCTTTTTTTTTTTTTTTAACAGAGGCAGAGACAGACAGGAACGGAGAGAGATGAGAAGCATCAATCATCAGTTTCTCATTGCACGTTGCGACTTCTTAGTTGTTCATTGATTGCTTTCTCATATGTGCCTTGACCGTGGGCCTTCAGCAGACCGAGTAACCCCCTGCTGGAGCCAGCGACCTTGGGTCCAAGCTGGTGAGCTCTTTGCTCAAGCCAGATGAGCCCGTGCTCAAGCTGGTGAGCTTGGGGGTCTCGAAACCTGGGTCCTTCCGCATCCCAGTCCGACGCTCTATCCACTGCGCCACCACCTGGTCAGGCTGCCTGTGTACTCTTCATACTCGGACTCTGATTCTGACTCCTCCCCAGACCGTCCTTCATCTTCCACGTCCATGACTTCCATCTCTTCATTTTTTCTCTCCCGTGCTCGCTGACACATGCCACGCCGCCGCTCTATTTCCTCATCATCGATTTCTTCCTCTTCTTCTTCACTGCTGTCTTCTCGTTCCACGCGCCAAGCATCTCCTTCTACTTCGGAGTCACTTTCTCCTATCACTTCAGGCTCCACTATTTCCGATGTCGAGCCGATCTCTCTTCCACATCTGCACTAACACGGTTCTGCAAACGCCGGAGCCGAGGGTCGCTAGGAATCCTCCTCCTGTTCCTCAGGCTCTGCTTCTTGTTCTTTGGCTTTCTTAATGAACTGATGAAATTCTTCATCCTCCTCAGCTAAGGACTCCATAGGGGCACAGTCTGGCCTCTTTCCAGATACATAACGTTTTACCATCACTTTTTCCATCGAAATCTCACCTTTCTCATTGCGAACAGGGACAGCACCGGCCGTGGACTGAATGGGCGGTTGTTTCATGAGTGCGCTTGGGACCGACATGTTCATGGCCGCGGCGGTACTCCCGAAACTTCACTGATTCCAATAGTAAACAGCTACAATGTCGAAGAACAGAAAATCCTCTTCTGGTCCTAGAGGTACTAGACGCTGCAGCGCGACTGACAGAAACACCCAATGAGAGGTCTTTATTCCTCAAATATTTATCGCAGTTTACCATGTGTGAGACTCTGGAGACAGAATGATGAACAAGGCCCTTTCCTTCTGGTGGTCAGAGAGGGAGACGGGCAGTACACAAAATCAACAAGTATTAAACAAAAGATTAAGATAATTTCAGCCTGACCTGTGGTGGCGCAGTGGATAAAGCGTCGACCTGGAAATGCTGAGGCCGCCGGTTCAAAACCCTGGGCTTGCCTGGTCAAGGCACATATGGGAGTTGATGCTTCCAGCACCTTCCCCCTTCTCTCTCTGTCTCTCCCTTTCCTCTCTAAAGATGAATAAAAAATAAAAAAAACTGACATTAAAAAAAAAAAGATAATTTCATTGCTAATGTAAGAGCACATTGGTATGATCACTATGTAGGATAATTTAGCACTATTAGACTATGAATTATACATAACTCTTTTTTTTTTTTTTTTTTTTACAGAGACAGAGAGAGAGTCTATCTCAGAGAGAGGGACAGATAGGGACAGACAGACTGGATCAGAGAGAGATGAGAAGCATCAATCATCAGTTTTTCGTTGCGACACCTTAGTTGTTCATTGATTGCTTTCTCATATGTGCCTTGACCGTGGGGCTACAGCAGACTGAGTAACCCCTTGCTCAAGCCAGCGACCTTGGGTCCAAGCCGGTGAGCTTTGCTCAAACCAGATGAGCCTGCGCTCAAGCCGGCAACCTCGGGGTCTCGAACCTGGGTCCTCAGCATCCCAGTCTGACGCTCTAGTGAGCCACTGAGCCACTGCCTGGTCAGGCAATTATACATAACTCTTTTTTTTTTTTTTTTTTTTTTTAATATTTTCTTTTCTTTTTTTTTTTTAATTTTTATTTTATTTATTCATTTTAGAGAGGAGAGAGAGGGGGAGAGAGAGAGAGAGAGAGGAGAGAGATAGGGGGAGGAGGTGGAAGCATCAACTCCCATATGTGCCTTGACCAGGCAAGCCCAGGGTTTCGAACCGGCGACCTCAGCATTTCCAGGTCAACGCTTTATCCACTGCGCCACCACAGGTCAGGCTATACATAACTCTTAATCCAGCAATTTGCACAACCCTTCTAACCAGCAATTTCTCTCCTAGGTATACCTACACAAGTACAAAATGGTCTAAGTACAAAGCTATTCATGGCAACAATGTTTGCTATTTTCAATAGAAAAAGAAAAGGAAACAACTAAATGTACATTGATAGGGAATGAATTACATTAATTGAGAAAAATCCATACAATTACAATGGAATGCTGAACAGAAATTAATAGGAATGGGAGGATTTATAATGTACTGACATGGGAAAACCTTCATGTTCTTGGTAAGTGTGAAAAGCAAGATGTAAACAGTGTGTATGTGTGTGTATGTGTCTATACATGTTACTTCATGTGAAAAAAATAAGAGTGTATAGCCCTGGCCGGGTAGCTCTGTTGGTTAGAGCATTATCCGGATACACCAAAGTTGTGGGTTCATTCCCTGGTCAGGGCACATACAAGAATCAACCAATGAATGCATAAATAAATAGAAAGGCAAATTGAAGTTTCTTTTGTGGTAAGGTGCCAGAGAGCTGTAAAACTTAGTATTGGCAACGCCATTTTATTTTATTTTATTTTTTTGTATTTTTCTGAAGCTGGAAATGGGGAGGCAGTCAGACTCCTGCATGTGCCTGACTGGGATCCACCCGCACGGCATGCCCACCAGGAGGCGATGCTCTGCCCCTCTGGGGCGTCACTCTGTTGCAACCAGAGCCATTCTAGCGCCTGAGGCAGAGGCCATGGAGCCATCCTCAGCGCCCGGGCCAACTTTGCTCCAATGGAGCCTTGGCTGCGGGAGGGGAAGAGAGAGACAGAGAGGAAGGAGAGGGGGAGGGGTGGAGAAGCAGATGGGCGCTTCTCCTGTGTGCCCTGGCCGGGAGTCAAACCCGGGACTCCTGCACACCAGTCCAACGCTCTACCACTGAGCAAACCGGCCAGGGCCGGCAACGCCATTTTAAAGAGGAAAAGTCAGGCTTTCTGCCCTGTCCTTTCTTTGGAAAATAGAGGGAGAAGGATATGGAAATCTCCTAACTTACAAGGACAACTGGGTCATTTGGTTTTAAGTTCTCTAAAATGATTAAGGGTATCTGAAGAACTCCCTTTCGCTTTCAATAAGAGACAAAATTTGGCCCTGGCTGGTTGGCTCAGTGGTAGAGCGTCAGCCTGGCGTGCAGGAGTCCCGGGTTCGATTCCTGGCCAGGGCACACAGGAGAAGCGCCCATCTGCTTCTCCACCCCTCCCCCTCTCCTTCCTCTCTGTCTCTCTCTTCCCCTCCCGCAGCCGAGGCTCCACTGGAGCAAAGATGGCCCGGGTGCTGGGGATGGCTCCTCGGCCTCTGCCCCAGGTGCTAGAGTGGCTCTGGTCGCAACAGAGCGACCCCCGGAGGGGCAGAGCATCGCCCCCTGGTGGGCAGAGCATCGTCCCCTGGTGGGCATGCCCAGTGGATCCCGGTCGGGCGCATGCGGGAGTCTGACTGACTGTCTCTCCCCGTTTCCGGAGAAAAACAAAACAAAACAAAACAAAAAAACAAAACTCCAAGCTTGCCGGGTCAAGGAACAAACAAGAAGCAGCTACTATGAGTTGATGCTTCCCACTCCTATCCCCCCTTCTCTCCCTCTCTAAAACCAATAAATAAAATCTTTAAAAAATATATAATGGGTGTATATTATGTTTGTTATTTTAGAGAATAAATCTAGAAAGATACATAAGAAAGTGGAAATAGTTGCATTTGGGAAAAGGAAAACTGTGTGTCTACGAAGTGAGAGACGTTTTATTTTTGTACCGTTAAAATTCTGTACCACCTGGCCCTGACCTGTGATGGCGCAGTGGATAAAGCATCGACCTGGAATGCTGAGGTCACTGGTTCGAAACCCTGGGCTTGCCTGGTCAAGGCACATATGGGAGTTGATGCTTCCTTCTCCTCCTCTCCCCTTCTCTCTCTCTCTTCTCTCTGAAATGAATAAATAAATAAAAAATTAAAATTCTGTACCATCTGTCTATATCACCAATTAAAAATAAAGAAAAATGTTAAAAGAACAATTTCATATAGTGAAGTGTTGAGTTATATGTAATTGGATAATGTAGTAGAGAGGTACAGAGCAGAAGAAGGGAATGAGGAAGGAGGGAGAGGCTACCCTGGGCGGTCAGAGAAAGTCTTTTTGAAAAAGAAAGTAACATTTGAGCAGAAACCTGCAAGACCAGAAGAAACCGGCTTTGCTAATACCTCAGGGCAGATTGTTCTAGGCTGAGAGAGCAGCCAGTGCAAATGCCCTCAGGCAGAAACAAGTTTGGCATTTTTGAAAAACAAAAAAGAAGGTCAAGGTGAAAGGTTTAGGCCAAAGGAAGCAATTGGGAGGTGTTTTAGCAGTGGAGGGAATTAAACGACCTGATTTTTATTTAAAACATTCACTTTGGCTGTGGTGGGGAAGGAGGGGCTGGGGGGACATTGAAAGCAGCAGCAGCAGGAGATCAAAGGCCAGCGCCTCCACCTGTGGGCAAAGGATAGCAGCTTAGACCAGATGGTGGTGGGGTGGGGAAGGTGCAGACAAATTGGAAGAGGAATTGACAAAATCTTATAGAATGATTGGCCCCTGCCTGACCAGGCAATGGCGCAGTGGATAGAGCGTCGAACTGGGACACAGAGGACCCAGGTTCGAGGCCCCGAGGTCGCCAGCTTGAGTGTGGGCTCATCTGGTTTGAGCAAGGCTCACTAACTTGAGCCCAAGGTCACTGGTTTGAGCAAGGGGTCACTCAGGCTGCTGTAGCCACCCCCCATCATGGCACATATGAGAAAGCAATGAACAACTAAGGAGCCGCAACAAAGAATTGATGTTTCTCATATCTCCGTTTCTGTCTGTCTGTCCCTATCTGTCCCTCTCTCTGACTCTCTCTCTGCCACACACACACACCCAGACACACACAAAACAAAACAAAACAAAACAAAACAAAACAAAACAAAAAACAGTGTGGGGTTGGTGAATGACATCACTTGAAACTAGAACAGCTCCACCAGACCAGGTCTTACGATTGCATTGAGAAGCTTCTTAGTGTCAGGGCCAAGGAAACTTTCCCCTTACCCTTTTAGTTCTTCTGGCTGGTCAAATAATTTAAAAGACAGCAGGTTAACAAGAGAAATTCAGGCCTGACCTGTGGTGGCACAGAGGATAAAGCGTCTGGAACACTGAGGTCACTGGTTTGAAACCCTGGGCTTGCCCTGTCGAGGCACATATGAGAGTTGATGCTTCTTGCTCCTCCCGCCTTCTCTGTCTCTCTGCTCTCTAGAATAAATAAAATAAAATCTTAAAAAGAAGCCCTTGGGCCTGACCAGGCGGTGGCGCAATGGATAAAGCGTCGGACTGGGATGCAGAGGACGCAGGTTCAAGACCCCGAGGTTGCCAGCTTGAGCGCAGGCTCATCTGGTTTGAGCAAAAAGCCCACCAGCTTGAACCCAAAGTTGCTGGCTCCAGCAAGGGGTTACTCGGTCTGCTGAAGGCCCGCGGTCAAGGCACATATGAGAAAGCAACCAATGAACAACTAAGGTGTTGCAACGCGCAATGAAAAACTAATGATTGATGTTTCTCATCTCTCTCCATTCCTGTCTGTCTGTCATTCCTGTCTGTCTGTCCCTGTCTATCCCTCTCTGACTCACTCTCTGTCTCTGTAAAGAAAAAAAAAAAGAAAAAAAAAGCCCTTGGTTTGCCTACTCTTTCTCTAAAAATGAATAAATAAAATCTAAAAAAAAAAAATAAAAAGAAAATAAATTTTTTAAAATTAATTAATTTATTTATTTACTCATTTTAGAGAGGAGAGAGAGAGAGAAAGGGGGGAGGAGCAGGAAGCTTCAACTCCCATATGTGCCTTGACCAGACAAGTGCAGGGTTTTGAACTGGTGACCTCGGTGTTCCAGGTCGACTCTTTATCCACTGCACCACCACAGGTCAGGCTGAGAAAATAAAATTTTTATATATGCTCAGAGGTAATTCACAGAAGCATGAAAATTCTAAAGACGATAGGCAAAATTATGTATAAATGTTATTTTGGACTGAGGAGGGCATGGTAAGCACAGACAAAAAGAAGCAAATATTTGGTAAACAAAATCTTTTTATTGATATAAAATTTTATTTATTTATTTATTTTTAGAGAGAGAGAGAAACATCGACCTAGTGTCCTATTCATTTACACATTCATTGGTTGATTGTTGTTTTTCTAAGTTTTATTTATTGATATTTGAGAGAGAGAGAGAAACATTGATTTGTTGTTCTACTCACTTATGCATTCATTGTTGATTACTGTTTTTCTAAGTTTTATTTATTGATATTTGAGAGAGAGAGAGAAACATTGATTTGTTGTTCTACTCACTTATGCATTCATTGGTTGATTCTTGCATGTGCCCTGACTGGGGATCAAACCCACAACCTCGATGCATGGGGACAATGCTCCAAGTAACTGAGTGACCTGGCCAGGGCTTGGTAAACAAATTCTTGCAGGGCCACCTAGAAACAATGGGGTGCAGAGGGCAATCTAGTGAACCGATTTTTGCTTGGATCCTCTCTGACACCCTTAATTCATATGTATTTTATATTAAAGTGATTATGCTAAGGTTCCCTTCCTGAAGCAGGATTTTCTTTCTGAAGCTCTTTAGCCAGGAGAGGGGGAGGTTATAAAAACAAAAACAAAACTCTTCCAGAGTTTGTTGGGCTTTAACTGTTTACAGCTCGAAATAATCTGCATGCCAGAGTGGCACTTTCTGGGGAGACTCGTTCCCAACCCCCATACTAGGCTCCTCTTCCTGAAACCCAAAGCCAGAGAGGCAAGCAAGTCTTCCTTCATAACCCCACTGGTCTGTGTTGACGCATAAGGGGGATGAGCTGGGGTCCTGAAGGGCCAAATGGAACACAAGGAGGAAGCAGTGCTCGTGAAAACAAAGAACTGGAAATTGGGCAGAGGGATGGCTCAATAGGGCTTTCAAGGGATAAGCATGGAGTTTTGAAAGGAGTCATTGCCCCCCACTCCAAATCCTAAACGCTGTGACCGGGAACCATTCAATCCAACTCTGCTTATTTCAGCCAGCAAAGTGAAGCCTTATACAAGGCCACACAGTCCAGCGACTCTCTTAGGAAAGACCTCCGCACAGGTTAAGTGGCCGGCACAGGACATAGGAACACAAACCTTGACAGCCTGGATGCACGGGCCAGGATGGAAGCACATGTCTGTGCATTAAAACCAGGTGGGCTGAGAGTATAGGAGTGCTTTCTGTCTTGGCAAAGCAGCCTCGGAAGAGAGAAGGACCTAGGGATGGCAGGGAGAGGGGCCGGGGAGGGTGATCAGCATGCCCCTCTTTAAACCTAGCAACTGGGACTGAACCTGGCCCATGGGCCCAAAGAGCGACCCTCCAGTGGTTAGATTGCAAATAATCTTTTTTTTTAAGATTCTACTTATTGATTTTATTTTATTTTTAATTTATTGATTTTAGAGAGAAGAGAAAGAGAAAGAAAGAGAGAAAGGCAAGGGTAGCAGGGAGGGGGGAGGAGTGGGAAGCATCAACTCATAGTTGCTTCCTGCATGTTTTGACTGGTCAGGCCAGGGGTTTCGAACTGGCAACCTCAGTGTTCCAGGTTGATGCTTTATCCACTCTGCCACCACAGGTCAGGCAGATCACAAGTACGGTATTCTTAAAAGGCCACCTTTAGGAAGTACAGATTTTCTTATCACAATGTTCCAAATTATTCTGTGGCTCCAGGGAGTCCTGGTGCCTACTCTCGAGGACTCCTTCCAAGTAACGAATTCATACAAACACTTCCTCAGCAATCCATGCCCCAGACTCAAGGCCCTTTGGGGTAGGCCTCACTTTGTGGCCTAGACCTTGGACTGTGGACTGTCTCCTCCCTTTTCTGTTTGTTTTCAGTCCTCCTCTGACCCAGGCTGGCTGGTGAGGTAGGCAGAAGGAGGAGACTCTGGTGCGGACACACACACACACACCATACACACACACCACACACACCACACACACCACACACACATACACACACACACACACCCCTCCTGTGCCCCCCAGTCTCAGTGAGTGGGTGCTGGTCAATGATTGATTGGCATTTCACAAGCCACTGATTTCAGACCCCGGTTTATGAACACTTGGAGGTCACTTTCCCTAAGTCAGAGCCCCTTCTTGCCTCCCAAGTGCCAGTGGTCACCTCTCCTTCCCAAAGGCCGGGCACCTGTCACCCAAACACCTCTCGTGCATCGTCCTCTGCCCCTTGGTTGGCTTCCCTCCGTGCTGCAGTCGCCCCTCTCCTCTGTAGCTGTCTCCCTCCCTCCAGTGTAGCAGGGTCGCCCCTCTCTGTAGCTGTCTCCCTCCCTCCAGTGTCGCAGGGTCCGCACTGGAACCTGCTGGCAAACTCTCGGGCTCCTCCAGCAACCATGTTGGTCTCCCAGCCCCCCCCCCCCCCCCCCGTGCTCTCCCCCCTCAGCCTTTGTCCCACAGACATCCTCTTTCCTCCGCTCTCCTGCCAGGCAGTGGAGGGGAGAAGCGAATCAGAAGCGCCCACCCTTGCCCCCCTTCCTCTCCTCTTGTCAAACACCAGACAAGCCTTTTTCCCTTCCTTCCCAGCTCTGAATGGGCTTATTCTCTCTGGGAGCCTCGGCCCTTCTCGAGCCTCCTCCTGGGGGTGTGAGTTCTGACCTCCGCTCCTCCCCCATCCCACTCCAGCCCGCTGGCTCCGCCCCATCTTGGCAGCCCGTTGGGGCAGACTATTGTCTTCAGTTCGAGTTTTCTTCTGGGATCTGGGATGCAGAGAGGTGGGCTTGGCTTGGCTTGGTTTGGCTTGGATTGGGTTGGCTTGGGTTGGCTTGGGTTGGCTTGGGTTGGCTTGGCAGGGCAGGAGGGGGGTGGGACCTGTAGTTAGCTACAGGATTTCTGGAGGACCCTCTTTTGGCTCCCTTGCAGAGGCCTGAGGTGAAGGTGGGTTCATGGTACTCTTAATTTGGGGCTCTGGAGTGGAATGGATGAAGGCAAAGCTTCCTGCCTCAGTTCCCATTATCTGGGAACCTCAGGTTGCCTCTTCTGCAAAACAAAGATAACACCCGCTTCCTCAGTGAGTTGAGGAGTGTGGTTCTAGGACAGAGTGGCACAGCATGGGGGATCCAGTAAAGGATGGTGCCACAGCAGCTGTCCTGGCCAAACCAACCCTTCTAACTCCATGTCAGGGGAGGGTGGGCCTAGAAGAGAAGGGGCATCGCTGACCCAGACCCTAACACCCTGATGGTCTCTTGAAGGCCTAATGCACACATATCCATGCATAAGCCCTCCTGTGTGTGACTAGCAAGTGACTTCTGGAGGCAGATAAACTGTCTCGTCACCCTGAAGGGCTGAGAGGCACTTTGACCAGGTCTTGGGCTGTGTGATGGGGTGAAGGTAAAGGGATGATTTTGCTGGATGTTTGACTTTTTCCTCATTAGCCCTGAGAGGATCCTGGGTAAATTGGTTAACTGGTTTGAGCCTCTATTTCCTTGACCCTCACCCTCTCTCTTAACTTGCACCCTAGAGAAAATAGAGGTGTTGATACCCATCCTGAAAGGCAGCTGTGTCCCTAGACACAATAGTATTTCTTGAACATTTGTGACTATCATCCAAAGAATAAATCCATTGGACTTCATGGTCAAGACACATATGCCATTACCCACATTCACCCTTGCAACATGTGATGTTCATGAATCTTTTACATTCTATTAAACAAACAAACAAGCAAACAAACAGTAAACTTGTCTTGATTATGTTAATTGGATTCATGACTGATCCTTGAGGTATCACTTGTTAGAGCTGGAAACATGTGTCAAATCTTGTATTCAAAACTTTGTATTTCTTTTCCTAGAGAGTCTCCCAAATTTCATAAGGTTTGGGCTCCACAAAACCTGGATCTGCAGCAGTATAACTAACCCTGAGACCATTTATTGAGCAACTACTATGTGCTAAGTAAGTACTGTGCTGAGTGCTTCAGTAGGCATCATCTCCTTTAACCCCTACCACAGAATGCCAGATGTTATTTTACAAGTGAGCAAACAGACCAAGAAAGGCTCAGTCACTTGCCCAAGTTCACACAGCTAAGATGTGGTAGAGTGGAGTTTTGAACTCAGGTCTTTCTGATCCCTGTTCTCCAGTTCTCCTCCCTGTCTCCATGCTGGGGAATATAGACACAGCTTAAGAAATGCTAGTGACCACTCTTCAGTCCCTAGTAGGTGCCTCTGATCCCCTCATGAGCAGGTCAAGCATGCCCTTGGCTGAGGCATTCCAACCAGAGTGGCCAGATTTAGCAAATAAGAATAAGGATGCCCAGTTAAATGTGAATTTCAGATAAACAGGAATAATTTGTTAGTGTAAGAGGTATGTCTCATGAAGCATTTTATTGGAATTTCTAACAAAAACATGCCTTTCTTCCACTCCCTATACCCCCCCCCCCCCCACTGGAGCTTGAGTACAAGGCCTGGGGCTCCAGGTAGAATGCAGGGTGGGGAGATGGAACTGAGTGGGCTAATGGATAGTAAGGGAGAAAGAAGGAACGTTGGAAAAATTGGTGCTGAATGCCCTAGTTGTAAAGAAACAAGGGATGCTCTTCAAATTGAAGGTCCCTGCAATTTGACCCTCGCTCCCCAAACGTCTGGACCTTCTTAAAACCATGCTTTTCATACTGGAAAAGACACCTAAAAGATTCGAGACTGGGCGCCAAGGAGTCCTGGAAGCCACAAGTTAAACATAACACACGCCCCTGCTTGATTATCAGTTTTACTTACGGATGTGGTCAGGAAAACATTATTTGATATTAAAACGAACAGGCATGTGGCAGAGTAGGATGCAAACTCGCCAGGAATGTTTACGATGAAACCTGCGACTTAAAGAGGATGGCAGCCTAAAGCATTTACCCCAAAGTCCTGGGGGAGGGGACGCGATCACCTTCTCTGCTTTTAGGGTTCTCCATGGAAACAGGTGGGAAAGGCTGCAGGCACCCGGTGCGTGCTGGTGTTGGGAGGGACGTATCCCAGGCCTGCGCCGAGAGAGGGAGAAAGTGAAGCCGGGAGTTGCCACTCCCAGGGACTTGCTGGAATGCGGTTGGAGGGGGTGGGGTGGGGGCGAGCTGTGAGCGCGCTGGCTCCCAATCACAGGAGGAGGAGGAGGTGTGGGAGGAGGGCTGCCTCGAGGAAGTACAAGAATGAAGTTGTGGAGCTGAGATTCCCCTCCATCGTGCCCAGAGAACCGACAAGAGTCCCCCGAGGCAGCCGCCCGCCCCTTAACGGGGAGCCCTTTCGCCGCCGAGCGCCCGCCGCTCACCGGCCAGCCCCCCAGCCTGGTCCAGCTGGAGCCATGGGGCCGGAGCCGCAGTGAGGACAATGGAGCTGGCGGCCTGGTACCGCTGGGGGCTCCTCCTCGCCCTCCTGCCCCCCGGAGCCGCGGGCACCCAAGGTGAGTCTAGGGTGGAGGGCAGGGAACCGCGACGGGACCCCGCAGCCTGGGACCTCCGCCGAAATCCTCGGGCAGGCGAGGCAGAGGCGGCCGGACGAGGTTCCCGACCCGAAGTTTCGGACAGTCCAGGCGCTCGGAGCCGCGGGTCCTCGGCGGGGAGGGGGCAAAAGAAGGTGGGGCAGAGCGGGGACAGTTACACCGAAGCGCTTCTCGATGTCCCATTCAAGAAACAGCTCTTTCCAGATTCCGCGACGGCTCCGGGAACTTGTCAAAAAAGTTCTCTGAAATTGTTCAGAAAGTTTTCCGTAAAGGGTGCGTGCGTGTGTGCGCGCACGGTGCGTGTGTGTGTGTGTGTGTGTGTGTGTGTGTGTCCGTTCCCCCTTCTTGAGCCCCCTCGAGCTTTCTCAAAGCCTTTCCAGTTGGCAGCCTCCGCCTCCGGACTGGACTGGGCTGGATTCCTCGGGGGTCCCTCCTGCGCTGGCCTCCCCCCGCCCCCCTCCCCGCCCCTCTTCGGCCGATTGGGTTTAGTGACTTCTGCTTCAGGCAAGATCGGGGTGTAGAGGGGGGAGGTGGGGAAAGTAACCTGTCCAGCCGGAGCCTGGAGGAGAGGTTGGCCAGTCGGACCGCGAAATCGCCTCACGCAACTGTAGTGGGGGAAGGGGGGGCACGTTTGTTTTGAACAAGTTTCTTGAGTGCCAGCTCAGGGGCTGTGTGCTTTGTGACTTTTGGAGAGCATGGGCGGCAGGGTGGGTTTCCTAGTCTGGGGCATGAAGTGGGAGAGTTGTACGGGAGCCATGCCTGGCAGCTGGGGATGGGCGAAGGCTTAGAGATAGGACCAGATCGGGTATGCAGAGGTCTGGGTTGTCCAGCCTTTCCCCGCATGCTGTGTGTGGAGAACGGTGTGTCCTGCCCCATCCGTCCATCTGTATGCAGTAACAGTAAGCCTGGACTTATACTCAGTGCCAGGCACTGCACATGGTATTTTGCGTGTGTTCCCTCTTTTAATCCTCAGAACCGTCCTATGAGAGAAGTTCTGCTAGTTAGAATTCCCATTTCCAGGCGAAAACCTGGGTTTAAAGAGATCAAGTAGCCACAAGTAAACAGTGAATACAGGTTGGACCCCAGGCAGTGCGACCTCCGTCCACTCACTTGAAATCACTGTTAATCTACCTTGAGCATGGGCGACACTGTTTCCTGCATCACCAGGTTGTGGGGAAGACACAATGAGAGCATTCTGTGAGTGGTGGGTGGTCTCCATAGGTCACAGAGTCAGGAGAAGGGGTGGCTGTCATCTTGTCTGTGTTGCCAGAGGGCCCCTCTGTCAGAGCATTGCTGGATCTGAGGGGCCTCTATGCTAGGATGTTCTTGAGTTGTGTGGTCTGTGTGTTTGTGTGTCTGGGTTTTGTGTTGCTAAACAGTCACTCTGCTGACTTGGGGACTCAGCTCTGAACTCTGCCCTCTCCAGGAACTCCCTCTCCGTCTAGGTGCTGGGCCAGCTCTGTTGTAAACAGCGGGAGGTGGCCCCGCGCCTTCCCTCTGAGGAAGAAGCCTCCTTTCCTTTGAGCCCATCCTTCCCTTCCCTGTTTCCCAGCCTGGGCTGTCAGGCCAGGTGCTGCCCTCCTCGCCCACCTGGGCCTGTGAGCTGAGCAGGTAGGAATGGCTGGCTTGCTGCTTTGCTGGGATCTGAGGGGCAGGGGTCTGTTCTCTGATGACCAGGTCTCCTTGGGTTTTCCTCACTCCTCAACCTGCTCTGCTGGGTGCAGAGAGAGATGTGTGTGTGTGTTGCACAGAGAATGGTGAAAATGGCAGTACCCCACCCAGCTGCATCTAGCCACCTCCATGACATCCCAGAACTGAAGGCTGAGATAGGAATGTGGGAGGAGGGGGAGGGGGGAAGACCCAGGATTTTGCTAAGATACTCTCGTACAGGTCCAGGTTTTGTAAAAGTGCAGCAAACACATCTTTATTATCTTGCAGAGCTCACATTTAATTCCTGCATGATTCTCCCAACACTCCCCTTCCTTCTTTTTACTAGACTTAGAGAAACTAACCTCATTTTAATATTCATAAGAAAGCAGTTGGCCTGACCAGGCGGTGGCGGTGGCGCAGTGGATAGAGCGTCAGACTGGGATGCGGAGGACCCAGGTTCGAGACCCCGAGGTCTCCAGCTTGAGCGCGAGCTCATCTGGTTTGAGCAAAGCTCACCAGCTTGGACCTAAGGTTGCTCGCTGGCTTGAGCAAGGGGTTACTCGGTCTGCTGAAGGCCCATGGTCAAGGCACATATGAGAAAGCAATCAATGAACAACTAAGGTGTCACAACAAAAAACTGATGATTGATGCTTCTCATCTCTCTCTGTTCTTATCTGTCTGTCCCTATCTATCCCTCTCTCTGCCTCTCTGAATCTGTAAAAAAAAAAAAAAAAAAAGAAAGAAAGCAATTGAATGGGTAGGATCAAATGCAGAAAGAGAAAATACGTAGCATTCCAAATACAAAGCACTTTTTCTTTTCTCTTGGTTGGGAATCACCCATACTCCTACTATATGAACTTCCTTTGCCTTAACTTTAAAAAACTGTACAGCCTGCTTCCTGTGTGCTGGGTCCTCATCCAGAGACAGTTCCATTCTCATCTCTGCAACAACCTGTGAAGTAGCTGCACAGGGAAGAAAACTGAAGTTCAAAGAAATGAAGCGCCTTATCCAAGGTTTCCCAGCCGCCCAATAATGTCCAGGGCACTTTTGGACTCTAATAAGGAGGTATTAGGAGTTGATCAGTCTCATTCCACTTAATAGGAATGGGCCGAGCAAAGCCTCAGGGGCAGCCAGGTGGCCAGACTAGGGTAGAGACGCTCCTCTGTTGTTCAGGTGAATGCCCTTCCCTATCTAGGGTATAAGAAGGGGCTGCGCTGGGCACCCCACCACACACCTCTGATCCCCTCTTGGCTTGGGAGTCATCTCTCCCTGTCCACCTTGTGTCTGCCTTCCTGGGTCCTCCTGGCATGGCAGGGGACTGAGGGAGGGAGTGGGGTGATATAGCCAGTGGGAAACTGCAGGGCTGTGGGGAAGGAGTCAGCTGGATTGGAAGCAAGAGGAGTAGTGTGGGGGGTATGCAGCTGGTGTAGGCCCAGGTATTTGTGCTTGCCGCTGGCTGCTGGAATGATCTGAAAAGAGAGCCCTGCTTTCTGCCTGTGGGAAGCCCCTCGGCGGTGGCACCTCCATCTTTTGCTAGGCCACCTTTCCCATCTACCAGAAGAGAGTGGAAGTAGGGGGAGGGGTGTGCTCTTTCTCAAGGAGTAGGAGAGCTCTAGTCAATGTTTGTGTTGCCCCAGCTCTGTTTACAAAGCCTTGTCATGTTTACAGACTACTTTTTGATTCATTATGTCATTTAACTTCTCTACGGAGAGGAAGAGTTGTTACTATTTTATTATTCCCTCCTGGTAGCCAAGTTCAGGTCGGTAAATATTCATTGAGTACCTACTAAGTGACAAACACTGCTGGGCATAGAGGTGCTTTGGCCTTTACCCTGGTACCCTGGAGTCCGGGACTTGCTCCGTGTCACAGTGAGAGGCCCAGTAGGGTTCTGGTCTGATCCTGAGCCTAGGCCCCCATCTGCCTGATACAACAAGTGTGTGGTTGCTTGAGTCTGGGAGGTGAGCTTTGGGGATGCAGGTGGTGTTCATGGAAACCAAAGGAAGTATTGGCTTTCATACTGGTGAGCAAGAGAAACAGCTGGGCCTGAAAGCTGGGGGGGGGGGGGGTTTGAAAAGACCCATTTGAGAGCACCCCCAGAGCTGGGACCAAATCCTGACCACTGAAGGATAGTTGGAGGGACATGAAATAGGGACTGTGTCCAGCTTCTCAGCAGTGGGATGGACACCGTGACCTCAACTACACCTTTTTGGTTTGGAGACTCTTGATTGGACTTCATTCATTCTTTCATCCATCCAGCAAACACCCAATGCTCACTGTGTGCCCGGTTCTAACTGTAGCTCCTAAGGGGCAGGCGTCCTGGAAACAAAAGGCTCCCCTGTATGGAACACGACTTTCTACCTGCCCAAGAAAATCAACGGGGCGGGTGGATATGGGACCAAAGGTGGGGACTGGTGAGGAGGTTGGGGAGTAGAGGAGGTATGGAGGGAGGGTCATGATGAAGGGGGGGTGGAAGCAAGGGAGGTATCAAGAAGGCCTTCTGGCCCTGGCTAGGTAGCTCAGTTGGTTGGAGCATCTTCAGGATATACCCAGGTTGCAGGTTCCATCCCTGGTCAGGGCACATACAAGAGTCAAGCAATGAATGCATAGATAAGTAGAACAACAAATCTCTCTCTCTCTCTCTCTATCTCTCTCTCTCTCTCTCTCTCTCTCTCCCTCCCTCCCTCCCTCCCTCCTTTTCTCCCTCCCTCCCCCCTTTTCTCTCTAATCAATAAAATAAAATATTTTTAAAAAGGTCTTTTTGGCTTCATGTCAGGTTGGTGTGAGATTAGCCCACAAGCCTTCATCTCACTGAGACTGGGTCTCAGGGCACCAATTTCTTTATTTCTTTTTTTTTCAGAGACAGAGAGTCAGAGAGAGGGACAGACAGATAGGAACAGAGAGAGATGAGAAGCATCAATCATCAGTTTTTCGTTGCGACACCTTAGTTGTTCGTTGATTGCTTTCTCATATGTGCCTTAACCGTGGGGCTACAGCAGACCGAGTCCCTTGCTCAAGCCAGCGACCTTGGGTCCAAGTTGGTGAGCTTTGCTCAAACCAGATGAGCCCACGCTCAAGCTGGCGACCTCAGGGTCTCGAACCTGGGTCCTCCACATCCCAGCCCAACGCTCTATCCACTGCGCCACGGCCTGGTCAGGCATTTCTTTTTCTTTTTTTAGTGATGTTAGAGAGAGAGAGAGAGAGATGGGAACATCGATCTGTTCTTGTATGTGCCCTGACCAGGAATAGAACCAGTGACCTCTGTGCTTCTGGGCATGATGCTATAACCAACAGAGCTATCCAGCCAGGGCTCAGGGCACCAATCTTGCCACCTATTTTAAACACTTAAAACGTCTTAAGCCTGACCTGTGGTGGCGCAGTGGATAAAGTGTGGACGTGGAACGCTGAGGTCACCGGTTCGAAACCCTGCACTGTGTGGTCAAAGCACATATGGGAGTTGATGCTTCCTGCTCCTCCCCATCTCCCTCTCCCTCTCTCTCTCTCTCTCTCTCCCCCTCTGTAAAATTAATAAATAAATAATAAATATTTAAAAAAACAAAACAAAAAAAAGTCTTAAGACTTAAATGGGCCACAGACAAATGCACTAGCGGGGCAGGGCTCCTACTCTTTCTGCTTCCCCTGCCCAGCCCAGCCTCTGCCCTGCCCAGTGTTTGTAATGTTTTTCGGTGGCATCAGTAGAGTCGGGCTGTGTTTAAGTTTGTGTGGGGTGTGGGGTGAATGTGTGTGTGCAGTTAGGCCTGGTGGAAGAAATTTGGAACCTGAAGTCGGACAGACAAGTTCTAATCCTGCTTCTTATAGGCTTTATCAAGTTGAGAGAAAAACCCCTGTCAGCCTCACTTCCTTCTTTGCAAAATAGAGGTCTCAGTCCCCGCCTCTGCAGAATGTCATGGAGCTCCACCCAGAGTGCCTGCTGAGCACACAGTAGGCCCTCAGTTCACGCAGCTGCCCGCACTGTTCCATTGTTGTTGTTTTCCTACTGCTTGGCTGCCACAGCTGGTGTCCGTTGGAAGCAGCACAGGGCTGCAGGGGGTGGAGACAGCCCCTGCCCCAGCTCTGCTGGTCCCTTTCCCGGGCTTGGGCCAGGGCCTTGGGGTCTGGCCTGGAGACAGCTGTGCCTACAAAGCAGCTGAAGCTGCCCAGGCCGGGGGAGGGCCTGGCAGCAGGCGTTATTTTGGGCCTGGCCTGCCACCCCCGGCTCCTGTTTCTTTTGGGAGTCTTGGGGGGAGGGACCCTTGATTCTATTTCTGGGCCCTCCCTTTTCTCCCTGTTTGCTTCCTTCCTATCTGCCCAAAGGGCTGGGAACAGAGAGACCACTCTGGGTGTTACTAGGAGGCCCACGAAGCAGGGCTGGGGGGAGGGGAGGTGGCAGCTTGCCCCACAAGCCTTTCCCCAGCTTTCTGGAGTCCTGCGGTATCTTTATTATGCACCTTCTGGGGATTTGACCTCCAGCTCCAATTTGCTGGGAGAGCAGGAACCCTGGTGTCAGACGTGAGGTCAGCCACTGTGCTTCCCCCTGAGTCTGCACATAGTCAGTGGGAGGTGGACTGGGGACCAAGAAGAATCCAGGCAGCTCAGGCTCAGGCACCTGTGAGCCTGTGTACCTGGGGGTGCCCTCCGCCCCCCTCCTCCTGGGCAAGACGCACCAGGTGATTCATCTTCTCACCAGAGCAGAAAAACGAGTTCAACTAGACACTTTAATCTCCCCCTGCTGGCAGGCGTTGCAGGCATTGTGCCAGCTGCTGCCCCCAGTGCCCCCTTACCAGGGGTAATTTACCCCATCTATATTTCTGGACTTTATGGGAACTTCTGGTCCCAGGCACACCCAGCTGGGGTCCAGGTGGGCCAGGGGGCAGGCAGTTCATCTTGATGTCCCTAGGCTGGTCGTTGGCACTGGGCAGGTAGCACAGGGCTGACGTAGTGCTCTTGTGGCAAGAGTTTCGTGGCATAAATTCTGCCAGCTGCTTCTGGAGTCTTGCCCTGAGGAGGTGGCAAGGGTGAGGTACCAGAGTAGGAACCTTTGGAGTAGGCATCATTCTGGCCCGGGATCTGCAGGCTGGGTCCAGATGCCCGTAGTGGGGTCTGACGCTCCTTGTCTCTGCCTGGGGGAATTCCAGAGGTCCCTGCAGTGGCCTGGCCCCCAGTGGGCTTCATGCCCCTGCTATGACTCCAGCTGACCCTGCTTCCTCACTTTCTGGGTGGCATTGCGGGGGTGGGTATCTGTTGCCAGGAGGTTGGCACGTGGGTGGTGTTGGAATGGGGTGGGGAGAATACCCCGAGTTTGTTTTCTTGGGAGAGGGACAGGGGGTATCCACAGGGTTCGTGATTCATCATCACCTCACTTGGGGGATTTTTTACCCCTTGGCCCTCCGTTGTGGCTTCGGGACAAAGAGAGGCTTTCTTTGTTAGCCAACCCCCTGGACTGGGCGGGCAGGCTCCCCAGGGCTGGCGCAGCAGGGCCCCTCCGGAGGCTCAGGACGGATGCTCAGGACAGTCGAGTCAGAAGGAGCCTCTCCCCTGGTTTCCTTCTCTCCAAACCTGTAACCTTTGTTTTGTTGTTGCACCTTCTGTGTGCAAGGGACACGGGAGGAGGGGTCCTTGCTGTCCAAGACAGCATGACTCTGGGGAGGGAGTGTGGAGGAGGCAGTGGGGCGGAGGGGGGGCAGGGAGAAACCCCCTGGACAGCGCCCGCTGACCCTCTCCCCCTTCCTGCCAGTGTGCACCGGCACAGACATGAAGCTGCAGCTCCCAGCCAGTCCCGAGACCCACCTGGACATGCTCCGCCACCTCTACCAAGGCTGTCAGGTGGTGCAGGGTAACCTGGAGCTCACCTACCTGCCGGCCAATGCCAGCCTCTTTTTCCTAGAGGTGAGAGCCATGGGCAGCCCAGCTGGTCCCTGCCTTCAGCTGGGCTGAGCCCTCTGCTTCTAGGTGGGTGGTAGAAGGGGCCAATATTTCCTCTCTCGTGGTTTTCCAACCAGAAGTCCTTTCTGATGTTTAACCCCTATCCTTTTCAGTGCAAGACCAGTTGATTCCCTCTCTACGGTGTAGTTGGCCGTGGATATCTATAGGTGGAATGCATCTGTTCCTTGGCTAAATTTTTGCTTTCTTGCCAGCATGATCACCTCCCCGTCCAACCGCCCAGCCACTGTCCCTCTCCCACTCGGAGCAGTGAGAAAGCTGGTGGGAGATACGGGTTCCAGTTCTGCCACTCACAGCCATGTGAATGTAGACTAGGTTTTTGGCTTCACTGGGTCTCAGCTTCCTCATCTGCATACTGGGAGCAATAGCCATGCTTTACCTTCCCGAGGGGACCCATTTTGAAGATAAAATGGGAAATGTATGTGAAAGGGTCATGAGCCAGGAGCCGGAGAGAATGGAAACAACGCTTCTGGGCCGTTTCCATGGCGCCCTGGAGTGGGGTCACGTAGGCAATGCTCAGATGTCATCTGGTCCAGGCCTTTCCTTTTACAGATAAAGAATCTGAGATGCAGAGAGGGTGAGGCATTTGCTTACAGCTTACAGAGTGTTCCCCCCACCGTTACCATTCTTGATCAGACAGGATTTTGGTTCGGGGAGGTGGGGAGTGGCCTTGATTTTCATTTTACACAGGAAAGAGCAGGACTGCTCAGTGGATGGGGGCCTTGCCCCAAATCCCCAAGCACTGAGTAACCCCGGGGAGCCCTTGGAGGCGGGTAATGTTCTAGGACCCAGGCCTGCCTCAGCCCCGCCCTACCCTGTGCCCTCCCAGGACATCCAGGAAGTGCAGGGTTACGTGCTCTTCGCTCACAACCAGGTGAGGCAGGTCCCACTGCAGAGGCTGCGAATCATACGAGGCACCCAGCTCTTCGAGGACAACTATGCCTTGGCCGTGCTGGACAATGGAGACCCGCTGGACAGTACCACCCACCTTGCAGGGGCTGCCCCAGGAGGGCTGCGGGAGCTGCAGCTGCGAAGCCTCACAGGTGGTCATCATTATCCTTGAAACCTGGTTATTGAGAATGGACCAGGGCCACTGCTAGCCATGGGCAGGCTTTGTGTGAATTAGAACTTGCATCCTCCCTGGCCAGTTGGCTCAGTAGTAGAGCGTCAGCCTGGCGTGCAGGAGTCCCGGGTTCGATTCCCGGCCAGGGCACACAGGAGAAGCGCCCATCTGCTTCTCCACCCCTCCCCCTCTCCTTCCTCTCTGTCTCTCTTCCCCTCCCGCAGCCAAGGCTCCATTGGAGCAAAGTTGGCCCGGGTGCTGAGGATGGCTCTGTGGCTTCTGCCTCAGGCACTAGAATGGCTCTGGTTGCAACAGAGCAACGACCCAGATGGGCAGAGCATCGCCCCCTGGTGGGCGTGCTGGGTGGATCCTGGTAGGGTGCATGCGGGAGCCTGTCTGACTGCCTCCCCGTTTCCAACTTCAGAAAAATACAAAAAAAAAAAAAAGAACTTGCATCCCTTCTGGATGGACGCAGGTGGAGCTAGGAAAGGTGCCCTTGTAAGGATTTAAAAAAGATTCCCTTCTTCCCAGGAAGTCACAGCTTGTTCCAGCCCACACAGTTTGATAATTAGCATGCTGGAGGGTTTTGCCCACTTCCTTGGCGGAGAACACATGTGCAGTGAACAGCCCGTGTAACTGTACGTGGTTGCCCTGGGGCCGACAGTGTCCCCAACCCTGTGTGCCAGGGGCTTTTTGTGCCTGATTCTATTTGAGTCATGCTATATAATCTTGCAGGGGAAGCCTTCATGTTATCCTCATTTCACAGATGAGAAAATAGGTTTGCAGAGGATAAGCGACTTGCTCAAGGTTACACAGCTAGTTGGTGGTGAGGCTGGGTTTCAGACTCCAGAGTCTCTCTTTCAACCAACACTCAGTGTGCACCTAGGAGAGGTGGGAGGAGAGGAGAGTGACGGGGGCATCTGGACCGACACGGACAACTCACTCCTTGCGGGACCTCAGTGGTTCATGTATGTGTGTGTGGGGGGGTGATATTGGTAGGGCTAAAAGATGCTAAAAGTGTCTTCTCTGTTCTCTGGGGAGCCAGGGGTGTGTTTAAGGAGCCTGCTGCTCTTTTAGAAGGTGGGTGGAGCAGGATTTGACAGACAGATAGGAACAAAGCCCCTGCTTATTGCCTATCCCACAGAGATCCTGAAAGGAGGGGTCTTGATCCAGCGGAACCCCCAGCTCTGCCACCAGGACACGATTTTGTGGAAGGACATCTTCCACAAGAAAAACCAGCTGGCCCTCATGCTGATAGACACCAACCGGTCCCGGGCCTGTAAGCCATGCGCTTCCCTGCCTGCAGCCTCTTCTTCCTCAGACAGCCCCCTCCCCAAGCTCCTGCTTACCGCCCCCCCCCGCCCCTGCATTTACAGCACCCATTTCCTTTCTTGGGCCCTCCTGCCATCTCTCTGTCTCTTCATCTCTGGCCCTCTGGCCCGTCTCCCTGTTTCTTGTTTCTCTCTGCGTGTCTCTTGTTTTTGGAGTGCCCTTTGCTTGCCTGGGTCTCACCCTCACTGTGTGTTCTGCCCCGGTCTCCGCCTCGCTCACTGTCCCTCTGTCCTCTCCCCAGGCCAGCCCTGTTCTGCAGCTTGTAAAGCCTCCCGCTGCTGGGGAGAGAGTTCCAAGGATTGTCAGAGCTGTGAGTGTTAGGGAGGCACAGAATCTGGGGGGGCAGGGCTGGGTGGAATGAAGGTCCCGTGGGAGGGGCGGATTACCAGGCCTCCAGTGTGTTCCCTGGGGCAGGGCATCTTCCCCAGAAGGTGATGCCGGTGAGGGTCTGGTGCCCGGGCAGCCACCCAGCCCTCATCCTGCCCTTTGCCTGACAGTGACTCAAACTGTGTGTGCTGGTGGGTGTGCCCGCTGCAAGGGCCCGCTGCCCACCGACTGCTGCCACGAGCAGTGTGCTGCCGGCTGCACGGGCCCCAAGCACTCTGATTGCCTGGTATGTGCCCACTGCATCCCACCCCTCGGGGAGCAAGGGAAGGGCACCCCTCCTGGTACTGCCCGGTTGCCCCTGGCATGTTTTCAGGGAAAAGCAGCTCAGTGACCATCAGCTTCCTCTTCCCCCAGGCCTGCCTCCACTTCAACCACAGCGGCATCTGTGAGCTGCACTGCCCAGCCCTGGTCACCTACAATACGGATACCTTTGAGTCCATGCCAAACCCTGAGGGCCGTTACACCTTTGGTGCCAGCTGTGTGACCACCTGTCCCTGTGAGTAGCAGGGAGAAACATAGTATTAGTAATTTTGCTGGGGAGGTTTATGTAAACGGGGGCATACTGTGAGTGTTGCCTATCCTTGGCTTTGGAGAGCTGGTCATAACGGTTCCCGTCGAGCTGCCGTTCTTCTAACAGGGTTGGAGCACATGGCAGCAGCAAAGAGTAGAAGCTAAGGGCCCAGGCCTAGGAGCTAGACTGCCTGGCTCTACCACTAATGGGTCATATGACCTTACTGTGTCTCAGTTCCCTGATCTCTATGATGGGTCAATAATAGTCCCAGCCTCATAAGGTGGTTATAAAGTTTGAATGAGTTCAAATCTTGGCTCCTCCACTCACTAGCACAATGACCTTGGGTAATTTACATAAAATTGTGTTTTGGTTTCCCCTTGGCAAAGAGAAAACCAGCACATAATTCTGTTGTAAGGAGTAAATGAACGTTAAATGCTCAGACCTATTGTAGGGGCATTTCAGTACTAGTTGATGTCATTCTTATTATATTACCTGGTCATAGTGGCCCTAGTCATGGTGGGGCGTGAAGGGTTGGGGCATGCAGACACACGATCCTGGTCTCCTCAGACAACTACCTGTCAACGGATGTGGGATCCTGCACCTTGGTCTGTCCCCCAAACAACCAAGAGGTGACAGCTGAGGACGGAACGCAGCGGTGTGAGAAGTGCAGCAAGCCCTGCGCCCGAGGTACGGCTCCACCCTGCCGGACCAGGCTCCAGTTCCTGTTCCTCTGCACACCCAGCCTGGCCTAGGCCTAGCCCGCAGCCCCACCACTCCTCAGACCCTGCTGGGACTCAGTCCTTGTCTCCCACTGACTGTGCCCCTGTCCCTCCCCAGATCGGTCTCCCAGGTTCCCCCGTCTCTTGCTAGTGCGGTGAGGGGGCATGTGGCCCTTGGAGGGGACTGTGGACAGGACCCAGGAGTATGAGTTCCTGGAGAACCGTGTAGGGGCTGGTCGGTCCCGGTGCAGGGGCTGCGGTGGCCCCTCCCCCACTTGCCCCACTCCCCACAGTGTGCTATGGTCTGGGCATGGAACACCTGCGGGAGGTGCGGGCAGTCACCAGTGCCAATATCCAGGAGTTTGCCGGCTGCAAGAAGATCTTTGGGAGCCTGGCATTTCTGCCAGAGAGTTTTGAGGGGTAAGGATATTCAGAGTTAAGGGTGGGCACAATGGTCTAAGATAATTATCAGGGCAGTTGCTGATTCCTGAAGACCCAGAAGTGGCAGCATCTTGGAGGGGGGGGCAAGAATTCAGAGGAAGCAGGTGGGAGGCCAGAGGAAGCAGAGACTTCTGGAAGGGATGGTTATTTCCATAAATGACATTTATCTGTGAATATGTATGTGTATGGAGGTCAAGCTATCCAGATTAAGTTAATAGTAGTAGCTTTATTCATAATAGTTCCAAACTGGAAATAACACAAATGTGTATCAACAGTTGAAGGAATATACGGTCTATCAATACAATGAAATTCTCAGCAACAAAAAGAAACAAACTGATACACATACCTGAGTCGTAAAAACATTTTGTTAAGTAAAATAAGTCAGACAAGAGTCCACACTGTCTGATTCCTTTTAGGTGAAGCTCTAGAGCAGTGGTGGTCAACCTGGTCCCTATGGCTCACTAGTGGGCGTTCCAGCTTTCATGGTGGGCGGTAGCGAAGCAACCAAAGTATAAATAAAAAGATAGATTTAACTATAGTAAGTTGTTTTATAAAGATTTATTCTGCCAAACTTAGCGAAATTCCAACATAAAGTACTTGGTAAGTAATTATTATTATATGCTTTAACTTGCTGTAACTCTGCTTTATAAATTTTATAAAGTAAAGTTACTTCCCTACTTTATAAATCACCATTACTGTGAAACCGGTGGGCGGTTAGAAAATTTTACTACTAACAGAGATACAAAAGTGGGCGGTAGAGCCCTGGCTGGATGGCTCGCTTGGCTGGAGCATTGTCTTGCAATGCAGAGGTGGCTGGTTTGGTCCTTGGCCGGGGCACATACAGAAACAGATTGATGCTTCTGTCTCCCCCTTGCCCCCCTTCCTCTCTCTGGATTCAATAAAAGTAAAATATTTAAAAAATAGAAAAAAATAAAGACAAAAGTGGGCGGTAGGTATAAAAAGGTTGACTACCCCTGCTCTAGACCAACATAACCACCCTAGTGACAGCAGTCAGAACAGTGGCTGCCCTGGGATGGGGGGACTGGAAGGTGGTGACACAGGAAACTTTGGGGATGATGGGAATGTTCTGTATATTGATTGGGGTGGTGGAGCTTTTGTCAAAGCTTGTAAAACTACATAGTAAAAATCTGTGCATTTTACTGTATGTGAGTTATAGTTCAGTAAAAAGAAAATTCCTTTCAATACTTCTTCCATGTTTACTCCCCTTTCCAGAGGAGACCACTGTTAACAGGCCGTGTGTCTTCTTCCAGACCATTTATACGCACACTGACAGGCACAGGGAAACGTAGTTTTAGTAATTCTGCTGGGAAGGTTGGTTTATGTAAATGGGAGCATACTGGGAGTATTGTCTGTCCCTTTGGGAAGCTGATGGTGATGGCTCTACCTCATTCTTTTTTTATTTTTTATTTTTTTTAATTTTTTTTTATTTTTTAAATTTTTAAATTTTATTCATTTTAAAGAGGAGAGGGAGAGAGAGAGAGAGAGAGAGAGAGAGAGAGGAGAGACAGAGAGAGAGAAGGGGGGAGGAGCTAGAAGCATCAACTCCCATATGTGCCTTGACCAGACAAGCCCAGAGTTTCGAACTGGTGACCTCAGCATTTCCAGGTTGACGTTTTATCCACTGCGCCACTACAGGTCAGGCCTTATTTTTTTTATTATTTTATTATTCTTATTATTCTTATTATTATTATTATTATTTTGGTATTTTTCTGAAGCTGGAAACAGGGAGGCAGTCAGACTCCCGCATGCGCCCGACCTCCGGGATCCACCTGGCACGCCCACCAGGGGGCGATGCTCTGCCCATCCGGGGCGTTGCTCTGTTGCAACCAGAGCCATTCTAGCGCCTGAGGCAGAGACCATGGAGCCATCCCCAGCTCCCGAGCCAACTTTGCTCCAATGGAGCCTTGGCTGCGGGAGGGGAAGAGAGAGACAGAGAGGAAGGAGAGGGGGAGGGGTGGAGAAGCAGATGGGCGCCTCTCCTGTGTGCCCTGGCCGGGAATCGAACCCGGGATTTCCGCACGCCAGGCCGACGCTCTACTAGTGAGCCAACCGGCCAGGGCCTCTACCTCATTCTTTCAAGTGCTGTAGAGCAGGAGGAAGCCAGACTGCCTGGGTTTGAAACCTGGCTCTACCACTTACTGGTCATGTGACCTTACTGTGCCTTAGTTTCCTCATCTTTAAAATGTAGTCTAGCCTTGGTTGGTTGGCTCAGTGGTAGAACATCAGCTGGCGTGTAGATGTCCCGGTTCGATTCCCGGCCAGGGCACACAGGAGAAGCGACCATCTGCTTCTCCACCCTTTCCCCTTTGCTCTCTCTCTTCTCTCTCTTCCGGTCCTGCAGCCATGGTTCAATTGGTTTCAGTGAGTTGGCCTCAGGTGCTGAGGATGGCTTCATGGCCTCTGCCTCAGGTGCTTTAAAAAAAAAAAAAAGACTTGGTTGCTGAGCAACAGAGCAAGGGCCTCATATGGGCAGAGTATCACCCCCTAGGGGGCTTTCCAGGTGGATCCCAGCTCTCTGCCTCCCCTTCTCTCACTAAAAATAAATAAAGAAATAATTTTAAAAATAGCCCTGGCCGGTTGGCTCAGTGGTAGAGCGTCGGCCTGGCGTGCAGAAGTCCCGGGTTCGATTCCCGGCCAGGGCACACAGGAGAAGCACCCATCTGCTTCTCCAGCGCCCCCCTCTCCTTCCTCTCTGTCTCTCTCTTCCCCACAGCCAAGGCTCCACTGGAGCAAAGATGGCCCGGGCGCTGGGGATGGCTCCTCAGCCTCTGCCCCAGGCGCTAGAGTGGCTCTGGTTGCAACAGAGCGAGGCCCCGGAGGGGCAGAGCATCGCCCCCTGGTGGGCAGAGCCTCACCCCTGGTGGGCGTGCCGGGTGGATCCCGGTCAGGCGCATGCGGGAGTCTGTCTGACTGTCTCTGCCTGTTTCCGGCTTCAGAAAAAAAAAAATACAGAAATATAAAATGCAGTGTCAACCTTGGCCCAGGCTGGGTGCTCTGTTGTTTAGAGTGTCAGCCAAGGTTGCAGGTTTGATCCTCAATCAGGGTACATATAAGACCCAACCAATGAATGCATAATTAAGTAGAATAACAAATAGATGTTTCTCGCCTGACCAGGCGGTGGCACAGTGGACAGAGCAGCGGACTGGGATGTGGAGGACCCAGGTTCGAGACCCCTAGCTCGCCAGCTAGAGCGTGGGCTCATCTGGTTTGAGCAAAGCTCACCAGCTTGAGCCCAAGGTCGCTGGCTCGAGCAAGGGGTCACTGAGTCTGCTGTAGCCATCTCGCCCCCCCACTCCCGGTCAAGGCACATATGAGAAAGCAATCAACTAACAACTAAGGTGCTGCAACGAAGAATTGATGCTTCTCATCTCTCTCCCTTTCTGTCTGTCCCTCTCTCTGACTGTCACTGTCACTAAATAAATAAATAAATAAATAAATTTAAAAACTCAATACATTTAAAAAAAAAACCAATAGATGTTTCTCTCTCTCTCTGTCTGCCTTTCTCGGTCTCTAAAATCAATAAAAAAAATTAGAACATTATTCTAACCTCATAAAGTGGTTATAAAGTTTGAGTGAGTTAACATGCTTAAGCTGTTGGAAGAGCACCTGGCACATACTAAGTGCTCCTGGATGTTAGCTCTTTGTCTGTAGTCTGGACAGATCAGGGTTATATTTAACAGCTCCCTATTCACTGATGGGTGTTTAGGTGGTTTCCAGTTTTCGCTCTTACAGTTCTGCCTTGTACGTGCCTCAGGGCAGTGTCTCCAGGCCACATTCCTAGAGGAACTTCTAGATCAAAGGATATTAATACTGTTTTGATAATCCTGCCAAACTAGGGCGTGGGCTTTGAGCTCAGGGTGGGAACAGGCGGGCTGAGGGAAGGGTTTAAGTGAAATTATTAATAGAGGGGAGGGTGTGGAGGGTGGCAGGGCCGGTCCTGGGGGTCGCGCTCACCCTCTTCCTCGCCTTGCTGACTCCTCTCCTCTTCTAGGGACCCAGCCTCCAGCACAGCACCCCTACAGCCTGCGCAACTCAGAGTGTTTGAGACCTTGGAGGAGATCACAGGTGGGCTCTGCCTCTGCATCCTGATCTGAAGGGGCTCGGGGTGGTCCTCATCCTGTTCCCGCTCTCTAGCCTCCTCACCCTGTGCCTGCAGGCTACCTGTACATCTCGGCGTGGCCAGACAGCCTGCCTGACCTCAGCGTCTTCCAGAACCTGCGAGTAATCCGGGGACGAGTCCTGCATGAGTGAGCACCTGGAGTAGAGTGCCCGGCTGGGGGAGGCCTGGGAGAAGCTTTGGGCTTTGGGCGTGGTGGGTCCTCGTGTTCCCTGTCACCCAGGGCCTCCAGCAGCAGCGTTTCTATGGGAGCTTACACAGTGTGCCGGGGACAGGAGGAGGGTGAAGGCAGCCCTTGTCTGACCAGGGAGGGGTCAGTAATGTGCGGCCCACCCTGCAGCTGAGCACTCCTCTCCCACAGTGGAGCCTACTCGCTGGCCCTGCAAGGCCTGGGCATCAGATGGCTGGGGCTGCGCTCGCTGCGGGAACTGGGCAGTGGGCTGGCCCTTGTCCACCACAACATCCACCTCTGCTTTGTACACACGGTGCCCTGGGACCAGCTCTTTCGAAACCCTCACCAGGCCCTGCTGCACAGTGCCAACCGGCCCGACGACCAGTGTGGTAAGACGGAGCCCAGTGCTGCCCGCTCCCGTCTGCCAGCATGCAGGAGGTCCCGTGCCCTCTCCCAACAGCAGTCCCAGCAGTCTGGGACTTGCACGCTTGTCCCTCGTGCACCATTCTTGACACAACTCTGGCTGGCCTGACCTCTTGGCATGACTTCTAGCTGAGTCCTGCCTTGCTGCCTTGGCATCCCTTCCTTCCCTTTTGTCTCTGTCCCTGGAACCTTAGAACTCTTTGCTCCCTGCGTTGTTCAGGCCCTAGTCCCCTCCCTCCAACCTAGAACCCTCCCCACAGCCTCCTCCCTGCTTCACGTAGACCTGAGCATTCCCTAAGAGTCCCTTCTGACCTCTTCCTTCTCACTGCAGTGGGTGAGGGCCTGGCCTGCTACCCGCTGTGCGCCCACGGGCACTGCTGGGGCCCAGGGCCCACCCAGTGCGTTAACTGCAGCCAGTTCCTTCGGGGCCAGGAGTGCGTGGAGGAGTGCCGAGTCCTGCAGGGGTATGTGGGGCAGAGTAGGCGGCGGCCGGAGGGGTGCACAGGGGCTCCTTCCAGACCCCCTAACCAGCCCTCCCTTCTGACAGGCTCCCCAGGGAGTATGTGAGGGATAGGTACTGTCTGCCGTGCCACCCCGAGTGTCAGCCCCAGAATGGTACAGTGACCTGCTTAGGATCGGTAAGTTGCTGGTGGGCTCAGAGCTGGGGTGGAGGGAAGCAAGGCTGGGTTGGGGTGGATTGCCGGGGACCTGGCCAGATCCGGTGAAACACGTGGGAAGAGCCCTGAGCTCAGACCTGAACGCAGGAGGTGGGGCCGCAGGAGGTGCAAGACAGCTCCGATGCTGGGGCCTGGGTTGTGGAGTGGACCCTGAGGCCCTTCACACTGTGCAGCAGCCCTGGGAAGCCTCTTGGCTGTGGCTGTGCCAAGGTGGTTAGACTCGTGGGGTTCAGCATCAGACTACTTGGATTCAAATCCATGCCTACTGTCAAGCTTGTTTGTAAAATGAATAGCATACTATCTAAGTACCTGCCTCATGAGGGTGTAGTAAGAATTAACGTAAACTGGGGTTTGGCACAGTGTGTGAGCATGGGAAAGACTTTCTACAGGTGAGTTATTATGACTCGCTGTTATACTGTAAGTAGTGAACTCCCTTCCTAGACTTCCAGGTCTTCATCTGAAGCCCCCAGACCAGGGATGAGGCTTTGCAGTGGTGGGGGGACCTGGGTGGAGAGCGGGGGCAGTAGACACAGCGGGTCTAGGTGGCTCAGGAACAGCGTGAAAAGTACTGCTGAGTGCAGTGGGAAGCTTGAAGGGGACCCAGGGGCCGGATCCTGCTGCCAGCCCCCCACAAACCCTTCCTCTCTTCCCAGGAGGCTGACCAGTGTGTGGCCTGCGCTCACTACAAGGACTCCCCCTTCTGTGTGGCTCGATGCCCCAGTGGTGTGAAACCTGACCTTTCCTTCATGCCCATCTGGAAGTTCCCAGATGAGGAGGGCACGTGCCAGCCATGCCCCATCAACTGCACCCACTCGTGAGTCTGAGGGCCTTTTCTGCGAAAACGAGGGCTTTGTTCCGGGAGCCTCTCTGCGGCATTATAAAGGGGGGTCAACTCTGCCTTTGCTTACCCTGAGACTTAATTTTTCATCCTTTTTTGTCTGATCACAAAAGGAAGATGTTAAAAAAAATTTTTTTTTGTATTTTTGTATTTTTTTTTTTCTGAAGCTGGAAACGGGGAGAGACAGTCAGACAGACTCCCGCTTGCGCCTGACCGGGATCCACCCGGCACGCCCACCAGGGGCGAAGCTCTGCCCACCAGGGGGTGATGCTCTGCCCCTCTGGGGCGTCGCTCTGCCACGACCAGAGCCACTCTAGCACCTGGGGCAGAGGCCAAGGAGCCATCCCCAGCGCCCAGGCCATCTTTGCTCCAATGGAGCCTTGGCTGCGGGAGGGGAAGAGAGAGACAGAGAGGAAGGAGGGGGGGGGTGGAGAAGCAAATGGGCGCTTCTCCTATGTGCCCTGGCCGGGAATCGAACCCGGATCCCCCGCACGCCAGGCCGACGCTCTACCGCTGAGCCAACCGGCCAGGGCCAAAAACATTTTTTTATTAAAGCATAAAATACAGCCTGACCGGTGGTGGTGCAGTGGATAGATAGAGCATTGACTTGGGATGCTGAGGTCCCAGGTTTGGAACCCTGAGGTCACCAGCTTGAGCACGGATGGGCTCATCCAGCTTGAGCACAGGGTCTTTGGCTTGAGCAAGGGGTCACTGGCTCAGCTGGAGCTCCCCCTCCCCCAGTCAAGGCACAGATGAGAAACAATCAATGAACAACTAAAGTGATACAACTATAAGTTGATGCTTCTCATTTTTCCTTTAAAAAAAAAAGAATATATATATTAATTAATGTTTAGCAGTTCTATCCTCACTGTTAATAATGTCATATTTTTCTTGTTTTATCTGTGCACATGCTTACATATATCTTATTATAACATGTTATCCTTTCCAGTTTTTATCTGTATTCTAACATTATAACATGTAATATATGTGTTAATATATACACTGCTCACAAAAATTAGGGGATATTTATCACTTCATTTTGAAATATCCCCTAATTTTTGTGAGCAGTATATATTATCATTCTCCAGTTTTTTGTTTTTTGGGGTTTTTTTTGTGACAGAGACAGAGAGAGTCTGAGAGAGGGACAGATAGGGGCAGACAGACAGGAAGGGAGAGAGATGAGAAACATTAGTTCTTTGTTGTGGCTCCTTAATTGTTCATTGATTGATGTTTTAATTTTTTTTTTATTTTTTTTTTATTACAGAGAGAGAGTCAGAGAGAGGGATAGATAGGGACAGACAGACAGGAGCAGAGAGATGTGAAGCATCAATCATCAGTTTTTCGTTGCAACACCTTAGTTATTCATTGATTGCTTTCTCATATGTGCCTTGACCATGGGCCTTCAGCAGACCGAGTAACCCCTTGCTTGAGCCAGCGACCTTGGGTCCAAGCTGGTGAGCTTTTGCTCAAACCAGATGAGCCCACGCTCAAGCTGGAGACCTCGGGGTCTTGAACCTGGGTCCTCCATATCCCAGTCCGACGCTCTATCCACTGCGCCACCGCCTGGTCAGGCAACAGAGTCTTGAAATGTTTTTTTCATGTCCTAACACGGTGATCTACCAGTATTCTTTCTATTTTTTTCAAACAGTTGTCTTTAATTATACATGAGATAGGTGAATACATCCTTGTGATAAACACTTTCAGCAATATGAAAGTATAAATATTGTAAAGCAAACGTGCCCTTTTGTTCCCCGCCCCTCCCTGGGGAGAACCACTAAATTCACTCTGGTGTGTGCACCCTTCCAGGCTTTTCTACACATTCACATAAACATACTACATTTATATTAGGTTGAGTCATTTGAGATTGTTGTTTATGTAGATCAAAAAATGGTCAAGCCTGACCAGGTGGTGGCGCAGTGGATAAAGCGTCGGACTGGGATGCAGAAGGACCCAGGTTCAAGACCCCGAGGTCACCAGCTTGAGTGCGGGCTTATCTGGCTTGAGCAAAAAGCTCACCAGCTTGGACCTAAGGTTGCTGGCTCCAGCAAGGGGTTACTCGGTCTGCTGAAGGCCCGCGGTCAGGCACATATGAGAAAGCAATCAATGAACAACTAAGAAGTCGCAACACGCAATGAAAAACTAATGATTGATGCTTCTCATCTCTCTCCGTTCCTGTCTGTCTATCCCTGTCTATCTCTGCCTCTGTAAAAAAAAAAAAAAAAAAAAGCTCAAGAGCCTAACCAGGTGGTGGCGCAGTGGATAGAGCATTGGACTGGGATGTGGAGGGCCCAGGTTCAAGACCCCGAGGTCGCCAGTTTGAGCGTGGGCTTATCTGGTTTGACCAAAAAGCTCACCAGCTTGGCCTGACCTGTGGTGGCGCAGTGGATAAAGCATCGACCTGGAACACTGAGGTCACTGGTTCAAAACCCTGCACTTGTCTGGTCAAGGCACATATGGGAGTTAATGCTTCCTGCTCCTTCCCCCTTTCTCTCTCTCTCTCTCTCTCTCTCTCTCTCTCTCTCTTTCTCTTTCTCTCTCTTTCTCACTCTCTTTCCTCTCTAAAATGAGTAAATAAACATTTTAAAAAATGGTCAGTAAACAGCAGTTTCATAGAGTTCAACTCATAATCAGTTTTGGGCCGTTTTTGTTTTTTTAAAAAATCTTTTTAATTTTTAAATTTATTTATTGATTTTTAGAAAGAGGGGGAGGGAGGGAGAGAGAGAGGGAGAGACAATTTGTTGTTCCACTTATTTATGCCTTCATTGGTTGGTTCTTATATGTATGTCCCCTGAGCAGGGATCAAACCTGCAACCTTGGCGTCGAGACAACGTTCTAACCAACTGAGCTCCGCAGCCAGGGCCTCAGTTTTGGTTTGTGTGTGCATCTGTTATTGTGAACGGGATCATGCTCGGGTGTTGTTCTGCACTTTGTGCCCTCCCCACCCCTCTGCCACTCTGTCTTGGAAGTCCTTCCTTGTGAATGCACGTGGATCTACCTCCTAGTTTTGTTTTCATTTTTTCTTTACCTCCTAGTTTTCTTTTAACTGTGGATGTATTATTATTATTTTTTTAAGGGATATGTAGAATGAATTTATTAGCAGTTCTGGAACCTGGTCAATATACAGTAAATGTTGTCAATATCCCATGTCGCCACATGTCCTGCAGAATATTGACATAGATAGGATTACTTATCTTGGTGTCACAGGGCTGCCTGTCAGACATCTCGGGTCCAGAGGGAGGCAGGCTCGCACTCAGGTGAAGGCACCTGAGCACTCCACGCACAGACTGTCCCCAGCCACTAGTTTCTGCTCTTCAGGAAGGCCAGGGATGCCCTGCTTTCCAGTTTTCCTGGCATTGCCTCTGTCCAAAGTCCACAACCGCATGTAGCTGGGGCTTGTCCAGGCCACTGCAGCACGGGCCACTGCAGCACGGGCAGAGACCACAGGGGGAAAGCTGGATGTAGTATTAGTCAACCATGGCCTTGTTTAAGGGATAGAGGTTGAGTGTGTTTCTTTTCTCTCTCTCTCTCTTTTTTTTTTTGCAGTTTATTGCACTTGAAATCCATGTATAAGTGGGCATCTTATACATGCCCCCTAGAGTTGGCATTTTAGGGTACATCCTGAGAGAGGAACTGCTGTGTCACAGACATTATTTCATAGGGTGTTGCCAACTGTCCTCTGCAGTAGTCGTGCCGTTACTACCCTGGCTTTCTTCCGCGGAGGGAAAGGGCCAAGCTTCTGGACTCGGTGCTCCCTTGAGTGCCCCCACGGGGCACACCACAGGGAGATGCAAGGCAGCAGAGGGCGTGGGGTTGCAGGCTAGAAGGGATTCTCTTGTGGGGTGGGGGAAAGATCACTGGTGACCTTGAGCCCAGTTTCTGCCTTTGTCAGATGGGGATAATAACATAGCCACACCTACCTCTCCGGGGTTGCTGTGAGGCTGGCGTGCGCCCAGGAGCTGGTTCCCAGCCTTGTTGACAGGACTCTCTCTCCTGCAGCTGCGTGGACCTGGATGACAAGGGCTGCCCAGCCGAGCAGAGAGCCAGGTCAGCTTGCCCCAGAACATGCCCCACACTGCCCTTCGCTCCCCACTGGCCCCTGGGTGGCCACTGCCAAAGGGGAGGGGTCTCCTTCCATGACACGTGTCCCTTCTCTGCCCATTCTTCTACTGTTGATTCTCCTTCCAATTCGCTTCAACAAGTGGTGGATAGAGGAACCGCTCAGGATGCCTGTGGGGTAGGCACAGGACATGATGGCAAAGATACCCAGCATCTCCTGCCCTTGCGTAGCTAGATGTCTCGTAAGGGACACAGGCAGCATTCAATCCCCTGGGACTCCAGGCAGATTGAGAAGAAAGTTGCGGCTACAGCACAGAAGGGAATGATGAATTCTTAATGGGGTGAAGGGAGGCTTCAAGGAGGAGGTGGCATTTGAGCCAGGCCTCATGAGGGGCAGGTATGTCATTTGCATAAGGAGGAAGGCAACCAAGTGGTGGCGTGGGAGAAGGTTGGAAAAATCTAGGACACGTGTGCTTGAGGGTTCTGGTGTGAGGCACTGTTAAGTAAGCACAGAGAAGGGAGTAAGTGTGAAGTCTGAGTCAGGTTCGGGCTGGGTCTTGGGATCACTGGCCCTCCCACACCACCAGGCCACAGGGCTGGACTTGGCTTCTGGGCAGTGGGGAGCTTTGGGGAGAAAAGCATTGGAGTATGTCCTAGGCAATCATTTATCCGTGAAACAAGCATTCATTAGAGGTCTGCAATGTGCCAGCCCTTGGCTAAGCAAGGGAGGGGTCAAGGAGGATCATGATGTAGTCAGTGTCAACACGCAGCATGCCATCTATTCCAGGATGAGTCTTGAAAGGTGATCCCATGGAGAAGTGGTGGTCTAGGCAGAGGTAACAGAGAGGTGTGGAAAATCACGACCTGTGGGTGACGATTTGGCTAGAACATCAGAATCAATGGGGGCACATTCCTGGGCCCCACCCCATCACCACAGTCAGAACCTTTCGGGGTGGGGCTCCAGACGTGTGCGTTTTCACAAGCTTGTTGGTGATTTCTGTCAGGAAGTTTGAGAATCCTGGGCTAGAGCCATGGGTAGGAGCACAGAAAATTTGGAGATGTGGTTAGAGAGAGCTTTGAATGCCCAGCAAGGAGTTTGGACTTGATCCTGGAGGCAGTAGTGAGCCAAGGGAGGTTTTAAAAGAGCAAAGAGGGGACAGAAGCCTATGGGTCACCCTTCCACATTTCCTTTCCAAACGCCAGTGACCTTCATGCCTCTCCATGGGGCCCCTCCATACCTTCCACCCAAGACTGGTCCCCAGTCCCTGACCTTGGCTCCCGTCTGCAGCCCGGTGACATCCATCATCGCCGCTGTGGTGGGCATTCTGCTGTTCATGGTTATGGGGACAGTGCTCGGTATCCTAATCAGGAGGCGGCGGCAGAAGATCCGGAAGTACACGATGCGGAGGCTGCTGCAGGAAACCGAGGTGAGGCGGTCGGAGGGCTTCCCCACCTGCCTGGGGGCGACAGCCCAACCCCCCAGGCACTGACGCAGGTTCACCCCCTCTCCCCAGCTGGTGGAGCCGCTGACACCTAGTGGAGCAATGCCCAACCAGGCTCAGATGCGAATCCTCAAAGAGACGGAGCTGAGGAAGGTGAAGGTGCTTGGATCCGGAGCTTTTGGCACAGTCTACAAGGTCAGGAAAGGGGCCAAACGGGGCGGGTGGTCCCAGAGGATGTGTCCGTGTGTGGCCAAGGGTTCTGCTGGGGCTGGGGAAGGCAGCCCAGAGCTGGGGGTACTGACATTTGGTAGGGTCGTTACAGAGGCTAGAACAAGGGGAAAGGTAGTAGGGCTACACAGTGAGGTTGTTGCTAAACTGTGCGGTTGGCTCAAGGGTGGGGAACACAAGCAGTGACTTTCTGGATGGCTGCGTTTTGATCTGGTCGGCCTGTCTCCTGCTCATGTCTTCCTTCTTCTACCCAGGGCATCTGGATCCCCGATGGGGAGAATGTGAAAATACCAGTGGCCATCAAAGTGTTGAGGGAAAACACATCTCCCAAAGCCAACAAAGAAATCTTGGATGTAAGCTCCTCCACCCTCCAGCCAGGAACACAGCAGGGACCCCTGGTTACAGGTCTGGGCTCTAGGCTCCCTCTTCACTGGAATTTGAGGAGATACTTTGTGTTATTCCCAAACCTCCACCTCTAACCTCCCCAGTCTGTAGGCTCTGGCTCTGGTTTGTGTTGGATAGGGCTGGATCCAGTGAGGGTCCCCAGGCACACGTTGGCCCTTAGGAGGGGCAGGTGGCGGTTGGGGTTTGTGGTCTCCCACACCCTCTGAGTGTGTCCCCTTGCCCCCAGGAAGCATATGTGATGGCTGGTGTGGGCTCCCCGTATGTGTCACGCCTCCTGGGCATCTGCCTGACCTCCACGGTGCAGCTGGTGACACAGCTTATGCCCTATGGCTGCCTCCTAGACCATGTCCGGGAACACCGGGGGCGCCTGGGCTCCCAGGACCTGCTGAACTGGTGTGTACAGATTGCCAAGGTATGCACTGCGGAGGGCTGGGCTCTATGGGTGCCTTTGGGAGCAAGCCTGTCTCCGTCCTGGGCGAGTGTGGCCAGAGCACGATCAACAAGGATGCCTCCAATCCCAGGGCATGAGCTACCTGGAGGACGTGCGGCTTGTGCACAGGGACCTAGCTGCCCGGAACGTGCTGGTCAAGAGTCCCAACCATGTCAAGATCACAGATTTTGGGCTGGCTCGGCTCCTGGACATTGATGAGACGGAGTACCACGCGGATGGGGGCAAGGTTAGAGGAGGGAGCGGAGAGAGGCGAGGTGGGGTCTGGGCCCCGGGAGAACTCCGAGAGTGGCCATCCCCTGACACACCTAGTTCAAGGTCTTCTCTGCTCTCCCAGGTGCCCATCAAGTGGATGGCGTTGGAGTCCATTCTCCGCCGACGGTTCACCCACCAAAGTGATGTGTGGAGCTACGGTACATGGTGGGGAGGTGGGGACAGGACTCCTCGCGGTCCTGTCCATGGTGGGGGTGTAGGTGAAAGGAGGAGAACGGATGGAGATACTTCAACATAAATGTGGGATGGAAGGGAGTGGCTGCCAGTCTTCATCTGCCAGGCTCTGTACATGCTCCAGGGATTGGGGAAAGACTAAAGGTAGTTCCTGCCCGTTAGCGGCACACACCTCCCCTCGCTGCCCCATGATGCCAGGCTCTCGGACAGAGCCTCTGGGGCTTGTACCCTAAAGCTGTGTTGCCTCCATCTCAACCCTGTTTCTGCCCCAGGTGTGACTGTATGGGAGCTGATGACTTTTGGGGCCAAACCTTACGATGGGATCCCAGCCCGGGAGATCCCTGACCTGCTGGAGAAGGGGGAACGACTGCCTCAGCCCCCCATCTGCACCATCGATGTCTACATGATCATGGTCAAATGTGTGTGGTTGAGCTGTGCTGGCTGCTTGGAGGGGTGGGAGGTCCTGGGTGGAGGGGTCTGTCAAGGGTTGAAAGCAGGATGTATATGGACCCAGGGGCCCTGGCATGGTTCAGGGAGCTGCAAGAGTCGCACTTCAGACTGACCAGACGGTGGTGCAGTGGATAGAGTGTCAGACTGGGACGCAGAGGACCAGGTTCAAAGCCCCAGAGTTGCCAACTTGAGCATGGGATCATAGACATGATTCCATGGTCGCTGGCTTGAACAAGGGGTCCCTCACTCTGCTGTAGCCCCCCACCCCCGTCAAGGCACATATGAGAAAGCAATCAATGAACTAAGGAGCCACAACAAAGAATTGATGCTTCTCATCTCTCTCCCTTCCTGTGTCTATCCTTCTGTCTCAAAAAAAAAAGTCTCACTTCCCTTCACAACACCAGAGGAGCAGCTAGAAAGAGACTTATATGCAAAATAAAAAGGGCAAACTTCAAGATTTCTCAAAGTTGTCTCTTGTCACCCACCTAAGGGCTTTGGACTAATCACTAGAACAGCTTGGAACGGGAGGGGGCGGGGCCCACAGGCTGCCACTGGAACTGCCATGCTGAACTTTCTCCCGCCCCCAGGTTGGATGATTGACTCTGAATGTCGGCCTCGGTTCCGGGATTTGGTGGCTGAATTCTCCCGCATGGCCAGGGACCCCCAGCGCTTTGTGGTCATCCAGGTATTAGACCATATCCCTGCTTATGACTAAGCACTCTTCTGCAGAGGGTGGAAAGGGAGATGACTCCTGGGTCCCAGGCTGCCAAGCCCAGCCCTTGCCTGACTCATCATGCCTCTTGTACCTTCCTGAGCCTTCCTCAGGAGGCTGAGCACTGGGCTGGGGAGAGGCCGCCAAGCTGTCTCCCTTCTCCCCAGAACGAGGACTTGGGCCCTGCCAGTCCCTTGGACAGCACCTTCTACCGATCACTGCTGGAGGATGACGATATGGGGGACCTGGTGGATGCTGAGGAGTACCTGGTACCTCAGCAAGGCTTCTTCTGCCCAGACCCTGCCCCGAGTGCTGGGGGCACGGCCCACCTAAGGCATCGCAGCTCATCCACCAGGGTCAGTGTCCTTGGTCACACTGTGGTGGGTGTGGTTTCCTCTCCTGACCCCAATGCACCAGGATCTCTTTCTCTGATGTCCCTCCCAACCACCACCTCTCGTGGAGATCCAATTTTCCTTTAAGGACCCCTACTGTCTTCCAACCCATGACCTCATTCTCCCCATGGTGACTGTGCCATACCCCAGGGTGACTTGGTTTATCTCCTGTGACCCTGTCATCTCCCATAGTCTCTATCTCAAATCCATGAATGAACCCCATCATGACCTTCTCTCTTGTCCCCAGAGTGGTGGCGGTGAGCTGGCACTGGAGCCCGCTGAGGAGGAGCCCCCCAAGTCCCCACTGGCACCATCAGAAGGGGCGGGCTCTGATGTGTTTGATGGCGACTTGGGAGTGGGGGCAGCCAAGGGGCTGCAGAGCCTCCCCCCACACGACCCCAGCCCTCTACAGCGGTACAGTGAGGATCCCACGGTACTCCTGCCCCCCGAGACTGATGGCTATGTTGCCCCCCTGACCTGCAGCCCCCAGCCAGGTATGGAGTCCAGGTCTGAGCTGAGAGATTGGGAGGTGGGCGAGTTGGGGACCCACTGTGGAGGCTGTGGTAGTCGCTAGGATACACGGGTTCCTTTCCCTAACCAGTCCCCTTCTCTTGCCCTTTCAGAATACGTGAACCAGCCAGAGGTTTGCCCGAAGCCCCCCTCACCCCTCGAGGGCCCTCTGCCTCCTCGACCTGCAGGTGCTACTCTGGAAAGGCCCAAGACTCTCTCCCCTGGGAAGAATGGGGTTGTCAAAGACGTTTTTGCCTTTGGGGGTGCTGTGGAGAACCATGAGTATTTGGCACCCCGTGGCAGGGCTGCCCCTCAGCTCCACCCTCCTCCAGCCTTCAGCCCAGCCTTCGACAACCTCTATTATTGGGACCAGAACCCATCAGAGCGGGGCTCTCCACCCAGCACCTTTGAAGGGACCCCTACAGCCGAGAACCCGGAGTACCTGGGTCTGGATGTGCCAGTGTGACCCAAAAGGCCAAATCCGCTGTGGCCCTGCTGAATGGACTGGGGGAGGCCTGACTTCTGGCTTGTGTCAGGACAACACAGGGAGAGAGGGCCCTTGGACCACAGCCAGTGGAACCTGCCACGCCAGGAACCTTCCTATTCCAATTCCCAGGCGGCTAAGACAGGCCCAGCCTGGTTGGAAAAAGAGACAGCTGTGGGAAGGAAGTCTTCATTAATTTGGAGCCCTGTCTCAGCAGACTCTAGGGTCCACTGGATGCCACAGCCACAATCTCGACCTTGGGAGCAGCCCAGCCTGGCTGTCTTCCAGATCCCTTGCCCTGAAGGGTTTAGGGAAGCCGGGCCTAGGACGGGAAGAGGCCCGAAGAGAGTGTCTAGGACAAAAGCAATCCATTCAGAGACTGTCTGAGTCCCAGCTCTGCTCCCAGGACAATTGGAGCAGCAGCAGTGCCCCAGGCTAGCCCTTGTACAGAGTGTTTTTTTGTTTTGACATATACTTTTTGTGTTTTTTTAAAGAAAGATGAAATACAGAGAGTGGGTATTGTGGAACAAGGGGTGGTCCCTGGGTTTGGGAAAGGGATGTCCCTTCTCCACACCTACTTTTTCCATCTGCAAATATATTTTGGAAAACAGCTGGGCACTAGTGTATGTCTGGGGGTAGCTCTGCCATCCCTTACTGCTCACCTCCGAACTCATCTTTTCCTGGACGGAATAACTAGCAATCTTTAGGAAGCTTGAATGAAAGCCTATTTTCCAACTTCCTGGCTTTTGGGTGGGGTTGGGGGTTCTGAGAGCATTTTGCTTAGAAAAAAACCAAATTCCTAAGGCTACCCACACTCCATAATGGGGTAATTTCTTCCCTATGGGTAGGGGAAGTTGGGGGAGAGGTGGCAGGAAGAAGAGGCAGTGTCCACTATGTGGCTCATTTTCCTTGCCTTGGCTATGAGGAGATCATTGCATTAGAAAGAGCTCTCCAGAAAAAGCCCTCCAACTCAGCACAGCCACCCTGGTGGCATGAGCGCTGGGCTGACTTCTCTGCTTCTGCTCCTCCCCATACTCACAGATTGGACATAATACACACTAGTTGGCACAGGCGTTTGTAGTGCCACTTTATTGTCAATAGCTGACATTACCTGGGGTTAATAGAAAATAAATTAGGACTACAATGGCTAAACTGAAGAGGGAAGCAGGCTTTTGTGGACACTAATCCCGGGAAGAGGTACAAGGTGGCTGTGGTAATGTCAATAGAGAGGTTTTTCCAAACTCCATATCAACAGATGTTTCTACTCTCCTGGTACCCAAAGGGCCAAAGTGGAGGTCAGGGTCTCTTAGCTACCAGGAAGTAAGTGAAGGGAAAGGCAGTGGAGAGCCCTCAGCAGGACCAAAGGGGAAACCAAGGCTTGGATCCCCGAACAGAGCAGGAACCTGGAGCCCCATTGTGATCACAGGATGACACAGGGAGGACGACTGTTGGTGATCTTTTCTAGGGGTTCTCCGTTACTGGCTCTTCGAATGGCCTCAATGAGCTAGAAGGCAGAGATATGGAATAGGATTATGTACTGTACAGGCATGGTGAACCAGGGGTGCTCCCAACGTTGCAAATACTTACATCTTTCTCATAAGGAAAGCCCCCATTCTCCAGCTTGGAAAATACCAGCTGTCCATTGATCTCGATCTCGAAGGCCCCTAGTATTAAATAAACCAATGAATGAACTGTATGCTGAGATCAGGCAAAAGTCCGGAGGTCCTCCATACTCAGACTTCACACAAGCTCCTCCATGTCCTCCACCGGCCCCGTTAGAGACTTGAGTTCTTTAAGTCATTTCCCAACTCGGAATCAGGAACCTACAGGAGGTGTCATATGCGTGTCCTTTTCTTTGAACTCAATGAAGGGCTCCCTCTCCTTCAAATCAATACTTCTCTAGTCTCACCAGTTTTTTTTCTATAGGAGTCATCTGTGGCTCCCTCACATATGAAAGGGGAGTCAAGTTGTCTGGACATTTTACTACGTGCCAGTTGCTGCTGGACACTAAAATAGCCGATGCCAGACACAGCAGTAGAGCTGGGGATTTAGGATACTGACTCAGCAGGTGTTCGGCGAGCCTCACCTGTGCCCCCCAGGCGCGACTCGATTTCGATGCCAGGATACTGCTCCTTCACGGCACTCGCCAACTCCAGGTAGGTCGCCTCAAAGCCGCAGGGTTCACTAGGGACAAGATACCTGGCGTCCGCTTGCGTTTCGGGGTACGGACCTCCCGTGGACCCACCCCCGTCCGGACCGGGAGCTCACCGGCCGGAGCCGCTCACCAGTACTCCACCACGATGCGGACCCCACTGCCGGGTTCGAGCTCCCCGGGATGGGGCGCTGCGGACGTCGGCCCCAAGTCCCCGCTCATTGCGGCCCGCTCTGCTTCAGCCGCTGCTTCCGGGTGTGACGCAAAGCCGCGGGCACGTAAAGAGGCGGAGCCGCGCATTACGTCCGGGCGCCCCCTGCAGGCGGCGGCTGCCGCTGTGTTTTGATCCTAACCTTAGCCAGAAGGCTCCCAGGTGAGTGGGCCAGTGCAGACAACGTTCTGAGGGTCCCGAGTTTGTCCTACACCTGGTATCCGCTGCACTTCATAGCCTTATTTAATCTAACGAAATATTTTAAACTGCAAAGCGCTTTGCAGAAAGAGAATGTGGAGCAAGGGCTCTCAGGGCCTGGGGTCAGCTGATGATGTGGAATAGTTGCCATTTCTCGCTAACAGGTATTTATTTTTAAAATTTTTTAAATTTTTATTTTAGTGAGAGAAGAAGGGAGGGATGGAGGGAGGGACAGAGAGAGAGAGAGAGGGACATAGATCTGTTCCTGTATGTGCCCTGACCAAGGTTCAAACCCGCAACCTCTGCACTTCGGGATGATACTCTAACCAACGGAGCCTTCTGGCCAGGATGGCATTTTAAAACAACCCATAGTCACACACTCTTAGTTATGTATTCAGTATTTTTATATTCTATGAACGTATTCTATATTCAGTATTATGACTCCTAATCTCTAAACTGTTGATAATACCCGGGGCAGTGAGCGCAGGTTTGGAGCTTCCACTCCCTTAGGCTCTATGCTCCCATCACGGGCTTCCATTCTGCACCTCCGTCAGCTCAGCCTCACTACAGGCTGGCATCATTATTCCCATTTTGCGACTCTAGAAATGGAGGCTGTCTTGCTGTCTCTTCTCTCCCTGGAGTCCTACTATAGTATATAAACAGGTCACCTGCTCTAGCATTCCTTTAAACCATTCATTTAAAAACAATGGTTTGCCTGACCTGTGGTGGTGCAGTGGATAGAACATCAACCTGGAATGCTGAGATCATGGGTTCAAGGCTATGCGCTTGCCTGGTCATGGCACATACAAGAAGCAACTATGAGTTTATGCTTCCCACTCCTGAACCCCCTTTCTCTCTCTCTCTCTCCTCTCTCTAAAATCAAAAAGTAACTATCAAAATAATGTTTTATAGGCCCTGGCCCATAGCTCAGTTAGTTAGAGTGTCATCCAGATATTCCAAAGTTGTGGATTCCATCCCCATTCAGGGCACATACAAGAATCAACCAATGAATGCCAGTGACCCCTTGCTCAAGCCAACAACCTTGGGCTCAAGCCAGTGATCATAGGATCATGTCGATGAGCTCATGCTCAAGTCAGGGACCTTGGGGTTTCAAACCTGGGCCTCAGCATCCCAGGTCAAGGCTCTATACACTGTACGACCACTGGTCAGATTGTCTATTATCAATTTGTAAGGGTTTTTAATATATTCTGGATACAATGTTCTTAATCACATATATGATTTGCAAATATTTACTCTTTTTTTTTAATTAATTAATTTATTTATGTTTTACAGAGACAGAGAGTGAGTCAGAGAGAGGGATAGACAGGGACAAACAGGAACGGAGAGAGATGAGAAGCATCAATCATTAGTTTTTCATTGCGCGTTGTAACACCTTAGTTGTTCATTGACTGCTCTCTCACATGTGCCTTGACCACGGGCCTTCAGCATACCGAGTAACCCCTTGCTGGAGCCAGCGACCCTGGGTTCAAACTGGTGGGTTTTTTCCTCAAACCAGATGAGCCCGCACTCAAGCTGGCAACCTCAGGGTCCCAAACCCGGGTCCTCTGCATCGCAGTCCGATGCTCTATCCACTGTGCCACCGCCTGGTCAGGCTCAAATATTTACTCTTGGTGTTTGAAAAGTGTTTTTTATTATTTTCTTAGTAGAATCTTTTTTTTTTTTAAAGATTTATTTATTTATTCATTTTAGAGAAGGGGGAAGAAAGAGAGAGAGAGAAGGGAGAGAGAAGGGGAGAGGAGCAGGAAGCATCAACTCTCATATGTGCCTTGACTGGGCAAGCCCAGGGTTTCGAACCGGCGACCTCAGCGTTCCAGGTCGACGCTTTATCCACAGCGCCACCACAGGTCAGGCCTTAGTAGAATCTTTTTTTAATGTTGATTTTATTGATTTTAGAGCAAGGAAGGGAGAAAGAAGGGGAGACAGGAACATCATTCTGTTCCTGTATGTGCCTTGACCAGGGACTGAGCCAGCAACTTCTGCACTTCTGGATGGTGCTCCAACCAACCAAACTCTCCAGCCAGGCTGAGTAGTGTCTTTTGAAAGGCAAGAAATTTTAATTTTTTTTTTCAGAGACAGAAAGTCAGAGAGAGAGATAGATAGGGACAGACAGACAGGAATGGAGAGAGATAAGCATCAGTCATTAGTTTTTCATTGCGACACCTTAGTTGTTCATTGATTGCTTTCTCCTATGTGCCTTGACTGTGGGGTTACAGCAGACCGAGTAACCCCTTGCTCGAGCCAGCGACCTTGGGTCCAAGCTGGTGAGCTTTGCTCAAACCAGATGAGTCTGCACTTAAGCTGGCGAAGTCGGGGTCTCGAACCTGGGTCCTCCGCATCCCAGTCTGACGCTCTATCCACTGCGCCACCACCTGATCAGGCGAAATTTAAATTTTGATGAAGTTTAATATACCAAAATTTTCACTTGGCACTTGTGCCTTTGCTGTTGTATCTGATATACAAAGTCATAAAAATTTTTTCCCATGGTTTCTTCTAGAAGCTTTTTAGTTTTAGCTCTTGTTTAATTTTTTTAATTAATCTTTCTTTTTTTTTTTTCTTTTTTACAGAGACAGAGAGTGAGTCAGAGAGAGGGATAGACAGGGACAGACAGACAGGAACAGAGAGAGATGAGAAGCATCAATCATTAGTTTTTCATTGCACGTCACAACACCTTAGTTGTTCATTGATTGCTTTCTCATATGTGCCTTGACCGCGGGCCTTCAGCAGACCGAGTAGCCCCTTGCTGGAGCCAGCGACCTTGGGTCCAAGCTGGTGGGCTTTTGCTCAAACCAGATGAGCCCGCGCTCAAGCTGGCGACCTCGGGGTCTCGAACTTGGGTCCTCTGCATCCCAGTTCGACGCTCTATCCACTGCGCCACCGCCTGGTCAGGCCAGCTCTTAAGTTTAAGTTGATGGTCTATTTGGTTAATTTTTGTTCATTGTGTGAGTTAAGGATCTTTTTTTTTATTCAGTGAGAGGAGGGGAGGCAGAGAGACAGACTCCTGCATGTACCCCAAACAGGATCCACCTGGCAAGCCCAAAAGGGGATGATGCTCTGCCCATCTGGGGTGTTGCTATGTTGCTCAGCAACCAAGCTCTTCTTAGCACTTGAGGCAGAGATCATGGAGCCATCCTCAGTGCCCAGGGCCAGCTAGCTCCAATTGAGCCATGGCTACATGAGGAAGAGAGAGAGAGAGGGAGAGAGAGAGAGAAGCGAGAGGGTGAGGGATGGAGAAGCAGATGGGCACTTCTGTGTGCCCTGACCAGAAATTGAACCTGGGACATCCACACACTGGGCCAACACTCTGCCACTGGGCCAACAAGCAAGGGGCCATGAGTTAAAGATCTAAATTCATCTTTTTGCATGTGGATATTCAAATTGTCCCAGAACCATTTATTGAAAAGACTATCCTTTCACACATTGAGTGGTCTTGGCACTTTTGTCAAAAACCATTTGACAAGCCCTGGCTGAGTGGCTCAGTGGATAAAGCGTCGTCCCTGGGTGCCGAGGTGCCGGGTTTGATATCTAGTCAAAGCACATACAGGAAGCGATGGAGCGAGTTACCTGTAGTTGATTCTTCTCTCTCTTCCCCACCCTGCCTCTCTCTGCTTCCCTCTCAAATCAATGGGAAAAGAAATTAACCAGAAATGTAAAGGTTTATATTTGGACTCATGACTCCTTATTTTTTTAAAATTGATTTTAGAGAGAGAAAGAGACATCCGTTTGTTGTTCCACTTATGTATGCATGCATTGGTTGATTCCTTTACGTGACAAGATGAGGAATAGAACCCGCAACCTTGGCGTATCAGGATGATGTTCTAACTAACTGAGCTACCTGCCAGGGCTGGACCCTTTTATTTATTGATTGATTGATTTTAGAGAGACCAAGAGAAGAAGAGAGAAAGAGAGAAAGGAGCATTCATTTGTTGTTCCTCTTAGTTGTACATTCATTGGTTGTTTCCCACAAGTTCTCTGACTGGAGCTCAAACCCACAACTTTGGCATTGCAAGATGATGCTCCAACCTACTGAGCAAACTAGCCAGGGCCCAAGGCTGGACTCTTGATTCTGTTTCATTGATCTATAAATCTGTTTTTTATTGTTTCTTTATTTTATTTTTTATTTTTTTGACAGAGACGAAGAGAGAGTCAGAGAGAAGGACAAATTAGGGACAGATAGACAGGAAGGGAGAGAGATGAGAAGCATCAATTCTCTGTTGTGGCACCTTAGTTGTTCAATGATTACTTTCTCATAAGTGCCTTGACTGAGGGGGCTACAGCAGAGCGAGTGACCTCTTGCTCAAGCCAGTGACCTTGGGCTCAAGCCAGCGACCTTGGGCTTCAAACCAGAGACCTTTGGGCTCAAGCCAGCGACGATGGATCATGTCTATGATCTCACACTCAAGCCAGTGACCCTGCACTCAAGCTGGTGAGCCTGTGCTCAAGCCGATGGACCTGCGCTCAAGGTGGCAACCTCAAGTTTCGAACGTTGGTCTTCTGTGTCCCAGTCCGACGCTCTATCCACTGTGCCACCGCCTGGTTGGGCTGTTGTTTATTTTATTTTAAAAAAATTCAGATACAATTTATACACAGATTCACCCTTTGGAGTGTACCTTTCCATGAGTCCTGACACACACAGTTGTACATCCACCATCATGACCAAAATACACAACAGCCCACTACCTCTCACAAGTCCCTGTACCCCTTCAGCCCCTCTCCCCCACCCCAGTGCCGATCTGCCTTCTGTCCTTATAGTTCCAACCCCCTCCAGAAATCCATATAAATGAAATCTTACAGCACTCAGCCCTCTGAGTCTGGCTTCCCTTTCCAACCTATCCTTCAACATCCAGAGGATCACTTTGGAAAGATCTTCCCAAAATATAAATCTGCTTGCTCCTCTGTGCCTCTGCTTAAACCCAGATAGACCCTGCAGGGTCTGGCCTCTGCCCATAGTTCCTGCTGGTCCGGACCGACAGGATGGATGGCTCTTAAACCTGGTTTACAGTACAACCACCTGAGGGCTTGTCAATACCACACATTCCTGGGTCTTGGCCTCAGAGACAGATTCAGTAGCTGGGGAGGAGCACAGCGATCTGTTTTTTATACAAGCCAAGGGCGATCTGGGAGGAAAGTGGTCACAGGCCACACTCGGAGAAACACAGCTAAGTCCAAAGCACTTGCCTTTCCCCACACCTTCCACGCCTACTTCCTTGCCCCAGACACCTTTCCCTCTGCTCAATTGTCACTTCCACGGAGAAGTCTAACCTAACTCGGTGAGTCATTCTCTCGGCATAGCTGTCACCTGTAATCTATTATTTGTATAATTCTTTGATTAACATCAGTCTCCCTGACTGGGCTGCATGAGGACAAGGGCGGGGTTTATTTTTGTTGCTCGCCACTGGATCCCCAATAACAAGCATGGAGTTGGCGTATAGTAAATACATACTTAACAAATATTAGTTGAATGAATGAAGGAATGATTGAGTGAATTGTCTCCTGCGCCTTCCACAAGCTGCTCCATGGCCCAGGTGACCTTGCCCCCTCCTCCACTTCTTTGTTTGGTCCATTCATACCGGTTTTTCCTAGGAAAACCCCGTTCGGAAAAAGTTGAGGCTGGAGCCACTTCTCCTGGTCTACCAGGGCAGACCTCTTATCACTCCGTGGATTGTTTGTTTACCCAACCATTACCCACTTCAGGCCGGGAGGAGGCCTCCGCCTTTGATCTCAGCTTCTCGGGTCCTCCCCCAGCCCTCCTGTTTGCCTAGTGCTGAAGGAGAGAGCTAAAGTGAGCTCTCTCCGGGAGTCCCCTGGCACCTGGCCACATCTTTGCCTAGGTCCTCCTCCCACCAAGAGACCCTGACTTACCCCTGCAATTTCAGAAGGAGAAACTGAGCCCCTACACTTTGCTCAGAGGGAGGACATACCCTGGATACCTCTGAGGAGCTAGAATGCAGCCTGGGTGGCCAGATTGGCTGGAGGTCAAGGGGCAGGCCATGTTGCTGGTCTTCCCTCTGGTTGGCTTCCCACTTTAGCTGAGTGCCCTTTGCCCTAGGGGGTGGGACCCAGAGCCCCCTAGCTTGGCCAATGAACAGGTCAGATTTGGGGAGGGGGCAGGGGAAGAGTGGGCGGGGCCGATTCTCTTTACACCTTCCCGCCCCCAGCCTCTCCCTTCCGGGGGATAAGAACTCCAGATCTACGTTCTCGAGGCTGCTCAGTTCGACTGTCTCCGTCTCTTCCCTGGCACCTGCTGCCAGTCTAAGAAGGGCAAAAACAATCCCAGCCGGCGTAGAATTTCAGAGAGTCCCCGCCTCCGGTGTTTACTCCTCCCAGGCCCCTCCCCCAAGCCCCGCCCCCACCTGCATGAGATAATTTTAGTTTCCTTGGGCCAGGAGCGGGTACACACAGGGCTTACCCTCCTCCCACCCCCACAGCTACGTCCAAAGTCGGGACACCCTCCTACCACCTGTAGAGAAGAGGGAGTGGATTTGAAATCAAGTCCAGGTAGGTATCTGGGGTCCCTAGACTGAGCCGGACTTCGGAGTCTGTATCCTGGCTTCGCCAGGTAAGGGGACGGAGATCGATCCCAGGCGACAACCTGCTCTCACCCCCCCCCCCTCCCGCCCAGCCGCGCGAGGGCCCCAGGCTGTGTCCATATCAGGGCCAGGAGCTGGCTGGCTGCCCAGGTGAGCGGCTGGGCTGCCGACTGGCTTCCCCCTCTTCCCCCTTCAGTGATGTCAGGCCAAGGGCGGGGGCAGGAGGGGGACAGGTAGTTAAGGGCCTGGCGACTCCCTCCCAAACCAGCGGCCCCAGCCAGGTGCGCTAACGCCCAGGGCCCAGGTAAGGACGTAAGCGGGCATTTTATCTTGGGGTGGAAGGATTCGGCCTCCTGCTCTGTTACTTCAGCGGTCTCACTTTCTTTTTTCCTCTAGTTTCTCATCTGGCCCCCTCCTCAACATCTGCCCTCAACTTTCCCTATTCTCATTTACTGTTCTCTCCATTTCTTCCTTCCCTCTCTGTGCCCCCCTCCCCCCCACCTTAGCTCCTGAACAAACTAGCTGATGGGGACTGGGAAGTAAGGTCTCAGGTTCTCTCCTTCAGGAGACGCGGCTTTCCCGCTGAAACTAGTCCCTCCCCATTCCCAGAAGGCGGGCTAGAAGGGGGCCAAATACCCGGGACGCTGCCGGGAGTCACTCCCTGGCTCAGCGTGATTTCACCCGTGAGGTTCCACGGCGGCGTGGCGAGAAGGGGGGGGGCACCTTCCAATTTGGAGAGCAATAAAAGAGAGGGATTGCTAGAGCTCCGTCTCTGCGGATTGTATCTCTGCTCAGGAACACAGGGTCCTGCCTTCGGGTGGAAAGGTGGGGGAGGAGCCGGACGGGGTCCCTCCTGGCTTCAGTACGAATTGGGCTCCCGAGGCTGGCAGGGGGCTGCTGCGGTGGTCTGTGTGCAGCACAGCGCAGCCTGGGGAGAGTGTGTGCTTGGCGGGGAGGGGGGAGATGGGCCAGTATGTTTGAATAGGCTGGAGGAAGACCGCGTTCGGTCGGCTGGATCTCCCTAGCACGTTGGGGATGGAGAATGCACCTGTCCGCGGTTGGAAGGCGTCCCAACCTAACAGCCACTCAAGAATGGCCCCTCTTGATCTGCCTATCCCGGACTCTGCTCTCCCTCTCTCCCTGATACCCTGCTGGGGGCCCTTCACGAAGGCAAGCAGCCTGTAATGATTAACTCCACAGACACTCTAGCATTCTTCCCAAATTAAACTTTAAAAGAGCTGCCCCACCACCCCTCAATTGGGGCGGGTTTTTCTAAGCGAGGGAGTAGGCGGGGTCTCAGGGTCTTGGTCCCTCCCCCCAAATCCTATCACAAAAGCGTTTCCCGCCTTCTTACCTTGGCCCTGCACCCTAAGAGCACCCCAAAGGTTAAGCCTTGACCCTTATAATCAATCTCGATGGGTGCGGGGCGTGGGATACCGGCGAGATCTGAGCCTTCCCCTCCACGACCAGACCCCCCAGCCCAAGCCTCTGCTTTGCCAGCTCCTCCCCCCACCCTAGGGAGCACCGAAGGTGGCCTTGTTTTCAATTGGCCCCAAACACTAGGCCCTTCCACTCCCACTTGGGGACAGCCAGGTGTGGCAGGATTCAGGAAGTAAACAAGGAGGCACACAGAGGGCGGGAAGGAGGGTGGGGCCCGAGCTGCAGGGCAGGAGAGCCTTTGGGGGAAGCCGCTTGGACTGGTAGCATTGAGGGGTCAGATCGATTTGGGGGTTCGGTTTCTTAAAACAGAAGCGAATTTCCTAGGGCTCCAGTTTGAAAAATTTAAGATCTGGCAAGGGGGAGGTCCAGGCCCCAGCACTCGGACCCCAGTTCTCCCATCTCATCTCTTGTCTTGACTGTGCCACTTTTCTCTTGCTGTGGAAGGGTCTGGGGGACAGGGTGGAAGGATCTGAAGACCAGAACCAAGTCTGGGGTTAGCCCTCCTGCCCTCTGAGATCAGACTCTAATCTGATTGAACTTTTCTCTCCCCTTCCACACACGGTCCTGATTCCTCTTCCCTCTTCCTTTGGTGGTGGGGGAGGACCCAGACCTCTGGGCTGTTGGTCTCTGCCTGCCTTCCTCCCTCCTGAAAGGGTAGCCCCTGCAGCTCTTCTCCCTTGTACTCCCTGGAACGAAGCTACCAGGGAGGACTGTTCGACAGAGGTTAGACAGGGTTGGGAGTCAGGCATTGGGTTTCGGTGTTGATTTACTGGTGTCTGTTGATGACCCATGGTGGATATGTCTTTCCCTTCCCAGCAGGACGCAGAGCCCCCTCCCTGGCTCTCTCTCCTGGGCGTTTCCTTATCTGTCTTGACTTTCCACTCCTGCTCCTGGGGTACACCTCTGGCCAAGACACCAGGAGAATGTGTTCTGAGGACTCTCCTCCCCCAGGGGGCATGTGGATGAGTCTCCTGAGCTGGTTTAGTCCTAGGTGTTAGGGGTGGACAGCAGCAGAATGAGAGCCTGGGAGATCCCAGACAAGGGAGGGAGCATTTTCTGTGCGCGCGCGCGCGCGCGTGTGTGTGTGTGTGTGTGTGTGTGTGTGTGTGTGTGTGTATGTTTAAAGATTTTATTTATTGCCTGACCAGGCGGTGGCGCAGTGGCTAGAGCTTCAGACTGGGATGCAGAGAACCCGGGTTTGAGACCCCAAGGTCGCCAGCTTGAGCGAGGGCTCATCTGGTTTGAATAAGGCTCACCAGCTTGAGCCCAAGGTCTCTGACTCGAGCAAGGGGTCACCTGGTCTGCTGTAGCCCCCGGTCAAGGCACATATGAGAAATCAGTCAATGGACAACTAAGGAACTGCAACGAAGAATTGATGTTTCTCATTTCTCTCCCTTCCTGTCTGTCTGTCCCTATCTGTCCCTCTCTCTGACTCTCTGTCTCTGCCACAAAAAAAAAAAAAAAAAAAAAAAAGATTTATTGATTTTACAGGGAGAGAAGAGTGGTGGGGGAGGGGCAGGGAGAAGTATCAACTCATAGTTGCTTCACTCTAGTTCAGGAGTCCCCAAACTTTTTACACAGGGGGCCAGTTCACTGTCCCTCAGACCGTTGGAGGACCGGACTACAAAAAAAAACCTGAACAAATCCCTATGCACACTGCACATATCTTATTTTAAAGTAAAAAAACAAAACAGGAACTAATACAATATTTAAAATAAAGAGCAAGTAAATTTAAATCAACAAACTGACCAGTATTTCAATGGGAACTATGGGCCTGCCGCGGGAGCCGGATAAATGGCTTCAGGGGGCCTCATGCGGCGGGTGGGCCGGCTATAGTTTAGGGACCCCTGCTCTAGTTCATTGGTCGCATGTCTTTGTGCCTTGACTGGGCAAGCCCAGGCTTTCCAACTGGCGACCTCAGCATTCCAGGTCGAAGCTTTAACCACTGTGCCACCACAGGTTAGGCAGGAGGGAGCATTTTTGAGGTTTCTTTGGGTGAGCGAGAGACACCACTGGGATGTTGGCTCCACTCCAGATGGACCTCTGAATCCAGGCCAGGCTTTTCTCTTTTCTGGGTGAGGGGGATACTGGCCTAGGGACTGACTGCAGGTCCCACCTGGACTGGAGAAGTGGAGATTGGCCAAGGGTGGGGAAGGAGGTGATGATGTCAAAGGAGCCTCAGGCCCTCCATCCTCCTCCTAGCCCATGTTGTTCCCTGCCCTGTGCCTCCCCCTTCCTCCCAGGCTGGTAGGTTGGGGGCGGGAGTGGAGGGGGTGGGTAAGAGGCAGGGTTGTTTGTGTTTCTCCTAAGCCAGGAAGTTGTGCAGATGAGTCAAGGTTGAATGGAGAGCCCCAGGCAGCGCTGTCCCGCCCCACCCTGACTTACCTGTCCCCCAAATCCCCCATTCTCTCACTTAAGGGTCAGGGGGCTGCCTCATCCAGGGACACCAATACCAGGTGTCCAAGGCAGCCTAACAACACTGGTCCTGTATCCAGGGATTGGACAGGGGCCTAGAACAGGTGAGGTCTCCCAGGTCCTCCCAGGTCTCAGCCAAAGGGGTCTTGGTTCCTGTGGATAAGGGGTCTGTACCATCTCGACCCGCAGTGGGCATCTTTGCTTCATTTCTTCTATCCTTACTCCTCCTGGTTCCTATGCAGCACCTATGGCTGCTAAGACCGGGGAGGACCCTGGCCCTTCCTAGGAAAGCCAGATGTCTTCAGACCAGTGGGTGGATAAGACAGGTGCACAGTCATTGGCACAGAGTCCCCAGTGCAGTGTCCTGGGAGCCCTTCAGTCTGTTTTTTTTTTTTTTTTTTTAATTTAAATTATATTTATTCATTTTAGAGGAGAGAGAGAGAAGGGGGGAGGAAGCATCAACTCCCATATGTGCCTTGACCTGGCAAGCACAGGGCTTTGAACCGGCGACCTCAGCATTCCAGGTTGACGCTTTATCCATTGTGCCACCACAGGTCAGGCGGGAGCCCTTCAGTCTTAATGTGGGAATTTCAGGAAGGCTTCTCAGAGGAGGTAGCTCTAACACTGGGGCTTCAACAGAGTGGGGCAGGAGGAGGGGCCTAGGGAGCGCACAGGGTTTGAGAGCTGTGGGGCAAGGACACCGGGCTAGGCCAGCCCTCTCCCACCGCAGCTGAGCCTGCCTCCTGCTCTCCTGGTTCCTGTCCTTCCCCACCTCCTTCTCCACTTGGCATCACTCAGCACTTGGGCATGCGTTGCCACAACAGGCTCTGGCAACCAGGTCTGGCAACAAAGCACTGGAAAAACCCGGCGTAGAGCCCAGAGGAGTGAGCGCCCCACACTCGGAGTCAGAGGGGCGGCCCTGTGCCCCGACACTGAGAGCGTGAGCCCCAGTCTGTGGGCTGTGGAATCTGTTGCTGTGCCCCGGCTTGTGGTGGGGTGACCTCGCTCTTCCCCTGGGCTACTTGGGGCTAAAGAAAGAACACTGGCCTAGGAGTCCTAACACTGGGTTCTACTCCCTGGCTCGCCTGTGGGGGAACCAAGACTGCTTCCTTCTCAGGGACTTGGTGTCCCCTTTTGTAAAATGGGCTCACTCTTTCCCCAAAGTCTCCAGGGGAACTCCACTTAGAGGGGGAGCAATGAGATGCTGCGTGAACTCTGAGGGGTGCCTGACAGTCGTGTGAAGTCGGGAGGTCTGGGTCCTCTTGGCCCCTCTCCCCAGGACAGGGGCCACAGGAGCGGCTGCCTTCAGTTCCCTCTTCTCCCTTAGATGTCATGGAGCTGAGTCTGTCTCCACCTCATTGCAGCAGCTCCCCAGAAGACCTGTACCCAGCCCCTGGGACTCCTCCCGGGACTCCCCCCGGGACTCCTCCACCTCCCAGTGCCTCTCTTCCTGGGGAGGTGAAGAGGTCCCAGCCTCTGCCCATTCTGACCAGCAGGTACAGGGGGGTAATGGGGCTGAGGAGGGCTAGGGGCGGGGGGGGGGGCAGTCGGCACTGGGGAATACAGAGAAGCTTGAAGTCAACTTCTCCCCACTCCAAACAGGAAACTTCGAGAGGAGGAGCTGAGGACAACCTCTCTCCCCTCTATCCCCAACCCTTTCCCTGAGCTCTGCAGTCCTCCTTCACAGACCCCTATTCTGGGGGGACCCTCCAGTGCAAGGGGGCTGCTCCCTCGAGACGCCAGCTGCCCCCATGTGAGTTGTCCTGGGAGAGAGAAAGCAGGGATAGGGGGCGCTATGGGGCTGGGGTCGATATAGCATCCCTTTGTGGAAGTGGGGGAATTTGGTCAGGGGTCCCTGAGGGTATCGCAGGTGTGGGAGAGGGGGAAGAACCACCCTTCGCTTTTCCTCAAGCCATCTGCAATTCCTGGGGTGCAGGTAGTAAAAGTGTATAGCGAAGACGGGGCCTGCCGGTCGGTGGAGGTGGCCGCGGGCGCCACAGCGCGCTATGTGTGTGAAATGCTGGTGCAGCGAGCTCACGCCCTCAGTGATGAGAACTGGGGGCTGGTGGAGTGCCACCCCCATCTAGCACTGGGTGAGTTAGGGTACAGGGGCTGCCTGGGCCAGGAGGCAATGTTCCCCACCTTGGGCTAGGCAGGTGGCTCATGCACGAGGCCTGGCTGATCTCCACTGATCCCTGCTTTTTGTCCTTGACCCCAGAGAGGGGCTTGGAGGACCACGAGTCGGTGGTGGAAGTGCAGGCTGCCTGGCCTGTCGGCGGAGACAGCCGCTTTGTCTTCCGGAAAAACTTCGCCAAGTATGAGCTGTTCAAGAGTTCCCCAGTGAGTGTGTGTGTGTGTGTGTTGGGGGGCGGGGGCTCTGGGCAGTGGGCCACCCTGATCCCCAACCTGGACCCTTGATGCCTGACTCTGGACTACTTTTTACCTCAGCACTCCCTGTTCCCAGAAAAGATGGTCTCCAGCTGTCTGGACACACACACGGGCATGTCCCATGAAGACCTGATCCAGGTGAGGAAACACCCCCATTTCATGGGCCAGTCACGATTCCCCAGGATCCCCATTGCTTCTTGGCCCTTAAGCCCTGTGCCTTCCCTCTGGGTGGTGGAGAGAACCCAGCACAGTCCTAAGTGACTGTGGACATGCCCCTTTCCCTGCCAGAGTGTCCGTTTTTTCATCTGTTCAATGGGGACAACTGCATGTGGATCACCTCCTCCCCTAAAGGCGGGTCCTGGGAAGGCGCACATGCGTGCGTGCGTGCGTGCACGCGTGCATGTCTGTGCGTCTGTCAGGCCCCTCAGCCTCTCACCCTCTCCTTGCTCTCTTCTGGCCTCAGAACTTCCTGAATGCAGGCAGCTTCCCAGAGATCCAGGGCTTCCTGCAGTTGCGGGGGTCAGGACGAAAGCTTTGGAAACGCTTCTTCTGCTTCCTGCGCCGGTCTGGCCTCTATTACTCCACCAAGGGCACCTCCAAGGTGAGGTCTTGAGGATGACAGCTCCAGCTCCTCCAAAACCCCATCCTGGTCCTGCTAGGCCCCGCCCCTTCCCTGTTGGAACTCCTGGACCTTTCTCACCTTGGGCCCTGAGACCTTCAGCTGCTCCTCTTTCCTGCCCAGCTTACCTGCCCCAGCAGGTAGCAGTGGGAAAGGCAGGTGAACTGAGTTTGAGTCCTGCTTCTACTTCTATTTGCTATGTGACCTGGGACACTTCTCTCCACCTCTCTGGACCTGATACCTCCTCAGCTGGCTTAGGGGGGCAGTAATTGGGGGGTAGGGTCTGCGTGTACCAAGTCCTTCTATTTGTGCTGAGCAGGATCCGAGGCACCTGCAGTACGTAGCCGATGTGAATGAGTCCAATGCGTATGTGGTGACTCAGGGCCGCAAGCTGTACGGGATGCCCACGGATTTCGGCTTCTGTATCAAGGTGAAGACTGCTCAATCCTCGGGATCCTACCCGGGGCTTTTGATCTCCATCTGGGCCACCCAGACTCCCCTCCCTGCACCCTGCCCCTGCCCTTGCCCCATGGAAACGGGAAACAGATATCTGGTCCTAAAAGCAGATATGGAACCAGCCAGTGTCCTCTCCCCACAGCCAAACAAGCTTCGAAATGGCCACAAGGGGCTTCGCATCTTCTGCAGTGAGGATGAACAGAGCCGCACCTGCTGGCTGTCTGCCTTCCGCCTCTTCAAGGTGAGGCCCTGGGAGTGTCATGGGGCTCTGGCCCCGCCCTCGGAATCCCCAGCATGAGGGAAGATCGGTCTCTAGAATGAGGGGGCATCACAACTTTGCTCTCTCAGCATCTCTGGTCCAAGGCTGGAGTCCCAGCTCTGGCTTTAGGAAGCTCATTATTCAGGAGGCAGAGATGCAGCCCTACCCTTGGGAAGGCCCGGTCTGGGGGGTGTCACGGCCCGAACCCTGGCCCCCGCTTGACCTCAGACCCTCTTTCTCTCTCCACACCCCAGTATGGAGCACAGCTGTATAAGAATTATCAGCAGGCACAATCTCGCCACCTGCGCTCATCCTGCGTAGGATCCCCACCCCTGGTGAGTACACACAGGGGCGTTAGCTGCGGCGAGAACCCAGACTCGTTCTCGGGATACTTGGGTCCTGTTCTGACCTCTCCCCTCCCCATCCTATTCCATGTGCAGAGGAGTGTCTCTGATAACACCCTGGTGGCCATGGACTTCTCCGGCCACGCTGGGCGTGTCATCGAGAACCCCCGGGAGGCTCTGAGTGCAGCCCTGGAGGAGGCCCATGCCTGGAGGGTGAGGGGCCTGCACCCATCTGCATGTTTGTACTGGGGAACATTTCTCCATATGGGTTTCCATGGAGTGGGAGGAAGAGAGGGGTGAGGGGAGGCCCCCAAATGCAGAAAGAGGCTCTACATTCTTGAGGGGCAGGGTACTATCCCAGCTCTGCCCTGACACCCCAATCTTTGTGTCCCCCTTGCCTCTGCAGAAGAGAACGAACCATCGTCTCAGCCTGCCCACCCCATGCTCGGGCACGAGCCTCAGTGCGGGTGAGTGAGGGCCCAGCGTCCCTGGGGGTGGGGCTTCTCTGAGCATTCATGCTGGGTGTGGTTAGGGAGGGGTCCGCTCCTCATGTGACTTCCCGTCTGTCTCCCCATCTCCCCCTCACCTCAGCCATCCACCGAACCCAACCCTGGTTTCATGGACGAATTTCCCGCGAGGAGAGCCAGAGGCTTATCTCCCAGCAAGGCCTGGTAGATGGGTAAGGGACAGGGTTAGGCAGGGCAGCAGGCCCAGGGTTAAGAGAGACCCTGAGTGAAGGCAGCAGCCATGTGACCTTGGCTGATGTGGTCCTGTCTACTGGCAGACTGTTCCTGGTCCGAGAGAGTCAGCGGAACCCCCAGGGCTTTGTCCTCTCTTTGTGCCATCTGCAGAAAGTCAAGCATTACCTTATCCTGCCCGTGAGTAATCCCCTCCTTCCCACGAGTCCTACATTCCTACAGTGGAGACAGGACTCCCAGTAGCCTGTCACCCCTGCCCTCCACTTCTGGTCCCCACTGTCTGGGGTCTCCTCTCTCCTTTCTCCCTGAACAAGCAATGGGGACCTCACCCCTGGCCCAGGAGGGAGCCCCCCGAAGCTCATGCCTCTCCCTGATCCCCCACCCCCTATGGCCACACCCCAGAGCGAGGAGGCGGGCCGCCTCTACTTCAGCATGGACGAGGGCCAGACTCGCTTCACCGACCTGCTGCAGCTCGTGGAGTTCCACCAGCTGAACCGTGGCATCCTGCCCTGCGTGCTGCGCCACTGCTGTACCCGCGTGGCCCTCTGACCACTGCAGAAGCAGGCACATGTCTCGGAGGGTGAACACAGAGGGTGCAGAGGGTGGGGCAAGGGTGGTGAATAATTGGAGGGCTCCCCCACTCCAGTTTTCTCCTCTGCCCCCCACCCTGTACATGCTCAACCCCTCTCCTCAAGGGTGGCCCTCTCCCTTTCATGGAGCTCCTTCCTGGGCACTGCCCTGGGGCAGGGCATTATGGGAGAAGTGGGACAGCCCACGTGGTCTTCTGTCCCGCACTTTGTACAGACTGAGAGGCCAGTTGATCTGCTCTGTTTTATACTAGTGACAATAAAGATTATTTTTGGATACCCCTTTGAGTTCTGTCTGGCAAGACCTGGCTAGCTGAGACGGGGAAGGGGAAAGGAGAGGTGGGCGCCGTGCCTTGGTGAATGTGTCAGGTAGGCAGATGCCACATACTGGCCAGCCTGAATGTTTCTGAGGACAGGGGTGGTCTTGGTCATTCGAGAACCTCCAGTGCCCAGTATGCAGCAGTCGGACCCATGGAGGGTGCCCAGTAACGACTTGTTAAATAAACAAAAGGACAAGGACTGTCATCTGGTGAGATTTCCTGATAGGGCCTAAATCTGTGGAGGTAACACTAATAGGGCCTGGGTGTTGGAGATGAGTCAGACAGCATCCTCATCCTCTACAAGTCCTGGGCTAACTGGTCCTGACAAACACACAGATACGCGTCTGACGCCACCACCAAGTCACAGAACGGCTCCAGAACCTCCCCACATAGTCAACCCCTTCCCTCCTCCCCAACCCTAGATCTGCTTTCTGTCCTAATAGTTTGGCCCCTTCCAGAAAGCCTTGCTGGAATCTGACAGCACTCAGTCTTCTATCCTTCAGCATCCAGAGTGATCTTCCCAAAATAAAAATCTGTTCACTCCCCTGTGCCCCCACTTATGCCCAGATGGGCCCCACACAGTCTGGTCTCTGCTCACTGCCCCTACCAGACTATGCTTTTGTCTAAAAACTTTGGTCTGTGATTTTTAAATAATTTTTAACTGTTATATAATGGGGGACTTGATAATAAATGCTGCAGATTGGCCACACAGGAATCTGCTCCTCAATCTTCAGATCATAGGGATAGACCCTCCAGACATGTGAACCTCAAGTAGACATCATTTCTGTCAAGAAATCAAATCTAAATCTGATCCTCGGGGTCCAATGACTAGTCCAGTGATTTACAACCAGCGTGCTGCAAGAAATTTTAAAACTTGTAATACCTATTTAGTCAGGGGCACTGACCTCTTTCCCTTTGATTGTCAAATTTAAAAAATGACAACAGCCCTGGCCGGTTGGCTCAGTAGTAGAGCGTCAGCCTGGTGTGCAGGAGTCCCAGGTTCGATTCCTGGCCAGGGCACACAGGAGAGGCGCCCATCTGCTTCTCCACCCCTCTGCCTCTCCTTCCTCTCTGTCTCTCTCTTCCCCTCCCGCAGCCAAGGCTCCATTGGAGCAAAGTTGGCCCGGGCACTGAGGATGGCTGTGGCCTCTGCCTCAGGCGCTAGAATGGCTCTGGTTGCAACAGAGCGACGCCCCCTGGTGGGCGTGCCGGGTGGATCCCGGTCAGGCGCATGTCGGAGTCTGTCTGACTGCCACCCCATTTCCAACTTCAGAAAAATACAAAAAAAAAAAATAATTATTATATATATATATATATATATATATATATATATATATATATATATATATATGACAACAGCCCTCACAACAATAACCATTGGGTGTGAATGAATCAAAATTATACCTATTATTTTTTTCAGATCGGCAAAATGAGTATGTATACATTTTGATGTGTCACAGAATTTTAGTAATTAGTTTATGTGTGCCATGAGATGAGAAAGGTTGGAAATCACTGAACTAGTTTATCAGAAATACAGTGAACAGAAAAATACGAAATGACACATGGGGATACAATTACCAAGGTCCAGACTGGGAAACCACAGAACACATCACCCAGTTTCTTTAACAACAAAAAATATTACAGGAAAAGAAAAGATGGGGAATCTCTAGATTTCAAGACATTTAGACATACATCAACCAAATACAATGTGTTGAATTTACTTGATTCAAATCCAAACTAGCTAACTGTAAAAACCTTCATGAGAAATTGGGAGAAATTTGAACTCTGATGAGATAGATGGTGATACTAAGGAATTACGGTTAGCTTTTTAAGGTGTGATAATAGTATTGTGGTTATTTATTTATTTATTTATTTTTTTTCATTTTTCCGAAGCTGGAAACGGGGAGGCAGTCAGACAGACTCCCGCATGCGCCCGACCGGGATCCACCCGGCATGCCTACCAGGGGGCGATGTTCTGCCCCTCTGGGGCGTTGCTCTGTTGCATCCAGAGCCATTCTAGCGCCTGAGGCAGAGGCCACAGAGCCATCCCCAGCACCCGGGCCATCTTTGCTCCAATGGAGCCTTGGCTGCGGGAGGGGAAGAGAGAGACAGAGAGGAAGGAGAGGGGGAGGGGTGGAGAAGCAGATGGGCGCTTCTCCTGTGTGCCCTGGCCGGAAATCGAACCTGGGACTCCTGCACACCAGGCTGACGCTCTACCACTGAGCCAACCGGCCAGGGCTGGTTATTTTTTTTTAAGTCCTTAAGAGATTCATTCTGAAGTATTGGAGAAATGATGTCTCAAGCGCTGTGTTTGAAATAACCTAGATGTTAGAGGAGAGGGTGTGGGGATAGTTACGGGGTGGTCATGAGCTGATATTGGGTTGAAGCTGGGTGATGGGTAGGTACATGGACATTCATTAAGTTATTCTCTAAGCTTGAAAGTTCATACATTTATATGTATAGAAAATTCATATATAGGAGATATAAATATATATCAGAATTCACCCCAGATATTTGAGGTTGGTTGGGCACAAGGTAGTGGGGAGATCCTCTTTTGTAGGTGAGGAAACCGGTGGCTCAGTGAGTGGGAGAGGGGATTTCAACCAGGTCTGAGTGCTGTTGGAGCTGTTCTGCTGTTCTGCCCCTGCCCGGCTGACTTCCGAGTGGCATTTCCAGGTGGCCATAGGTGGGTCCCTCCCTGGAGCCTCTCCCTTCTCTGCAGCCTTGGTCTCTGGCTGGGCAGTTGTCCTAAAGTGACCTTGAGAAGGATCAACCACCACAACCAGCCCTGGGGCCAGGCTTGGCAGCCCCGGCAGCCACTTGTGATGAAGCCTTGGTTAGTTCCAAGTTGGGGAGCCAGGCCTGGCAGACGGAAGCATGTCATGCACCCTGTCTTCTGGAACCTGTGAGAGACTCACCCTGCAGAACTTACTCCAGCCCAGATGTGAGAGGGGTGCGGATTTTGTTCCTGTTTAGTAGGGTTTGAGGAGGCAGGGACCAATGCAATCTGCTGTCTGCCACCTGCCACCTACACCTGCTATGCTCCTCAGAACTGTCCCCTCACTGGCTACTCCTTGGGCCGAGCTGGCTGGCGCTGGCTGTGTGGCTGGCAATGGAAGGTCAGGGCCACCTCCAAGGTATGGATGCTCGAGTCCAAGCCGGGGTGAGAGTGAAGGAGTCAGTCACCTCTTAAGCATGTCCAGAGATTTAGGTCACATAAGAAAGAACAGAATGCAGTGTCCCTTCACAACTGGGGCACTGGGCAAGGGACCAGGGCCTTCCACGTCAACCAGCTCATCAGAGTATGTGAGACAGATATCATTCTTACTTTCTAAATGGGAAGGCGAGGCTCAGAGTGATCCACCTGAGGTCAGAGATGGAATTAGGGACAGAGGTCAGACTCAGCACATCTTGCGGGTGGTAGAACCTGCCCTGCCATTTGTTCCCTGTCCCCTCCCTTCTCAATCCTGGCCACTGTGAGGGACCTGGGCTGCTGGAGATCCTAACAACATACAGCGTGGTCCTGAGCTGGATACTGGAAATCAGCGGCTGGACATCCTTGGTGAGTGGCTAAGATCTCTGGTTTCTTGGAGAAGAGGCAGCTGCTGAGAGTGTAGGGGATAAGAGCGCCTCAGGGACAGCTAGCAGAGGGACCCACAACAAGATTTCCCAGCTCTGAGGATGTGGGAAGGCTGCTGCTCTATTGCTATAGCGGCTGCAGCATGACTCATCGAAGCCAGACAGCAAAAGGGACTGCCAAGGATAACTGAAGTGCTGAATAATGGAAGCTTCTGGTTTTGAGGGATGCTGGGCTAGTGGAAGGGAGATAGGGACATTGTGGAGACGGTAGAAGTTAGAGCCTCAGATTCTGCCTTTTCAGTATTAAGTTATTGGGTTTTGATTTTTTAAATTATAGGTGTTTATTAAAGAACACTTCAGAAATCAGAAAAAGACTTATGAGGCCCTGGCCGGTTGGCTCAGTGGTAGAGCGTCAGCCTGGTGTGCAGAAGTCCCGGGTTCAATTCCTGGCCAGGGCACACAGGAGAAGCGCCCATCTGCTTCTCCACCCCTCCCCCTCTCCTTTCTCTCTGTCTCTCTCTTCCCCTCCCGCAGCCGAGGCTCCATTGGAGCAAAGATGGCCCGGGCGCTGGGGATGGCTCCTTGGCCTCTGCCCCAGGCGCTAGAGTGGCTCTGGTCGCGACAGAGCGACGCCCCCTGGTGGGCGTGCCGGGTGGATCCCGGTCGGGCGCATGCGGGAGTCTGTCTGACTGTCTCTCCCTGTTTCCAGCTTCAGAAAAATACAAAAAAAAAAAAAAAAAAAAAAAAAGAAAAAGACTTATGAAAAGAAAAGGAAATTCTCCATAATCTCTCTGTGCTGAAAAGGACCCAGACCTTGACGGCAGGTGACACAGGGCCCACATGCAGGCAGCTGGCCCTAAATGGTCTGCAGCACACGTGGACCCCAGCTCCTGGGGCTAGTGTGGCTGGTGTGAACCTGGCGCCATGGTACACAACCATCCTTGGCAGCACCATGAGCCACAGGGTCGGCCTTTCTGTCTGCTCAAGTGTGGGAGGCAGGGAGGATGGTACTAACTTTCTGGACTCTGGAAATGGGTGGGCATGATTGTAAGGGAGCCCACCTCCCCAGGATGCCCTTATTGGGGCATCCAGATAGACAAATCTCTGGTCAGTGCACACTCTCCTTCCCCAGGCATCCTGTTCAGTAAAATCTATACAGTCTCTAAGTTCACGAGTGAAGGGCCTCCTGGTGTAGATCCCAGGGTTCACCATTAGATTAGTGACTCTACCTGGCTCCTTCCTCCTGCCCCAGGAGGGAGGAAGAAAAGGAGACAGTAGACCAAGACCACTCAGACTATCTTTTCTTTTCTTTTTTTTTTTTTTTACAGAGACAGAGAGAGAGTCAGAGAGAGGGACAGATAGGGACAGACAGGAATGGAGAGAGATGAGAAGCATCAATCATTAGTTTTTCGTTGCGACACCTTAGTTGTTCATTGATTGCTTTCTCATATGTGCCTTGACTGTGGGGCTACAGCAGACTGAGTAACCCCTTGTTCTAGCCAGCGACTTTGAGTCCAAGCTGGTGAGCTTTGCTCAAACCAGATGAACCCGCGCTCAAGCTGGCGACCTTGGGGTCTCAAACCTGGGACCTCTGCATCCCAGTTCGACGCTCTATCTACTGCACCACCGCCTGGTTAGCCAGACTATTTTTTCTTCTGAACTGTCTACATAAGCAGTTTTTAAAATATCTTCTGGCCCTGGCTGGTTGGCTCAGTGGTAGAGCATTGACCCAGCATGTGGAAGTTCTGGGTTTGATTCCCAGTCAGGGCACATAGGTGGCGTGACCATCTGCTTCTCCCCCCTTCTCCTTTTCTCTCTCTCTCTCTCTCTCTCTCTCTCTCCCTCCCTCCCCCAGCTATGGCTCAATTGATTCGAACATGTCGCCCCAGGCTCTGAGGATGGCTCTGTGGAGCCTCCTCCTCAGGTGCTAAAAATAGCTTGGTTGCAAGCATAGCCCCAGATGGGCAGAGCATTGCCCCAGACAGGGGTTGACAGGTGGATCCAGTTGGGGCACATGTGGGAGTTTGTCTCTCTATCTCCCTTATTCTCACTTAAAAATAAATAAATAAATTAATTAATCAAGCTATTAATTAACTAACAGCTTCCTGGATTCTAAGGGTTCCAGCCTGGATTGGGGGGCAGGTTGGGGAGGGGTTGGGGAACACGGCCTTTATATCTGGGAGTTTGGCTTCATGGTGTATTTGGAAAAAAGGCCTCTCCTACTGAACCACTGATCTGGTCTAGCAGACAGTGAGGGGACCCAGAGAGGCCAGAGGTTGGTCTGACTTGCACAGAGGCGGTGTCTCTGGTGTCTGCTTTTCTGTCAGAACCTCAGTTTTGGGGCTTGAGAATGAGGTGCAGTGTCCTCTTAGGACAGTGGGCTCTGAGCTTCCAGTTAGGGTGGGGAGTTGGAAGAGGAGGGGGAAGAGAGAGAGGTGGATCTTGGGGGAGTTGGATGTTGTAGACTAGAGTCTAGAGGCATCAGGGAGTGGGTGATATTTGGGGTCCCCCATGATCTCCACACAGGAAGGGGTTTGGGAAGTGGGGGTGCTATCTGGGCTGAAAAGGTTGTTTGCTACCTGGCCCTGGCCCTAAGGAGGCCTGTCAGTCAATCCCTTGTGCTTTGAACTAGAATGGCCTCTGGTGCTCCTTTGCAAGGTTGTATCTGCCCTCAAGGAAGGGCAGACATTTCTTTGCTGGGTACCTGGGAGGCTGTTTAGCTGTAGCTGTGTGTCATGGTAAACTGTTTTACTTGCATTAGGTTTATCTTGGGGTAGTTTTCAGGAGACTGAAGGAGATTGGGAGGCCAGTGCCAATCAGCAATTGCTAGGGTCTCCATAATGGAGTTGGACCCTATGACCTTGGAGCTGGAGGGGAAGCTGAATGCAGGAATGGATGGCTGCTTGCACGCCAATCTGGCATGTTCCTTTGTATCTACCTGCCCAACCCATGCCCTGGGTTTGATGCAGGATGGTAGAGATAGGCATTCCTACCAGACACTACCCCAATTTTCCAAAGCATTCCAGGGTGTCTCCTTTTTCCAAGCCTTGGCTCACCCACAGTCTTTTACACCCACTAGTCCCCATACAGGTTCCCACTTTTTTATTCCCGTCTCCCAAGCTGAGCCACCCACACATCTAAGGGGTGAGCTGGGGGGTGGGGGGGGGGTGGAGAGGGCCGGCTGGGTGAGTAGGGCATGCCCTGAGTCCAGTGAATCTGGTGCAAGAGCGAAGATGCACCCGGGGGCCCATCCCACAGTCGCTCTGGCAACAAAGCACGTGCGGAAGATGATCTGCACCAGCTGCCGCCGTGCCGCCCACCTCTCCTCGGTAACAACCCGGCCTGCACGCGGTTGCTGCAGCGGGGCACTGGGCCGTCGCGGGGATGCGGGCGTCTGCCTGCTCCACAGAGCCATCTCCATCTCTGCGACGGAAAGGCCCGCCCGCTTCGCCAGGGGGCACGCTTGGGGCGAGGGGTGTCTTGCATTCGGTGCGGTCGGTCTCCCGGCGGCCAGCGGGAGGCTGGCGTGGCGCCACGCAATGAGCCCATCGGTCGCCGGGCTAGGGGCTTAGTCTGTTCATTAGAGTTGGTGCGCTGGGTGGCAGCGTCCAGAGACCAGAAGGTTGGAGGGAAGTCTGAGCGCCGCACCTAAACATTGTGGGGCATCCGAGGAGCGAAGGCCAGGCAAAACCTCGCAGGCGCGGCGGGCTCGGGTCCTCGCGCTCCCAGGACTCGCGCCCGCGCCTCCCACGGCGCCCGGGCCGGCCCAGCCGCGCGGCTGCAGTGACACCCAGCGACAGTGGAGAGAAGTGCAAGCGCCGTTTGCTTCTCTCCCGGGGTAAGGTCGGCGCCTGTCGAGGTTTCCACTCGTGGTTACCAGCGGGCACCCCCGAGAGTGAAGGTCGCGCTCGCAGACTGTCCCGCGGGGCACTTCCCCTTCCCCTCCCCCGGCTTCCTCCCTGCAGGCACCCGAGCGCCGGGAGATCCTGCAGGGCTGCAGTGCCCGGAAGGGCGGGGCGGGGCGCAGCGCCGGCGCTGGGCTGTGACCCCGAGCAGTTTCACTTCTGGATCCTGTCCCGGGGGTGACGGGAGAGTACCTGGGTGGGGATGGAGAAGGGGCGCACGGGGTGGGCCGAGGTCCCGCTTGGGACCCCGAGTGAGGGTTAGGTTTTCACTCCTGGGTGTCACGCGCCCCGTGCCCCCCTCCATTTTCCATCCCCCATGGGTTCCACTCCGCTGTCCCCGAGATGCTGCAGGTCCTCAGCCGCCACCGCCTCCGCGGGGGCTGCCGACCCCCGGAGAGGCCCTGAGCGGCGTGGGCGGCAGAAGGAGCGAGCTGTGAAGCCGCAGGCAGGGGGTTAGGCTGCGGGCTGCTGAGACGCCGAGCTGTTTCTCAGAAGTGCAGCTGCCCCTCCCCTCACACCCCCCTCAACTCCCACCTCGGCCCGCCCTGCACCCCTCCCCCCACCCAGCCTAAGCTTTCTTCTCTCAGGCACCCCCAACCCGGGAATCCAGGGTCTGAGTTAAAAGGAGATTCTGAGAGAGGACGGAGGCTGAGCCTTCAGCCAGCCTCACTGCTCATCATCGGAGCTTCCCACTGTCACCGCCCTGCCCTTTGCACCTCTGTGGGCCAGGATGGGAATTTCATAGGTTACAAAAGTGACCAGTAGGGAAAATCACAGGCTGCCATTCCTCTCGCTCTTCCGCACCACCTGAGTTTGTGGGGAGAAAAGGTAGGGGAAACAGGACCTTCCCTGCTATTCTTGTTTCCGGAGTTAGAGGAAAAGCCTGGCTGGAGCAATGGGGTTGAGACCAGGCCGAGTCCCAGCTGGAAGGAACTCCGGAGATCCGTCTCCAGGGAAAAATCCAGGCCCAAAGAGGGAAAGCAAAGTGCTCAAGGGCCACCCAGAGAGTGGCAGGCTTGGGGCAGGGACCAGGACTCCTAATACCCAGCTGGAGTCTGCACCACTTTGTTTTATTGAGATTTCAGAACTTTTCTGGAGTTACCACTGGGCCTGCTGTCCCCCAACTCACACGTCTAGGGAGGGCAGTTAGGGTCTGTGCGTGAGAAGGTGGTGGAGGTGCTGAGACTGTAATTCCAGTGGGGGTGGCATGGGAATTGAAGATGGAAGGATGAGCCTGGGGGAGGAGGTGGCATCTGCCCCCCTAGTTCCCATCCACCAGCCACCCCCAGGGCTGTGGTTTATGTGACTAGGTAGCTCTTCTGGGTGAGGGGACCAGAGAGCTGAGCGGGGCGGGGGGTGATGGGAAAAGGCTGTTCTGGGGCTTCCTGCCCCCTCAGTCCTGGGAAAGGGGGGCAGTTTGCATCACCCACAGGCCCTCTAACCTCCATTCTTTCCACTGCAGTGCTCTTTCCTTGGGTATGTTCATGCTATTCTGGGGGAAGGCCTGTTATTTGGGGGGAAGAGAAGCAACTGCCTACTTCACAGGTCAAGACAGAGTTAAAAACAAAACCGCAGCAAATTCAACACCCCGTGTCCTTCAGGGACTTTCCATGACACCTTCCTTCCCCCCTCTCCCCCAAGCCAGGGAGTACCTCCCCAGAGGGCCTCCCCACCCCAGGTGCAGTGGCTTTTGGCTTGTATGCAAACAACTGTTTGACCCAGGAATGCTCTGCAGCCAGAGCCTGTGTCCTGGGCCCTGAGCAGTCCTCCAGTATCGCTCGGCCTTCAGGGCCCTTCCAGTGCTCTGGCCTCCGCTCTTCCTCAAACTCTGAACGCTGGGAGGTGGGAGGCAGGGAAGGCAGACAAGTCCTCATCTCTCCACCTGCCCTTGGGTGGCAGTTGCCTGCAGGTGGGGGTTTGGCCACCACAGCCTGTGTGGATGGCCTGGTTGTGTGGAGCAGTGGTGGTGGAGGAGGGTGCAGGTGTGGGGTGGCCTCCTCTGCCAGGCCCTCCACTCTCTAAAGCATCAGATCAGTTCCCAAGAATTAGGAAAGGAGACTGTCCTTAGGCTGAGGGTCCGTTCAGCCCCAACACCAGCCAGCTGTGGATCTCCTCCCTCTCCACTGCTCACCGGCAAAAGGATCCAAGTGTCGAGTGTCCCAGTCTCGCTTTTCTCCCTGAGCGGCTTCTGCTTTGAGAAGGGAGCGGGGATGGAGACAGCCACCTACTATTCTCTCCAAGGCTGAAAATCAGCTAGCTACTCTGGGGCCATTTTGAATATATTTGATGTTACAGTACAGAGACAGGCTGCAATGCCTGTCCTCTCTCCCTGCCCTTCGTGGTGAGACTGGAAAACCCGCTAGAGATCATCAGAACAGTCTGGTGGTGCTGAAGGTAGAGCCGGCGAAAGCTGCCGCCACCGGGGCCGCACATTCGCTAATCCGGAACCTTAGAAGTGTCTTCCTGCTGCCCTTTCCACAGAGGAGGGTAAGGAAAGGTGTTTTGCATGAGGCTGAGCAGAAGGCCAGACCACCTCTCAGACTCTCTCTCCTGGTATTTTTTAAGAGACAAAAGAAGAAATTAAGGCAGGAAGAAAACTGTACAATCCCTATGCCGTTCTCCTAGGAGTTTTCCCAACACCTTCCGTGTGGGCCTCCAAGGTGTCTAAAGACTATATTGAAATATGGTTCAGCAACTGCCACTTGAGTTTTCCAACATGGATGTTACTGAGACCCCAGAGATGGAAAAGTCAGGACTTGCCTATCTTTCAGGAAGAATCCCTGCTAGGAGGGAGGGCAGAGAAGTCTCGTAGAATTAATTGGGAGCCACTGTGCTCAATATATATGGATCCCGTCAGGCCCAGGCCCCAAACTCCTCGGGCTCCTTACTGAACTAAGGACCAGTGTGGAACCGGAACCTTACAATGGGGACACGGGCTAGCAGCAGGATAGCAACGACAGGCGCAGCAAGGCATGCTGTATTTTGGTGATAATTCTGTTCATCTTCATACTTGGACTTGAAGCATTCGCCAGAGGGGCTAAATGAGGAAATACTCCTAGAAGCAGAATTAAACCCTTCCATTTTCTGACAGCGGCAACTACAAATGAGAGGCATGCACAATGATTCATTTTAAACACACCGTTATTTTTTTTTTAATTTTTCAGCGTAAAAAATCAAACATGATAAAGAAAACTTGAAAACCACCAATCAGCAGGACTGTTTTTGACGCAAGGACGCACTCATATTGGTTCTGGCGAGGTTAGGTTAGCATTGCTACATTTCAGAAGCTGACTCTCAACACCCTTTTGGGAGAGCTCTGAAGGGCTGGATTGCAGGCAAAACTCAAGAAGAGTCAAGAGGGCAGGTCACCGCTGGGCAAGGAGGGCATTTCTGAGAAACGCAGATGAGAACACTGGGAGCCCCAGCTGTGTCAAAACCACCGGGCAAGGTCTCCCTCCTGCTCTCCTGGGGGAGAGGCCACCCTGAACCCCAAACCACGTCCCCTCCCTCCCCTGTCATTCTGCAGACAAGGGTCATCCACAGACCACATATGTGGTGGCTTTGGCAACCAGAAATTAAAAATAAACTATGGTTTTTCCAGCAGCCAATATGATCCCTCACCAAAGCTCACAGACTGAGAACCCGAGCATATAAAACCACAGTCTGGGTAGAGAGATGTCTGCTTTTCAAATGACCTGCTAATTCTTTGCAACCCACAGTAATTTGGTTTCTGTGAACCCACAGAAGCAGGTCCCCCAGAAAGGGCTTTGTCTACTGACCTGGAAGAGTCCTTGTAAAAATGAGTCACTGGCAATGGGATCAGTCATTTTCAGGGTTGCCCCATTTTCCTAACGTGTTCAAGTGTTCTCAGTCTTTATGGGCGAGGAAGAAGCAAAGCTGCACTTCCATTCAGAATATGACCTCGTCCCCACAGATGCCCGGCATGGGCTTGAGAGAAGGTTCTGGCATTATGGGACGGCTCTCCAGGCCTTCTAGAGTGGGTCAGTGGGGAGATGCCCAGTGAGGCCCATTTGGAGAAACTCTAAGTTGCTTGGGGAATTAATGGGCTCACAGGACAGTGAGGGAGGAAAGCTATTCTACTTCCCCGGCTGCAGTGCTGTGAAGTGCCTGTAGCATGTGGTCAACTCACATCGGTTCAGCATGTTCTTGACTCTCACACATTAAAACAACATGAAGGAAACTGTGTTAGAGACCAGTCGCCTCTACTGGCAACCGAACTATTAGTATGATCCTAGCACGGTCTCTGAATACTTCCAATGTCTTTAAGTCCAGATATGGTACATAAAGTGAAAAACATGCAATCATTCAACATAATCTCCCCACACCTCAAAAAAAAAATTAACATTACCCCATACACAAAATTACATAAAACCTCACAACATCCTTGGGAGGTAGATATTGTTAGGACCTTATGTTTTTTAATCAAAATATTAACATTCCAGTTTCAAATAACAACTCAATATTAGCATATAAGACATTTCACTATTACAATAGAGGAAACTTGCATTCAGTTTCTTCCATGTACAAAGGTTTATTTATCATTTTTAAAAAAGTATTCTTTAAGGTATCAATGTACTTTATTGTATTGTATTATCTACCTGAATTTCTGCACTATATATATTATTTTTAAAATTTTTATTTATTGATTTTTAGAGAGGGAGGGAGAGAGAGAGAAACATCAAGCTGTTCCTGTATGTGCCCTGAGTGGGGATCGAACTTCTGCATATCAGGGTAACACTCTAACCACTGAACTATCCGGCCAGACTTGTTTATCATATTGATGACATGTAGGATACAGACTATCTTCAGCATGGGTAAACAGACATACAGTCTTGTGTTATGAGCTCATACAAGTTTAAAGCCTATACCTCTTTTCCGAGTCCAGAAGCAACAGTCCTCGCCACTGGGTTCACTGGTCATTCTCAGACCATTTAGTCCTTTAGCCTTAGAGAACAGAACCCTTTTCCTAGGGTGGCCCAGGTCTAGCCTTTGGTTTCAGGTCACTGTTGTCCTCTTTATAGGCACTTAGGTCCCCAATCATTCCGCTTTTCTGAACTCTGCCTATTGAGAGTCTCTGAACTATATTTTCCATCTGAGCATAAAAATGAATCCCACTGGTTAAAAGGTAAGAGATACCACTGTATCATAGGCACAGACCACAGTATGGTGATCACCAGAGGGAAAGGGGGGGGTGTAAAGGGGAAGGTAAAGGGGTAAAAATGGTGACAGAAGGAGACAAAGAGCCTTGACTTTGGGTGTGAACCACAATGCAATATATAGATAAAGCATTATAGAATTGTATACTTAAAACTTATACAATTTTATTAGCCAATGTCATCCCAATAAATTCACTAAAAGTTTAAAAAGAGAGATATCACTGTATGCCTCTCATTATCTGCACAGCCTGATGCTATGTTCTAGGACAAACTTTTCATCACTCCACTTTTTTACTCTTCTTGAGTTTACAAGTGTTAATTTCAAGTCCTTGTGAAAGACCTTAGACATGTCTGAGGGTTCATATCTTGAGTGTCCCTGAGTCTCCATATCTCCGCTAGAGATCAAGATAACTACTCCCAATGAGATATACTTTAAAAGTTAGGGCTTCAACCCTGGCCAGATGGCTTGGATGGTTAGAGCATTGTCCCCATGTACAAAGGTTGCGGGCTTGATCCTTGGTCAAGACACATACAGGAATATTTAGCAGGAGAGAAGAAGAATAGTGATACAGAGAGTATTTGGAAAATCTTCATGCTAATGCAAGCTTTGTTAATAATACAGTGTTTCAACTGAGTAAAATTCTGTGCTCTGAAAATTTTTTCCTTGCAAAAGAAATCTGAGGTCATTTTCTATCTGGGCCATAGTGAGCATGGACCTCCCAGCAAAATGGCAAGCGCTGCATTCAAAAGGTGAGACATTTTGTCACTGACAAAGTCATAAGCTGAGTCAGGAACAGCTCAGGAGTAACAAAGCATAAGATTAACTAGCTTATCTGTACCAAGGCAAGTATCTTTTTGGAAGAGTGACTTCAGGACTCTAAGAAATGGTAGGTTTATTAATATCTCTTTTTCCCCCTGATGATGGTGGTGGAAGGTATTGGGGGAGACCCTTCTACTTAGTCCTCTGCCTGCAGAACACCCGTGTTGTATTTCAAGCAGTGAAGAGAACGTGTGGGGAGCTGCTTCTTTCCTTTCCCACCCTCACCCCAATTCTGTCACCTTGGCTGCAAGGAAATGTGTCATGGGATTGGTTGTTTCTCAGGTTGTGGCCTCCTGGGGATGTGTTGGTGGACCTGTCTGATAAGAGGGTTGGTGGGAAATGAGGCAGAGGGACCTACGTACGAGGCTCGTATCCTGGGGGACTCTGGTTGAGAAGGCAAACGTGCTGCCTGAAGTTGCTATAGGACTTCCCTGCTCAGCAGGGTCAGGCGTGAGCCCAGACCCCACCCTTGTCTCTGAGCATCTTCCTTCCCCCATTCCCCCAGCCCCAGCAGAGGGACAGTGGGGGTCACTAGTCAGCGTAAGGAGTGCCTAGAGAAGGCAGCGTTTACCTGTGTGGTGGTAACCACTGTGCACACCTGGCTCAACTTTAAGATTTAAGACTGTGGAGTTTCCACATATGAATTTTCTCTGGACCGGATGTGCCCCCATTTAGACTCAGAATGCTACAAAGAAAGTGCAGCCTTTGGAAATCATTCAGAAAACCCATTCGTCACAGGGAAAATGAGGGTCATATTGACAAAAAGCAACTCCAGGTGGGTGGGGTGGGCCTTACTTTCACTCCCTTAAGGTGCAAAAGTTGGTGTCTTCGGTAAAGACCTTCCCACTACTCTGGTGGAAAGGTACGCTTTCCCTCGCTTTCTCTTCTACTAATCCTTGCTTCCAAAGTCTCTTTCTTTTGTCCCCTGAAGAGACAACAGGATGCGTTATAGTTCACGAATGCGGGGTGGAGCCAAAGTGGGTTTACAGTTATGAGTATGCAAAACACAGAGTGTATTCTTGTATTATTGTTTTATTAATTACTGTATTATTTTCCACTCAAACAACTGTAGCCCTACTTTTGCCTCACCTTGGGTAGTAAGTAGCTCCTCATTCACAATGGGTAGAAGCATCCTGGCACAGCTTGGAGTCTAGGATTATGGAAACACAGTGGTGTAGCGGAGACTACACATCGAAATACATCTAATCTTTTAGCTGAAATCTCCAACATGTTGGGACTATTGCCATGGAATTTCACAAAATCGTTTTCCCTGAGACAGACGCCATGCTACAAAGAGAGATAAGCCATTTGTGCAGTCTGAGGTGGAACATTTTAATTACATAAACGAGTTTGAGCTTAGTGCATAAACCCTTTCAAAATATCAAGGCAGATACATACAATGCTAATCTACCAGGAATCTGAGGTTCTTGGCTCTGGAAGAAATGTTCATGAAGCTGACTCTTAATTTGAAAATAGGCTCCATGAAGTCCCTAAAAGCAAAATTTATTTTTCCTAATACAAGCTCTTAAAAAGGAGAGAGAGAGAGAGAGAGAGAGAGAGAGAGAGAGGCTTTGGCAAGCAGCTGCAGGTGCTAGTTTGTGTGTACACTTTGGGGAAGATCAAAATACCTTCCTGTTTTTTGTTCCTCTCCACCATCCTCTTCACATTCACAACTCGGTGGTTAAAGGAAAAACTTAACAACACTACTATTTTCACACCAAAGATATGTGAAACAGATATTCATATGTAGACCCTTCTGCTTAATACTTAATGCTGCATAAATGCTTCCTTTTTTAAACATTCATGGATATTTAATACCCATACATTATGAGCTTTAAAAAGTAACTGCTTACTGCATAATCACACCAATTTAACACTGGAAAGGACCTTAGAGAATGTCGAAATCCAGCTCTCACTCAATGGCCCAGGAACCTTAGTTTTCATAGCTAAGTGATTTGCCCAAAGTCATACAGCTAATTGGGGGCAAATGTGGAATTAGCAAACAGATGATGTGACCCTGCTTCCAGTGCTAATTTTACAATGGTCACTGAGCTTTTCCTTGATAGCATGCGTCCCATAATGAAGGATAAAGATGAGCAGAGCCATCTGCAGAACCCAGATGAGGCTTTCAGGAATCTTTGTGGCATACAGCAGCTCCATTTGAAATGGGGAGGAGACCACCCAACCTGCCCGATGAAGAAGAGCCTGCCAGCAAGGGTGCCCCCTCCTCGTCCCATCGTGAAGCTCAGCTCGGAGCTAAGCAACACTCATGGCATCCATCCCTGAATCCTCTTCCGGGGAGAGGGGGAGGCTAAGTCATATATTTTGGATTCTTTCTTTCTTTTTTTAATTGCTGGCAAGTTTACTTTGGTACTGTACACTGATACTCCATGAAGGAGACCAAGAACTTCAGGTAGGTGGGGTTGTTGTTGTTCCCCTCCCCTGGTGGTGCTGCTAAACCATCTTCCTCCTCAGAGCCCAACTCTGCCTATCTCGATCACAGGAAATGGATGCTGTTGGCCAGAGTGGACAACTTCCTGGAGTTTCGATGACAGTCTGTATTTAAAACCACTGGTTCTTCTGGCATAGAATTTCTCTTATAGATAAGTAGTTTAACCCAAAGTAGTTTTTTTTTAATTAGAGACAGGAGAGCAGAGTAGAAGCAGAAATATTACCAGATGACTTTTTTTTCTTTTTCTTTTTCTTTCTTTTTCCTTTTTATTTTTATTTTTGCTTATGTGGTAAGCGATGGATCTGATGCCCCAAGACAGGATCTTCAGTTGATCTTGATAAAAGATATACTTTATGGCTGGCCTTTTTCTTACCATTAGCCTGTCATTGGGATGGAGATTAGAGCCTAACCTTTCAGCCTTGTGTTAAGTGCAGAAGGACCAGGCTTCCCAGCAAGGTCAGTTGGTTAGATCTTCTGGGTGGATCTGGGCTCCTAACCAGAAAGGCTTTTGCACATACGGCTGGCACATCTCAGAAAGAGTGTCTCATGACACACAATGGGGGGATTCTTCTGACTGGCAACAAACTCCAAGGAATGACTGTTCTATTCATGCAAAAGATAATGACCAAATACTTCATTGGCCTTTTTTGTTTTTTGTGTAAGTGAAGAGGGAAACTTTATTCAGTGCAAGACAGCTCAATTGTGACACAGCAGGGCCAGCAGGGCCCTGGGGCAGCCTTGGGGCCTGGCCCATCTGCCTAGACAGTTGTGCTCCGCTCCTCGCTGCTCTGCTTTGCAGTGGAATGCTCTGTTGTGTTCCCGCAGACATCACTGGTGTTTCCGCTCAGCCTGGGAAACAGTCTTCAGTGGAAAGGGAAAGTGCACTCTTTAAGTGGCTTCATAAAATTCAAGTCCCTGGTGGGAAAACAAAAGTTTCACAAAAGTAGTAGCACAATATTATCTGCAAACAACTTCCGAATGGAGACGTTGTATCTCTGCTGCCTGTGTGAACCGGACCCTCCGGATGCTAAAAGCAGAATGGAAAGGAGTCTGGAATGGAGTTTGTTTTGAGAATGGTTTGTGCGGCTGGGGTATCCATTTTTAAAAACGAGGCTGAATGCTCAGGGGCACACCATCTCCAGGACCAGATGTTCACTTCAGCATGGCTCTGTGTTCTCCTCTGGCTATGTGAGAGGAGAACTCATACCGATCGTGGCTTCGATACCCACACATGTTACACTCAAAAGGATCACGAAAGCCGTGGCAGCCCATGTGAATAGTGAACATCACATAATCCAGGAAGAGGACTCGACAGTGGTCACACCGGTACACATCTATCACCTCCCCTTCTTTGTTGATCACTTTGATGGAGTCTCGTGGGCAGATGGGTGGGGGCTTGAGGAGTTCATAAGCACGGGGGACCTCCTTCAGAAGCGGCATCCCATTGCGGACCCGAGGAGGGACCATGTGATTTTGCTGGTAGATGTGATTCTGGCGTTCTTCATGGTTGCTGTCAGTGTCCGTGGAGTCGTGGCCACTATTGTTGGGGGAGAGGCCTCTTTCAGAAGGCAGGCTCTTCTCTGACAGGTGGACATTCTTCTTTTCCAGGTCCTGGGGGGCCCCATTTGGCATCTCGGCACGGGTGAGGGCTATGGGATACATGCTGCTGATAACTGGAACCATCTCTGAGGTGGGGGCAGGCGGTGTCTGGACGAGGGGGCGCAGCGCCTCGGCACCCAGATAGCTGATGGCATTGTTGATGGCCTGGTCCATCATGCGGCTTTGTATGATCTCACTCTCCTTCTCGTACATATAGCTGGGATTGTAGCTGATGTCAAAGCAGTGGCGCTTCTCACCTAGGACAGGTGAAAGAGTGGGTTACAAAAGGGGAAAATACAAAGGCAGAGCATTTGTAAAATTACTGTCCAGAGTCCTTGACAAGTGAGAAAAGACGTGAGGCTGGCACAGGAACACCCAGCCCAGGCAGAAGGGTTCCACACGGTGCTGAGGTCTAAGGGGATGGTGGCTGACTGCTCACCTGTGGGCAGTCAGAATAAATTAGGCAGGCAGAGGGGGGGAGTCAGAGATGTCGTTAAGTTGACACTACAGTGTGAGCTGTTTCCACTGCCCAGGTCAGAGGGGAAACTCTGGAGGAAACAAAGCAAGAGAACACGAGGGCAGGGTTTAGGGGGCTCCCCGTGCAGGGGTACAGGAGCATCTGCATTTCTGTGTGCAAACTATTAGGACACAATTCCCTGACTTCTTTTTTTTTTTTACTTTTTAGATAGAGGTGAGAAAGAGAAAAAGAGAGAGAAAGGAGAAGTGGGAAGCATCAACTCGTGGTAGTTGCTTCCCATATGTGCCTTGACCGGGCAAGCCCAGGGTCTTGAACCAGCAACCTCAGCGTTCCAGGTCAACTCTTTATCCACTGCCTCACCACAGGTCAGGCCAATTCCCTGACCCTTACTTTGCTTGTTATTTTCTGCTGGTAACAGCAGGGAGCCAGGGGAACAGAAATATTGCCCAAAGTGGGGATGATCTGTGACTGGCCTGCTGCTTTTAAAATAGCTACAAGGGTAGAAAAAATAGCCACAGAAACTCTCCATTCCCTGTACAGGCCGCTCCCCAAACACATCAGTCACCGGCCGGCCTGAGATGGAAGTAAATGAGCTTCAAATGCAGAAGGTTTTAGAAAAGCTTTCTCAACAAAAGATCATGATCTTTGCCCCTTTCATCAAGCGTGTGATTCTTTTGCTTGGGGAAAAAAAAAAAACAATGTATCATTGATACAGATGTGATCATTAGGACCTATCTCACCCTTAACTGAAAAATTTATTTGTGGTCACCCTCTCCTACTTCTCATGTCAAACTGCTGAGAAATTTTGAAAACAGAGTTTAGCCACCTTCAGAAGGTGTGGGTGTTGTGTGTTAGAAAACAGGGGCTCTCTGGCCACAGGGAAGGCAGGAGCGGGGTCTGCAGCAAAGGCAGACGTGCTCAGTGGCGAGTGGCTGGTGGAAGGAAGAGAAAGTGGGGAAGACGTGTCAGGAGCTGGAAGTGGGCCTACGCTTACTGCTGATGCTTTCTTGTTCTGCAGATGTCAGATTCTGGAGAGACGTCTCCCTACTGTAACATTTCCTAGGCACGTTGTGGCTCCAAAATTTGTCACCACCATACAGCAAAGGATTCAGTGATGAAAAAAAACATAAGGAAAAAAAAGAAGGGTCGGAAGAACCAGTTCCTTTTCTTCAGGTCTGCCCAGCCTCTGGGGAGATAAGTAAGGCCTGCAGATGTGGGGCTGGAGGAAACAAACCCCGCAGGCTGGGAGGGGCGCCCTGTGGAGGCCTTTGTCTTGCTCTAAAGGCCATGTTGGGGCATTTTAACAGGAGAGGAATATGTCTTCTGTAAAAGGAATTATATAAGGCAAGGGCAAGCTGATTTGGTACACATTGTTTACTTAAGTGTCAAGGGAATGCAAAACTTTCAGGTATACATGGGGAAGGGAAGTCATCCTTGGAAAACTTCAATTTTGTGAAGAGTCTTGAAATGGTAGGATTGAGATGTTCGGAGAGGTAGACGGGACGTCCTCCTGGGGAGAGGAGTGTGAGTGAAGGCAGGGAAGGGGGCCCAGAGGGAAGAGGAAGGGAATCTGGCTACAGCTACCAAGAAAGTATTCCCCAAACTTCTGTCATTCCTTCACAGTCTGCAGCATTCTGCCACCACGGCCGTGTGCTGGTGACAGCCTGAGCTCCAGGGTCACACGGGCTGGATTTGATGCACGGCTCATCAGTTACTAGTTGCCTGACCTTGGGCAAGTTACTTAACCAGTCTATGGCTCGAGTGCTCCTGTGAAACTGGGATAATGATTGTACCTGCCTCACAGGGTCACTGGTAAGCACTTAGAATAGTGCGTAGCACATACAAAGCACTTTGTAAATGTCAGGAGTTTTTGTTTTGTTTGAATCTCTCTGGTGGGTGCCCAGGGGTAGGGGTAGCTTGAGGAGGGCATGGGAGGATAAATAGTGATGAACGGAGACTTGACTTGGGGGGGTGAATACACAATACAGTGTACAGGAAACGTGTAGTACACTTGTGCACATGAAACCTGTATGATTTTATTAACCAGTGTCACCCTCATAAATTCAATTTAAAAGCACTTTTTAAAAAAAATATTTTTCTAAATTGGTTTTTGGAGAGCGGGGAGAGAGAACAAGTGAGGGAGAGTGAGAAAGAAGGGGGAGAAGTGGGAAGCATTTACTCATAGTAGTTGCTTCCTATATGTGCCTTGACCGAGCAAGCCCAGGGATTCAAACCAGCGACCTCAGTGTTCCAGGTTGATGCTTTATCCACTGCACCACCACAGGTCAGGCCCAATTTAAAAAATCTTTTTAAGGTAACGATATCACTAACACACACAGAAAACCAGAATCACTCACCATGAATAGAAGGGAACTACGAGAACTAAAGACGATAAACAGGACCATCGATTCCATGTTGATCAGACATCACTGTGAGTGCTTGAGAAAAAGATCCCCCCCTCTGGCAGAGGCGGGGTCACAGGGAGCAGAGAGACAGCTGTCAGGGGGAAGGGGGATGAAGGGATGGGCTCAGAGAAGGGGGGAGGGATTAGTGACATTATATACACACACACACACACACACACACACACACAACACAGAGATACAGATAACAGGACAGCAAATCCCAGAGGGGAGGGGGGAGGGAGTTAGAGGGAGGGGGCAAAAGGGGTCTGAATAGGGACATGGGGGAGGGCATTATATTTACTGGGACGCTTGAATCCATGTTAACACAATAAATTAAAATTAATTTAAAAAGAATAAAGATCTCCCCTCTCTTTGTTCAAAACAGAGATTACCAAGTGTGAGATGGGTGTTCAACAACTAGCATCAAAATAAGTTTAAATTTCTCTCCTTGATATAATCAGGGAGGTTGAAAGAGAACTAAAAAGAAAACAATTCTCTTGCCACTTGGACCAAGGTTTTTAAATGCCCTGTGGGCCTCCTAGCACTTGGCATCCCGCATTTCGGGAGATACTGAAAGAAGATAACACAGGGTGAGACCACATGATGGGCATTCTGAATGGCCAACCATAAGGTTTGGGTTTGAACAAACAGCAAACCGCTACGCCCTTGTGGTCAAAATGTTATTTTCAGGATATTAATGTAACAGCAACATGTAAGATGAACCAGGACAAGGAGAAACTGGAGCCAGAAAGACCAGTTAAAATATTGAATATAATCAAGCGGATTTGTCCTGCATCCCCACTACCTCCAAGCCAACCTGCTAATGTCTAGACAAATAGCTGAGAGAAATAAATATGCAAAGAAAAACACCCTGCCTTGGCAACTCAATAAAAAGCAACAGAGCCCTGGCTGGATGGCTCGCTTGGCTGGAGCCTTGTCCTGCAATGCAGAGGTGGCTGGTTCGGTCCTTGTCCTGGGCACATACAGAAACAGATTGATGCTTCTGTCTCCCCCTTGCCCCCCTTCCTCTCTCTGGATTCAATAAAAATAAAAGATTAAAAAAATAGAAAAAAATAAAGACAAAAAAAAAAGCAACAGAAAAGCAGACCTTTGCCAAACTGATCAGTGGGTTCTTTTTTTCTCATTTTCAGCTTCCAGATTGGATGTATCTTTGATCAAGGCTGTTTGGAAGAATGAGACTGAGAACAAGAAAGCCAGCTAAGGTCACAAATGCTCATTCCCCTGAGAGTGACCCAGAAACAATGAACTTGGGTTGCCTGGCTTTTTCAGGGTTACCGAGGATTTCCAGAGTGGCCAGCTCTACTCAGCTCCTCAAATACCAGAGGTCCCTGAGAGTCTTTGTCACCTTTTCACCCAACAGAGAGGCCCGAGGTAATTCCCAGGGTGAGACAGGGACCACACAAACTTCTGCTTTTCTCCTTTCTCCCAGGAGTTGGCTTTACTTAAGCAGGCCTACAGTTTCACAGCCGGTACCACCTGCAGCACCTGTCAGAAAACAGCTGAGGGCTGAAGTTGTAAGAGGCAAAACATGAAGAGGAAAACGAAGGCCTGGATGAGTGGAAGTAGGTGAGTGAGTTCTGCGGTTAACGCAGCCCGTTGTTCACAGTGAAGAAGCTGGGAGAGCCTCAGACCTTCACGTGCACGCACCCTGCAGTCACCAGACCCCCGCGTCTCCGAGTTACCGTAACTTGAGTCGTGCAGATGATTATCAGTCACCTGTAGACTCGATGACTCAATGTGTATGAAACTCAGAAGGGGTAATCTACAGTAATTGGAAAGCCAACAGCTCACGTTTCTTTAGTAACACACTCATAAAAAAGGTTAGTCAAACCACAACAGTGTAACTGCTCCCAACCTGCACGGAGCCTCTAGTCCAGCTTCTAGTCAGAATCATACCACACCTTTGAATGACTAATGATAGCAGCTTCAGGCTGAGTTAGAGGTTTTTCTTCCAATGAAAATACAAACGGCAACAGCAAATCTTAAGTTTAGAAACCAAGACTGTCTGGTTGCGCCATTTCCTACCTGTGATTTTTTTTTTTAAAGGTGCCGATTCCTAATATCTAGGCTTTGATAACTCCAGCTGAGCAAATACCTGCAATATGGCCAGGGCATACGGTTGTTGGCTTCTAAGTGCCAACTTCAAAGTACAGAATCACAGCCGAGAGCTAAAATGGACTTCTTCTGAGCGTGTGGATTCAGATCTCTGTCTTTGGAGTGGAGGGACAAGATCCACCACCCTAATCTGTTGATTTCCAGTCTTTATACTCCACAGTACCTAGTGCTGTGTCTTATATGTAATACTAATAAGAATAGTTACTATTGCCTGACCTGTGGTGGCGCAGTGGGATAAAGCGTTTACCTGGAACACTGAGGTTGCTGGTTCAAAACCTTGGGCTTGCCTGGTCAAGGCACATATGGGAGTTGATGCTTCCTGCTCCTCCCCCTTCTCTCTCTCTCTCTCTCTCTTTCTCTATCCCCTCTCTCTAAAAATCAATAAATAAAATATTAAAAAAAAAAAAAGAATAGTTACTATATATTGAGTCTTTACTATATACCCAGTGCTGTCCTAGGTACTTGGCATAGTGTCTCATTTGACCTAAAATGAATTCTCATCTCGTACTCAGATGAAGAACCGAAAGTACAGACAGCTCGATTACCTGGCCCAGCTTGCTCGGTTGGCAAATGGAGAACCAGGATGCAGCCCAAGGGCCATACATCTAGTATGTGTTTGAGTAGTAAGTGCTGATTCGTGGCTACTGCCTTGCCCACGGCTGCACAATCCCACCACTGGCAGTGACTTCAGGGAAAAGCGACCATGCTTTGTTCCATATGGACCAGCACCATGCATTCGAGACACATCTGTGATGCAAAGAGTTGTGATGTCTGTAAGGAGCTTAACAGAGTGCCCATCATATGTAGGCACTGAATAAGTGATAGATCTATTATTATTATCCTTATCATCATCACACCGTATTAGGCACTCTAAGGAATACAAACATGCTTGCAATCCAATAGGAGATGCTGCATTTACACAATTTTGTTACAAATCAATATCTTTAACGCTATGTGGTGAAACCAAGAGTGAGAAGAGAAAAATACAGATCACTTCTCAAATATGTTGCACGTAACATGGGACAAATATCAATCAATTATTTTCTTTAAAGTCTCCTCATAATCTGAGGCGGTGGTAGTGATGGTGGAGACAGTCATATATGTTACAAAAAACAGACTGTTAAACTGGTCTTCAGTGTGGTAGGGGGGGCGGGATAGAGCCGAGAGAGAGCTCAGGAAAAGTCGGGGAATGTAGACCCCCTGTACCTTCAAGGGTAGATGTGTGTGTGGGGGGGGAGCGTTTCAGACGGAGAGCATGGGAAGAACAATTCCATGGAAGTGGAAAAGTTATTACCTAGAAGTGGGAGTACATTGTGGCCGAATTAAAGTAGTTGGCTGAAATAATAATATTAGAAAAGGTGAACTGGAGACAGAGTGTGAAGGCTCAGACTGCCTGGGTGGCTTGGGTTTTTTTCCAATTGAGAGGTTTTCTTTTGAGGAGGTGGGAGGGAGATGATTTGAATTTTATAAAAATAACACAATTCCAATATTCCCATCATCATGATGGGTAATGTGAAATATTCATATTTGCTTTCTGTTTAAGTTTTTTTTTTTTTAAGTCACTTGAATGTATTTGCTGTGCCTTCCTACAATTTCCCATGTGTAGAATCGCTTACTGCAGGCACGTATCCAAAAAAAAAAAAAAGGCAAGTAAGTAGGGTAAATGGAATATCTGATGATGGTTATGGCTCTGATCTCAATCTAAACGAGACTACAGAGACTACAGTGACTAACACTTCCAGGAGGAGGAAAGCAGAGAGGAGCCACAGAACAGGAAGCAGGAAGGAGAGAGAACAGAGAGAGCGTGGGGGTGGTGGTCAGGAAAACTGAGCTGGAGGCCACAGTTTTTTTGTCTCTTTTTTTGTCCAGAAAAGCCTTCATCCTCTGTGAGACACGGTGAAGTGCTATTTGGATGCTGTCTGTCCTGATGGAGTTACCAGCGAAAGACACTCCTTTTCTCAAGAAAACACTCCGTGGGGGGAGGATGAAGAGGGTAAAGGAAGCCAACTATATGGTGATGGAAGTAGACTAGGCTGTGGGTGGTGAGCGCACAGGGCAACATACAGATGAGGTATCACACAACTGTACACTTGAGACTCATCCAAGGTATTAACCAATGCCACCCCAATAAACTAATTCAGTAGTAAAATAAATTAAAGCACACCCTTGAGGGAGAATGCCTGCTCTTCTTCAGAGCTTTCCTTCCCCAAGCTTTCAATGACTAGACTCGTCGCTGTGCCCAAGTCCCCGTGTCGCACACGTGACACGCACTGCTCCGGGTGACCTCCCTTAGACTGTAGCACTTTTCAGCCTTAGGTTCTGGCTCTGGTCTGTCACCTACTAGCCCTGGATCTGCATCTTTCTGATCTCCTTTCCCTCCAACAGTAAAAGAACCTCACCGGGTGGTTTCCTAATATCCCGTCCAGCTCTGAAAAGCGGTGACTCTGTGATGCATAGAGGGTTATGGATTTCAGCCTCTTGGGAAGGGCTAGGAGAAGGCACTTTGTGCTCTTAGAAACAGGTATTAAAACTGCTTCCTGTCTTTCTGTTAACCAAAGCGAACAATTGCTCTTTAGTTACTTCACAGGGAGAATCGATGGTGTTTGTTGAAGTGTCAAAACCTCACTACTCATATGTTTACCGCAGGTGAGTGAGATCTTTTTTTCATGTCCGTTTAGACATGAAAACTTCCTTTAATAAAGTAATACATAAAATTAAAAAAAAAAAAAAGGAGATGCTATGGTAACCACTTGGGTCTGAATAACACATCTGTTTTTGGAAAAGAATGAAAAATCAGAAAAAGCAATATGTAGAAATGTAGTCATTTTCCTCCTCCCCCTAGGAGAGAAATCTGGCCTCTATTTTGAGCCAAGTACTTGAAGATGGTCTAGTTAGTAGTCCAACGAGTTTAAAACAGGAAGATGAGAGGGAAAAGGACAGGCCCTAAAAGGGTTGGACACTAAAAGTAAGGTCTTCTTGTCCTTGGAAAAGAACAAGTAGGAAGAATGATGGAAAGATGCTGATTTCTAATGAATATGTGTCAGTTCATTTTTAGAGAAAGTGATACAGAATTTCTTGGAGAATTAGGGAAAAAATGTATTTTTCTCCTACTTGGGCAATTTAATTATACTCTTACTCTTCAATAGAGGCATGTGTGTGCTTCTTCTTCTTCTTTTTTTTTTTTTGTATTTTTCCGAAGTGAGAAGCGGGGGTGGGGGGTAGGCAGGCAGGCAGACAGACAGACTCCCGCATGCGCCCGGCCGGGATCCACCCTGCGTGCCAACCAGGGGGTGAAGCTCAGCCCATCTGGGGTGTTGCTCCATTGCAACCAGAGCCATTCTAGCGCCTGAGGCAGAGGCCATAGAGTGGTCCTCAGCACTCAGGCCAACTTTGCTCCAATGGAGCCTCGGCTGTAGGAGGAGAAGAGAGAGATAAGAAAGAAAGGAGAGGGAGAAGGGTGGAGAAGCAGATGGGCGCTTCTCCTGTGTGCCCTGACCGGGAATCAAACCCAGGACTTCCATATGCCAGGCCAATGCTCTACCACTGAGCCAACCGGCCAGGGCTGTGTGTGTGTGTTTCTAAATACATTTGGACATAATCCAGTTGGTCCCTCTTCCTCAGTTCAATTCTAATGGATGAGAAATGTTACCTACTATTAATTACCCTATTTTTCACTCCACAAGACGCACCTGACCATAAGACACATTTAGGGTTTTAAGGAGGAAAATAAGAAAAAAAAAAATTCTGAACCAAATAGTGTGTTACAATATTTAATAAAATACCAAATTTTTTGCTCCATAAGATGCATGGGCATTTCCCCCTCCACTTTTTTTTTTGGGGGGGGGGGGAAGTGTGTCTTATGTAGCAAAAAATACAGTATCTCTAGCCTGCTGGGAAAGTGTTGGGCTGACCTGATGGTTTAATTTCACCTCTACCCTCACAGTTCAAGAGGTCAGGGAAGCCAAGCTTGGTCTGAGTGCTGTACCACTGTCAGCAAGTAGTAAAGGGAGTGACTCATTCCTCCTTCACACTTTACCCATTGCCATTTCACTGGCAGTTGATCTTTTCAGAAAATGGTGCCTTGGAAAGGAAATATCGGAGAGAGAAGAGAAGAGGGGAGAAGGGAACCGCCAACCCATATGTTTTACACCACTTTTTATCACACTGTCATAATGTTCCTTCTTTGATATTACTATTTTCTTTTTTTTTTTTTTTTTTCTGAAGCTGGAAACAGGGAGAGACAGTCAGACAGACTCCCGCATGCGCCCGACCGGGATCCACCCGGCACGCCCACCAGGGGCGATGCTCTGCCCACCAGGGGGCGATGCTCTGCCCATCCTGGGCGTCGCCATGTTGCGACCAGAGCCACTCTAGCGCCTGGGGCAGAGGCCACAGAGCCATCCCCAGCGCCCGGGCCATCTTTGCTCCAATGGAGCCTTGGCTGCGGGAGGGGAAGAGAGAGACAGAGAGGGAAAGCGCGGCGGAGGGGTGGAGAAGCAAATGGGCACTTCTCCTGTGTGCCCTGGCCGGGAATCGAACCCGGGTCCTCCGCACGCTAGGCCGACGCTCTACCGCTGAGCCAACCGGCCAGGGCACTATTTTCTTGATATTGCTATTTTCTATCAAAAAGATGGATTCAGTTAAATGACTCAAGAGCTTTATTTTTTTTTTAAATCTCTAAAACAAAGGTTCAGGATATAAGCTAATGAGAGAAGATCAGGGCAGTGTTCAGGAACAGGGGTATTATGTGCGTGGCAAGGTTCTCTCTAAGTATTTCATGATGAACGAAGGGATAAAAGAGAAAATGAACAAATACGATATCCTAAGTCAAATACATGATTGTTGAGCTAACACAACTGTTTTTATAGAATCTCAGATTCATCTTTCTAAAAAAAAAAAAGAAAAAGAAAGAAAGAAAAAAAAAAGGCCCTGGCCAGTTGGCTCAGTGGTAGAGCATCGGCCTGGTGTGCAGAAGTCCCGGGTTCGATTCTCGGCCAGGGCACACAGGAGAAGCGCCCATCTGCTTCTCCACCCCTCCCCCTCTCCTTCCTCTCTGTCTCTCTCTTCCCCTCCCGCAGCGAGGCTCCATTGGAGCAGAGATGGCCCGGGCGCTGGGGATGGCTCCTTGGCCTCTGCCCCAGGCGCTAGAGTGGCTCTGGTCACAACAGAGCCACGCCCCGGAGGGGCAGAGCTTCGCCCCCTGGTGGGCGTGCCGGTTGGATCCCGGTCGCGCGCATGAGGGAGTCTGTCTGACTGTCTCTCCCCGTTTCCAGCTTCAGAAAAATACAAAAAAAAAAACAAAAAAAACCCAAACAAAAAAACAAAACAAAACAAAAAAAGCCTAAAATATATGACATAGTTCCTAGCATAAACACCATTTCTGTACAACCTTGAGAAAAGAGTTATCTGAAGTTACACGTGTGGGCTTGGTTAACACAAAGGGTGTTCATACTTGCTGCCTTTCCTCTGTCTCATCTCACAGGCTTGTAGAAGGTTCGAGCTGGGAGAGACCTTCCTGATCACCTCATTACCTATTCAGTCTCCTCATTTCACAGATGAGTAAACAGAGGCCCAGAAAGGTTACGTGATTTGTCTAAACACAGACATGGTTAAGAAATGACTGAGCTAGAATTGGAACCTGTGTCTTTTGGCTTCTAATCCAGGGTCCTTCTTGCTGCACTATACCACAATTTACTCCCCCCCCAAATTTCCCCCAGTTATGCAGGGCCCTGAAGCCCAGAAGTCACTACCTCAGCTCAAATCGAGAGCTAACGCGACTGGGTTTCCTGACTCCACACAGTGAGAATGTGATGGCTCAGAAGATGAGAGAAATCAACCGACAAGATCAGCATCTTTCATCAGTCTGGAAACAGAGGCATGAAAATCCTCTTGTCACAATGGTAACAGACAAATGGAACATAAATCTCTGATGCAATGAGCAAAATGGTATGGACCTGGATATATGAAACGTGTGTTTTTAAACCCATGAAAATACCAAAGCATCTTTTATTATATTAAGTAGGTAGGGCATTAGCTCAACAATAGGTGTGGGGCAGCTATAAGAACTAGGCAGCTTCTCTCATAGTTTAGTTCTCTTAGACCAAAATACATTGACCATAACTGGATTGAAATTAAGTCACTTAGCATTTTTTTCTTGCCCATTTCTCCCCACATCCCTCTCCATATCAGCTGCAGCCATTTCTGGAGTCAAAACTTTCCCCAAATTAAATGACACTCATGGCACAGAATAACAATCCCAGCTTCCTTCTGTACTCCAGTCAGAACCTCTTCACATCAGCAAAGCTCAGAAGAGAGATGAGCAATGTCTTAAGATAATGTCCTGGAATCACAATTGGCCCACTGCACCTAACTGCATATAAGTCACTGCATGCCCCCTGACATTTCTCACCAAGGAAAGGAAAGATGATAAGGAGGGAGGAGGGGGGGTCCTCTCTGAACCGAAACGCAGCAACTTTAGTCTGGCACAATGTATTCTTTTTTTTTTTTTTTAATTTTATTTATTCATTTTAGAGAGGAGAGAGGAAGGGAGAGAGAGAGACAGAGAGGGAGAGAGAGAGGAGAGACAGAGAGAGAATGTGGGGAGGAGCTGAAAGCATCAACTCCCATATGTGCCTTGACCAGGCAAGCCCAGGGTTTCGAACTGGCGACCTCAGCGTTTCCAGGTCGACGCTTTATCCACTGTGCCACCACAGGTCAGGCTAGCACAATGTATTCTTTTTTTTTTTTTTTTTTTTTTTTAATTTTTTTTTTAAAATTTTTATTTTTATTTTTATTTATTTATTCATTTTAGAGAGGAGAGGGAGGGACAGAGAGAGAGAGAGAGAGAGAGAAGAGAGACAGAGAGATAGAAGGAGGGAGGAGCTGGAAGCATCAACTCCCATATGGGCCTTGACCAGGCAAGCCCAGGGTTTCGAACCGGCAACCTCAGCATTTCCAGGTCGAGGCTTTATCCACTGCGTCACCACAGGTCAGGCGCACAATGTATTCTTAAAGTGACCGAAAGGGTGCAAACACTTTGCAGCTAATCAAAATAAATAAGCATAAATACCAAGCTAATAATTTGGAAATATATGAGTTCTCTCAATAGAGCTCTATAATTCACATAAAATGTCAACCTGTAAAAAAGATGATCTCCACCAGAATAAAATTTAACCAGATGTAAAAAACCAGCTAGGCATTTAATATCTGCAACAGCTATTGGAGAGAATTAAACACAAACGACTGGAATAAGAAACCAACAGCAACAAGGAGCTCTGGGAGAACAGACTGACGGGTTTCTAAAGTATCACTGGTGTGGAGGGAGGTCTATTTTCATGATAACTATTTTCGTTCAATAGCACTGACTTTCAGTTTATAGCAAAGCTGATACATTCCATTTAGCTGCCTAGTTCACAAATACAAATCTATTTTAAATATCATCGTCACATTTATGTGAGCATCTGGGAGAGTTCAGCAAAATATCTCTGCCCCTCGGCAGTACTAATACTTTAATGGACAGAATTATTTCTTAGCCATCCCCTTCTGTTGTATTTTTTGACAGAGTGAAAACCAATGGCATTAAAATGAACTCTAGTAGGATAAATGATTAAGTCAAGTCTTATGATTTAAATTTATGTTTTTCCAACCACTTTCTCTGAAAGCCAATTCTGAATGAAATTCAAGAAAACATGGCAATACATTTCAGAGCATGAGAAAGGTTTGAACATGATAACGGAACTAACTTGTAAAATATAATTACAAAAGATTACAAAAATGTTATCTCAAACATCTTACTGGTGTCAATTGCATAAACTCATGCAACATATGTCATTCAGAATAAAGAGGAAGAAACAGCATTTTTAACACCAACTCCATTTAGGAAATTGGATACCAAATACTCCCACTTTCAGTCATGAAATTCTTTAGTTAAAATATTCTATTTGCTCTAGTTATCAAAAGTGAATCAGGAAGAATAAACATGTATATTGGAAAACCGGTTACCTTATTTTAACAGAGGTTAAGCTAGGAATGGCCTGTGTAGTAAGCATCCCATGTTATCTCATTCAAACTAGCTGCTAACAACAGCAGGAAAAAGGGTTGTATTCTTACCAATGAATTTCTGAGGCATTGAGCTTTTTCGTTTTGCCACATTGCTTGCTAATCTGTCCAGAACGAGAGCTCTTTCACTTCCCATCTCTGCTTTGATGTGTCTTGCCTCCGCACTTGCTGTTTTGGGAAATGTAAAAAGAAGAGGGAGAAAAAAAAAGTTGGTAAACGGGGGAGAAGAAAACATAAACTGCAAGAAAAGTGTCAGAGATCTGATGCACACTCTGTTGTTACCGGTTTATTACTGCTCAGTCTTGCCTGGGGGACCTGCGGTGGTCAGTGAAGCCAGCACCAGGGCACATTCAAATCTTGCAGTCCTTATGCTGAGATGGGAAAGCCCAACCCATCCCCAAACTGTACCTTCATTAGCAAGAGGAAGTATTAAATAAACAGCCTGGACGTGGTTGGTTGCAAAAAGATAGATAGATGGAGAGATCTTCTAACCTCTGATCAGCCTTCTTTCTGATTCTGAGTAACTGCGTGTGACACCTGCAGACTGATACAATTCTTCTTAACAACTTTGAAAAAAAAAAAGTATGGTGCCCCAGATTTACTGCTCTGTTTATGTTAATAGCACTTTTGAAAATAGACATACTTACCCAGACAGCAAAAAAAAAAAAAAATCTACTCAGTGATTTGTGTATTGAAGCTCTGAGTGGTTTTTTCTTTCTTTCTTTTTTCTTTGCCCTGCATGCTCCTTTCAGTTCTTATGTTTTAAAATTCTGTTTCTCTGGGCTCTGCATTATTTGTTTCATATGCTCTTCACATTTAAAAATGGTCTCAATTGAAATTTCTCGGAGCAACATTTCTGTCTTGAAATTAAAGAACAATTTGTATAATGGATCTTTATTACATTTCTAATAAAAAATGTGGGTTAAGAACTGCCTTAAAAAATGTGGTCTAATTGTTAATCCACAAACAGGCCTTCCAGTGGGGTCAGCCTGTGGTTCTCAGATACGCCTGAACATCAGAACCACCTAAAGAACATGGAAGACACAACATGCCCAGGTCCCTCGTTCAGATCAATTAAATCAAGATCTCTGGTGTAGGGCCTAGGCAACGGAATTTTTAAAACTCTCCAGATGATTTTAAAACACAGCCAGAATTGAGAACCACTAGAGGAATATCTAATCAACTAATAGTTAATGGGAATAAATAGTGTATCATTTACCCTTGTACAGCAAGCAGTCCCCAATAACAGTTCATGCTCAGAGTTCAAAGAGATACTAGCTGCTTTAAATATCAGCTTTTAAACTTTAACACACGATGCTAACCCAAACTAGGGATCAGCAAACTCTTTTGGAAAGGGCCAGATAGTAAATATTTTAAACTTTAATGGGGCACATATCATCTGTGTTCCATAGTCTTTCTCTCTTTTTTTCTTTTTAACCTAACCTACCACCCTTTAAAAATGTAAAAATCCTTGCACACAACCAGGCTGCTGGCTCCATTTGGCCCGAGGGTCATAGTTTGCTCACTTTTGCCTTAAGCAAACATATTGTGATACTACAAAACATTTCTCTCTGTTTTACTATAAGCATTGCAGGAGTCTTAACTAAAACGAAGGGTCCATAACATTTCTAATGTCTCTAAGGAAACAGGAATGGAAATGAGTTAAATGACAAGAGTGAAAAGCACTTGACGATTGCAGAACAGGTTCCCCCAACGATCTACACAAAGTTAGGAATTGTCAGTGCTTGCTTTGCAGTTGAAGAGTTTGCTGAGTGAAGAATTTCTAACATAGAAATAAAGTCACCAATTGCATGGTCTCCCAGACATTCAGTACCACAATGGACATGCCCAGAGAGAACACTGTCCACCTCTGCAGTAAATAGGACAGAAAAATACCTTCAGGGCAAGACTGTCAAGTATGGTCAGGGCAAGAGAATCAAAGCCAAATTAGAAAAAGAGGATTCAAAGAATTAAATATTTTCCTTTTATTGTTGGCATGTTTTGTTTGTTTGTTTGTTTTTTAAAGTACTATGTTGCCAGACCTATGGTGGCGCAGTGGATAAAGCATCGACCTGGAACGCTGAGGTCCCCAGTTTGAAACCCTGGGCTTGCCCAGTCAAGGCACATATGGGAGTTGCTGCTTCCTGCTCCTCTCCCCGCTTTCTCTCTCTCTCTCTCTCTCCTCTCTCTAAAATCATTAAATAAAACCTTTATTTTTTAATTCATTTTAGAGAGGAGAGAGAGAGAGACAGAGAGGGAGAGAGGGAGAAGGTGAGGAGGAGCTGGAAGCATCAACTCCCATATGTGCCTTGACCAGGCAAGCCCAGGGTTTTGAACCGGCGACCTCAGCATTTCCAGGTTGGCGCTTTATCCACTGCACCACCACAGGTCAGGCAATAAAATCTTTTTTAAAAGTACTTATAAAACTCAGGATTTTTAAAAATCAGAAATAAAATTAGACCGGGCTCCAAAAATTAAGAGGATGACAACAATGACTATATTTTATAGACTTTGTGAGTTTCTTATCAAAAATAATTCTATGCTTTAAAGAAATAAATCCTGCCCTTCAGTTTAACCTATTAACAATACTGTTTGGGTAGCGAACCCAGTACGGGTCAGAATAAGAGGCATGGGCAGCTTTGGGGCCAGTGGTGGAGTCCTGCAACTCTGGCTGACCAACCAGATAACTGGCACCCCGGTGACAGGACACTGCTATTGAGTGAAGTGGATCAAATTCTGTCCAGCACAGGGGTAAGTTTGAATGACCAAACAGGAAACTATTATATATATTATTTCCTTTCACACAAACCACCACCAGATGTGGTACTACCCAGCTCACCAAGAGCAGAGCAGAGAGATGAAAGACAAAGGCCTGGGATTTGAAATAAGTTCCAGAGGCTGTTAGGAGGAAGGTTCTTCTCAGAAGCATCAGAATGGCAGCTCCATTTGTGCTTTGACCAGAAACATTCATTCTGGTTTAAGCAACTTTGAGTGAATTAAATCCAGGTAAGTCTCCCTCCACCTTCCTGTCTTTATTATAAAAAAGATTTATAGCAAAATGAGAATGAAAAATGATATTTTGGGAATTGTTTACTTTATCCTCATTTCACCACTATTCTTATTAGTCTCTGCAGTCATTCACTCCTCTAATGGCCCTGTCATCAACCAGGGGTACATCCTGTCAGTCCCAGGACTCCCCTCAAGCATTCCACTGCCAGTCCAGTTTTCCCCCTTTTCTCTCAGCAGCCACCGTCTACATTGTACCAAAGTCACTATCTGAGGACACACTGCAGCTGTCTAAAGACGCATACTCAATATCCTCTATATTTGGGAGGATGCTGAAGTGGGGATACACTGACCTAAATAACATAATTAGGGCATGTCACTAAATGGCAACCCTCTGAGATAACATCACCGTTTATCCCTGGTTACTCACCAACCTTGTCTTCACAGTTATTGCTAGATAAATGTTACCCTGTAAACCAGTGGCCAAATGACTCACATTTAAAACATGAAATTCTGGAGGTTATGGATAGGCTGATAATTTGAGGCATGGGTGGAGACTCCCATGTCCACAATTCTAGTTCGATCCAAAGAAATGCTCTAAAACGAAACGAGAGGGCTCCATCCACCCACACCCTCACTCAAATTGTCAGCTCCCAAAGTCCAGTCCTCGTTGCACATGCGGACACACTCTAGAGATTCAGTTCATCTTTACTGAGTTAACTGTGTTTTCTAACTGGCAAGTTAGGCAAAGGCTAAACTTTCAATTGAATATGGTACTGTCTCATTTCCTTTCCCAACTGGTCGTCTTTTGACTTGGGGTTCTTGGAGAGCTGCGGTGCAACAGCACTGAATGAGCGCCCCTTAGAACACGAAGAAAGCTTTGGAGTTAGACAGTCTTTGGGGGATTACAAAGAGTTTAGGCAATACATGAAAAGAAAAAAAAAAAGACTATTCGCTTTTGGTTCTCTCCTTCAACTTTAAGACCCAACTGTCTATTTATACAAACAGTCTAGACTTGTTATCTTGCAGAATCATGTCTCAGAAATGTAAGTGGAGGGAAACCAGTTTGGCAAGATAGTAAGGGAACAAGATAAATGGGTTTAAATGACGAAATAGGAAATCCGTTCCTGGGTGGTGTTTGGCAGTTTAATGTTGCAAGGGGTGGGTGTGGGGAATATGGGATGGTGGCAAGGCACTATTTGCACACTTGGTTCATGACTAAGTTGTGGGACTGAAATTCTGGATCAATTCCCCTTCATGTCACTTGCCTACTCTATGATGGATATACCAGTTTTCATTAACAAAATGATTTTGAAACACACGTTGAAAAAATAAATGTTAAAATGAATATGAAGTCTTACTTACAGACTAGATTATTCCCTTTAATCCCTGTGCAAGTCTGAAAGAGTTTGGTCAGTTTTCATGTTCTCATGAGGCCATTTCTATGGGACAGATGAGGACAAGCTAATGGATGGGAGTTTTGACAGTGATGAGGAGTTAGTTGTATGAATTTTATGATGAGTAAAACTTGAGTTCAATAACTTTCTGTAACACATTTTTTTTCTTCAAATTTCAGGCCCCCCAAATAAGATGCGTCTTATACATGGGAGTGTCTTATACATGAGGAAATACGGTAATTTGTTGTATTTTTGTTTTTGTTCAGAATCCTTCACTGGATTTTGAAGTATAAATTGGAGTTCAAATAAGAGGCATGCTTCCTGTCTCTTATACAGTGTCAGTAGCTAATGGAGGGTAGAACAAAGGGATGTTATTGTGCCATCAGAATTGTCTAACAAGAGATTGCTATCAAAGACTGAGGCAGGCTCTAACAAAGAGTTACATACAATTGTTGCATTTTTGAGCAAGTAGAATGAATATTGCCTTTGAGATAGTATCGATTTTTAAGTAGAATAATCAGTTGGAAAAACAGACTTTTCAAAGGTTTTGGTCTGCTACTTGGCAAAAATATAAGTGTAGTCTGAAACTAATGCTTGTATTAGCTCAGCTGCAACAATGAAGATGAAGATAAAAGGTTTTGACTCTTAGATTCATAAACAAATATAATTATTCAATTACTTCTAAAAATCTTCTTATTGCTAGAACTTGTCATACAAAAATATGTCCTGTTCCAAGTGTTCATAACTTGTGTGAAATGAGGCTAAATGAATCTCTATACCAGCTGTTAGTCCCTTTCTGGAATAAGGATCAAGCTAATGAGAAAATGAAATCTGTGGTCTTCCATATTCATTCTTCTTTTCATATATACTCCATCGAGACAGCAAAATTAGAGCCTCTTGATGATGTCACTCGTGGTGTCTGGTGAAGAAACGTGGACTGAAGTAGCAATCTTACACATGCCTGTATTTGACCTTTGCATTATATAAATATTAACAGATAAAGTGTCCATTTCCTTGCTGGACTGTGAGTTCTTCAAGGGTAGGGGTTTAACCTTCACTTATCTTTACCAACAGCTCTGACACATGAGAGAATACCACAAATGCTACCTGAATGAAAGAAAAATGATTAGTAAGGCCAGAAGTCCTGGTACCCAACATGGAACTCCACTCGAAGACTTTTTTGTCTGTTCTGCTTTCATAACGACCTGCTTCCTGATAGGCTTGGCTCTCACACTAGGCTGCACTTCAATTTACAATAAGCACTTGATGAATAGGTGTTGCATTCACAGAAGCAACGGAGCGGCATCATTTTAAAAGCAAGGGATGAAGAGATAAGACATACCACTGGTGATCTGCAATCCTCAGGCTTAGAATGGGACACTTTGTGTAGACTGGGACTCCCAATTTTAAGAAAGAAACGGAAAAAGAAACCATATAGAGAGCAATGGCAAGAATCAAAGGATTGGCTTGTGTTGGATTAAACATTCTTTGGATTTCGGGAAAAAAAATCACAGGAACCATTTGAAATATAAAAGAGAGTAATACATTGACTGACAAGCAGTAGTTATTATACTTCATCAAACTGTGACTTTATATACTGTACTTTGTAATCTGAAACCACCATTACAACATGGTTGTTTTTCTTTAAATCAAAACTTGCTGACTTAGTTAACCCTTTATTAATTTTTTTTTTTTTTGCTGAGACTTAAAGTATGTTGCACGCATCCATCAAACCACACTATGAAATGCAAATTAATTCAACCTCTGTATTTCAGCATTTCCTGAAGCACTTTATACCACCAAAGGTAGTTAAATATTTTTTTTGATATGTTCTTAATTTGAAATTCCTAAAAAAGTTATGAGGGTGGGAAGTAAGATGGAAACTTTACTTTAAAATCACTCATTTTGAGTTTACTGTTCATAGAGGGTAGGGTATTGATTTCCCTTTACTTCCAGGAGAACCAAGACCTATATATGTGCATATGTATGTGTCTATTAATATGTGTACTACTACATTTCTTTTGCTAACCAGATAATATATAACCTTTTAAAGATTTAGCCATATTTTCCCAAAGTGAAAAAAAACCAAATGTCCATTAACTGAGGAATGGGTAAATAAAACATGGTAAATCCATAGACCAGAATATTATTCATCCATAAAAAGAAATGAAGGACTGACACAGGCTACTACATGGGTGAACCCTGAGCATTATGCTCAGTGAGAGAAGCCGGACAGCAAAGGCCACATAGTGTATGATTGCATTCATGTGAAATGTTCAGAACAGGCAGATCCATCGAGACAGAAGGCAGATTAGTGGTTGCCTAGGGCTGGAGAGAGGGAAGGTGGGGGTGACTGCTAATAGGGACAGAGTTTCTTCTGAGGGTGATGAAAATGTTATGGAATTATATAGTGGTGATGATTGTATAACTGTGAATACTTTAAAAACGACTAAATGGTGCACTTTATGGTATGTGAATTCTCTCTTCCATAAAATTTGAAAATAAAAACATATAGCTAATCATGAAAACAATAAAAGTTCTAGTGATTTTTAAGTCAGTCACTGAATTTTTGATGAGTCTTAATTTCCTTACCTCTAAAATGCTGAGGTAGGACTAGATGCGCTCTTTAATCTTCCCATCTTTAAATATTAATGATCTATTTGGGAATATAATATATTTTCAAAACTTGGGGAGTTTTCACAATAAGAGCTTTGTCTATTGTCCAAAATATGGATCTACAGCCTGACCAGACAATGGTGCAGTGGATAGAGCATCTGACTGGGATGCAGGGGACCCAGGTTCGAAACCCCGAGGTTGCAGGCTTGAGCATGGGCTAACCAGCTTCAGTGCGGGGTTGGTGGCTTGAGCATGGGATCATAGACATGACCACATGTTGCTGGCTTGAGCCCAAAGGTCCCTGGCTTGAAGCCCAAGGTGGTCGCTGGTTTGAGCAAGGGGTCACTCATTCTGCTAGAGCCGCCCCCCCCCCCCATCAAGACACATATGAGAAAGCAATCAATGAACAACTAAGGAGACTAAGGAGCCGCAACAAAGAATTGATGCTTCTCATCTCTCTCCCTTTCTGTATGTCTATCCCTCTCTCTCTATCTCTCTATCTCTCTCTGTCACACACACACACACACACACACAAAAAATGGAACTACAAGTAACAATGCCCAGGTATTGCCTGACTAAACTTAAGCATGTCGCTTAAGATGTCAAAACTTACATTTTGGGTGGATTTTTTTCAAAGAGAGTAAACATTTCTTTTTAGAAATAAGGAGGAAATCCAACTCCTTGATAAAACCAAAGATGCCATCAGGATAAAAAGCAGAAGCAGTGTAAACCAACGGAATTCAGTTGGCCAGCTCCTAACGCCATAAAACAGGCTTTATCTACAACAAAGGTTTCCTCTCACTCAAAACGGGTACAGTTAAACTACTCATGATTTCCACTCCATCTTCCCTGAGTTTCACACTGTTTCTGTCATATTTTTGTAATCCTTCTGCTTTAAAATGTTCAAACTACTCAACTGCAACTACTGTTGTCAAACACCAACTCTCACGGGGATTTGTACCTAACAAGTGGTTCAAGTGACCAGATAAAAATGTGTGACAACCCAAACTGCAGGACCAGGCTGTTGGTCAATGGGATGGGACATAGGGCAGCTGCGGAGATGTGATACAGAAGAGTTTCAAGCTGTTTCTACTGAAGAATGAAAAAGGAAATAAAACCACAGTTAACATATGGAAAGAATCTAGTGTTTCAACCAATCACCACTAGGCATATAATTCAAAACACTGAATAAAATAAGAAATTCCCAAAGCCAAACATAAGCACCACAGTGAATCATATGACTAGACAAGTACATGATTTTTTTGGTCCCTGTGCAAAGAAAAGTTCTTGCAGTTTTAATCGACTCTGCCCTGACCACCTCTCAAGCTGCTCTGCCCTCAGTCTTTGCTATTTCAGTTCATGGTAGCTACATTCTTCATCACATCCCACATCAATCTGTTAGGAAATCCTGTTGATGTTACTTTTAAATATGCACAGAATTAGAGCACTTCTCACCCCTCTTACCACAACCTAGACACAATTTTCTCTTGCTTGAATGGTTGTAATGGCCTCCTAAAACCAGAACCTTCCATTTCTAATCTTGCCAAATACAGTCTATTCTCAATAGCAAGTAGAGTGACTCTTTCCAAAGGAGAAGCCCAATCATGTTACCTCTGTTCAAAAGCCTCTGAAGATCTTCAATTTCACCTGAAATAAAACCTGAAGTTTTCACAATGGCCTACCAGGCCTGGTAAGATCTGGTTGCCCATTTCCTCTCTGGCCTCATGTTCTATTATTCACTCCAGCCACACAGGACTATTTCTACTTCTTCAAACTCAAGCCCTAGGGCCTTAGCACTTGCTGATTCCTAATTATCTGCAGGGCTTTCTCCACATCCCTATAAGTCTATTAAAATACCACCTGGTTGAAGCCTTCCCTGACTTACCATCAGCCTCGATGTTACTATTGGAGTAACTCTGGTTAACAACATTCTATAATTTTCAGGTGTACAGCTGTATAACGTGACATCCGCATACTCTATTGTGCACTTACCATCCAAAGCCTACTCTCCTTCTGTCTCTTTACCCTCTTCATCTTCCCCCCACTCATCATATTTCTTGATACTACTTACTTCCTTCTGATATAGTGTATAAGTTACATATTGACTTTGTTTATGGTCTTTCTCCATGAACACATAAACTCCCGACGGCAGGACTTTGGGACTTTTTGTTTACTATTGTATCCCTCCACCTGGAACAGTAGATGCCCACTGTGTGCGTGCAGAATGAGCTGTGGGAACTCACCGCTCTCGCCCAGGTCAGTGCTCTGAAGGAATGTGCGGCAGCGCTCCTTGTGCTCCTCCAGGGAACTTCTCTGCTTGTAACTCCGCCCGCAAAACTCACATTTATAGGGTTTCTCAACTATAAAGAGAGCACAGGGGGCACTCAGTGACCCTCACGGTTCCAGGACAGTGTGTGGGAGCTCTGTGAAAACTGCCCACTAGGAACGAGACTGCTGATTGCAGCCAGAGAATTTGGATATTTCTGCATCTGTATTACTTTTTTCCTCTTTTTAAAAGAGTTTATTTATTGGTTTTAGAGAGAGGAGAGAGAGAGAGACAGAGAGAAGGTGTAGGAGGAGGAGCGGGAAGCATCATCTGGAAGTAGTTGCTTCTCACATGCGCCTTGACCCAGCAAGCTGGGGTTTCGAACCAGTGACCTCAGCATTCCAGGTCAATGCTTTGTCCACTGCACCACCACAGACCAGGCTGTATTACTTTAAAATTTTTTTATTTATTGTTTTGAGAGAAGAGAGAGCGAGAGCGAGCTAGAGAGATATCAATTTGTTGTTCCAATCTATGCATTACTTTTAAATTTAGTAAAATGAAGTAAGGTTATGGTCTATGATGGACTATTATGTTAGCATATTCCTCTAAAGCAGTGGTCCCCAACCTTTTTTGGGCCACGGACTGGTTTAATGTCAGAAAATATTTTCACGGATGGCCTTTAGGGCGGGATGGATAAATGTATCACGTGACCGAGACAAGCATCAAGAGTGAGTCTTAGACGGATGTAACAGAGGGAATCTGGTCATTTTTTAAAAATAAAACATTGTTCAGACTTAAATATAAATAAAACGGAAATAATGTAAGTTATTTATTTTTTCTCTGCGGATCGGTACCAGTCCGTGGGCCATTTGGTACCGGTCCGCAGCCTGGGGGTTGGGGACCACTGCTCTAAAGGACAGCCTCCATTCACAAATGAAAGGACTTGGGTTTAATGATTAACACTGAACATAGTGGTTTGGCTCCAGATCCAACTTTACTTCTTTAGGGAATAATGAGGCCTTTCCAGAGGTGGATTAAGGTCGGTTGAGGCCCCAGGCGCAGAAGAAAATATTGGGCCCCTTAAAGAAAAGAGAGAGACAGGGAAAATAAAAATACACGTTAACTATATTTATAAATAAATAAAAATATGTACTATTAATGTTAAAATTGCACATATGAAACCAAACTTGGTGTCATTAGAAAAAAGTGTAAAGTTGGGTTTTGTGGGGCCCTTCAGAAGTTGGGGTCCAAGAGTGCGTGCCCAGTGCACCCACAGTTAAATCCGCCTCTGGGCCTTTCTATTCTTCAAGGAGGTTAGTGTGGTTTAAGAATGAAATAGGAAGACATCACTTATTTTGTGACATCCATCTTGTTGTAAATGAAAAATGCTGTACTTTGGGGAGTTAACCAGTCAGCTAGAAACTGCTGGTCTTTTTAGAGCACTGATATATTTGGATAAATTCAGGTTATCCTTGTCAAGTGGCTGTAGTGAAGTGTGGGCTAAATCGATAAAAGCTGAGTAATGAACTAAGGCTATATATATATATATATATGTTTAAAAATGAGACAGAGAGAGACACACAGAGGGAGGGAGAGAGAGAAGCATCAACTCGCTGTTTCACTTAGTAGTTCCATCTAGTTGTGTGCTCATTGATTACTTTTTGTATGTGCCTTGACCAGGTGACTTCTGGCACACCGGTGGATACTTTATCCACTGAGCCAGGGCTGAACTGAGGATATTTCTGAATAATAGGAATAAGAATAAATTGCAAAAGTGACTTCATCTTCATTTCTAAGATAAAACAAAGGTTTCCTCAAAAGTTCATTTATACAATTCATGCCCTTTATCATCCCAACTCTTCCAAATGCTTTATTGCTTACAATATGTAAGTAATAACTTCTACTCAGTGTGCAGGGCTGGCCTTTCTGGTTCATTGACAAAATATACCCTATACAGAGAGTTTTAGAAACTGAGATTTTTATTTTCCAATCCTCTTACTCTGTTTTAAAACAGAGCCTATGGGACTCAAAGCACCAAAAGGTCCTTATGGAATCTCAAATTAAAATAAATGTAGGTTTGATAGGCATAAAAATGTTAAGTTTTTGCGTAAAGCGGTGTCTTGAAAAAAGCAACAGAAGAGAATGAGTCTAATTTTTGGACCAGGCTCAGCCTTAACTCATTAGTTTGAATACTGAGCTGTAAACAAAACCTTTCTTTTGCCACTTACAGTGTCTCATGGTGAATTTTTGGGAGGCTGACTTGATTAATCCTTAGTCTCTAAATTGTGACCAGTTGAGAATCTGGGACTGTGTTTCAGTCAAAGCAGTATGTGGATTGACATAAAAACAGAACTTTTTTTTCGCCTTCAATTAAAAGTTTGTCAGATAACATCAAGAACATGAAGTCCCAAATTTGAAAATAAGTCAGTTTTATTTTTCTAGGAGGGAACTTCTAAATGTTGAAAACAAATGTATTATCTTGCTTGGTTAAAATAAGAAGTGAAAAACATCAAGACAGAACATTGTGTTTTATGCATTCCTATTGCTGATCCTCTTTTAGAGATTAAAAATAAATAGGCCTATCGAGAGAAGGCTGGGTTTAAGAAATTTAGTCCATGTACACCTAAAATTAATATGATGATATATACTGCTCACAAAAATTAGGGGATATCTTATCGCTTCATATTTATTTTTGAAATATCCCCTAATTTTTGTGAGCAGTATATTATGTCAATTATATTTCAATATGGCCAAAAGAAAGAAAGTACCAAACTTAGCTCAGAATAGCCAAAGTAACCACCTACCAAAGATGTCTTTATACCCAGTTTACAGTTTTACATCAATAACAAGCTATATAACATTAGTTTGTCCAGACTTTTGAATGAAAGGTGTGTGTGTGTGTGCATGTTTTAAGGAAAATAATCTTTTAATGCGATTTACCATAAGAAAATACTGATGGCTATAATTTTCCGGCAAATATTAAAAAGGCATTTTTCTAGGGCAGGCTCTTCCTGTCTGTGTTGTTCTCTAGGGGAGCAAGGATGGTGAGGAGATGATCACCCCACTGAGCCAGACGGAGAGCAATTAATGCCTTAATGGAGGCGTAATTAGCCCTAGAGGTCTCTGCTGTTGTAACCCTTCAGAACAGGAATGACAGATGAGAACCTCCATACTTAACTCTTTCTAGTTTCTGCGTCGGGCACTGAAGAACACACACCTCTAGCTCTGGAATGCTCAGCGCTCTCACTTACCAGAATGTGTTCTGAGATGACCCGTGAGTGCATCTCTTCTTTGGCATGCGTAGTTGCAGAGGTGACACTTAAAAGGTTTTTCCCCTGTGTGCAGTTTAATGTGGCGGAGGAGGTTACCTTTCTGAGTAAAAGATGCTCCACACTGATTACACTGGAATGGGCGTTCACCTTTAAAAAGGACAAAAAGGAGATTTCTAATCACTGGGAAGTGGTGAAGCCTATGCACAGATTAGATGTTTATGGCAATAGCTCATCTTTTAGACAGTTCTGTTCTTATTGGGATCAGTTGGGAGCAGTTTTTCAAGGCAAACACAGACTTCCTTATGGAAACTTCCCTCTAGAAGAGAAAAAGCACTCACTTTGCAAGGTTAGTTTAGCTATCATCTTGTCTTAAATCGGGGGCGGGGGGGGGGGAGGGAGGATAAACCAAAGGAAAAAAAAACACAAGAGCAGCTCAAGAAGAGCTTTCTAGATATAAAATTTTACATTACTTAGCATTCCTTTTAAAAATAATTTCAATCTGAGGCCCTGGCCGGTTGGCTCAGCGGTAGAGCGTCGGCCTAGCATGTGGAGGACCCGGGTTCGATTCCCGGCCAGGGCACACAGGAGAAGCGCCCATTTGCTTCTCCACCCCTCCGCCACACTTTCCTCTCTGTCTCTCTCTTCCCCTCCTGCAGCCAAGGCTCCATTGGAGCAAAGATGGCCCGGGCGCTGGGGATGGCTCTGTGGCCTCTGCCTCAGGCGCTAGAGTGGCTCTGGTCGCAACATGGCGACGCCCAGGATGGGCAGAGCATCGCCCCCTGGTGGGCAGAGCGTCGCCCCTGGTGGGCGTGCCGGGTGGATCCCCGTCGGGCGCATGCGGGAGTCTGTCTGACTGTCTCTCCCTGTTTCCAGGTTCAGAAAAAATAATAATAATAATTTCAATCTGAAAAAAGAGCCACAGACTTCAGTCCTAATAAGCTATTGAGGGCTAGAAATGCTTCTTTTAAAAGTATCCATAACAGATGGAATCTATTGGGCTCAGTGGGACTGTTACATTTGCATGCATTGCTATAGATTGTTTAATGTCTGAAGATAAATTTTTAAAAACTGGTAATAAAAACAATATCCTTTCATCTACCAAAATTGAACCCAATATAATGAGATCTGCTTTTTATAAAATTTATACAAAAATATAAGAAAGATGCTTAAGAAGCATATCATACACTTTAACTCTTATTAACTGAAGAAGAAAAACATCTGGCTAACTTAGAACACTACTCTCAACACTCCATTTTTAAAAAAAATACATAGCATTTGCATTGTTTGCCAAATGCATAGTGAAGCAGGAATAAAAACTACTGGGTAAATGGAAATGCAGAGAAGGAGAGATACATCAGAATGATAGCAAAAATCAATGAAAGTAATCAAAAGTTGTCCCACATTCCACCATTCATTTCTCCCAGAGCTGCATGAGGACAGTGTTCAGAAGAATGGATGAAGCAGACTATTTACCAGTATGGCTTCGCTTATGAACCATTAAGACATTGAAGCTAATGCAGGATAATCCACACACATCGCAGTTCATCTTGCCGCTGGTCGGCCTGCTACTATCATATGAGACAACATGTCTCTCCAACTTAATATTTTCATATTCATTATAATCTCTTGAATAGCTGTATGGAATTTCAGGCTCTTCTGCATTTTCCATGGGCTCTGGCTTCAAAACATTCTCATCTCTTTCACTGTATTCATCTTTCACTTTCATTGATTCATCTATAGGAAGGAAAATGCAAGAAATGAATGATTGTACTGATCTATTAGAGCAGTGCAAAGAATAGATCCACAATTGATGGTTCAATATCAAACAAGGTTAACACAACATTGTACATATACAAAACAAGAAGACACCATTAAGATGATCACTCATCACTGGAATCCAGAGCCATAATCGGGGAAACACACATGCACACACGCACGCACACACACCTGCTTAGAGACAAAGAGAGCAATTTAGGCCATCCAGAAAATCAGAGATAATAGATTTTAGCTATGACTTCTCAGAACAAATGAAAAAAACATTTTAAGCAACTCTTCTTCAGTACTGGGGGGAGAAGGAAGGTTTTCAGATCAAGTACCTTTTTTGGTGGCTTCAATTAAAAGGCAAGGTGTTATGCTCTTTGGTTTCAAGAAGAAAATACTATTTTAATTCTTCCAATGCATCCAATTTAAGCCACTAACACTGAGAGTGGAATAGTTACTATGGTTTTTCTGATTTTAAGCCATGCTTTGTCGCTTCCCCTTCCATGTAGATGAACTGCTAAAATGAGTCTTACTATCTCTCTTGGAACTGATAAAGAGGCAGCATTGAAAGTAGAGGAAGCTGGCCGAACTAGTGAAATACTGTTGAGAAAGATAAAAGGAGAAGTAATCCTCTAACATAATCTTGTAAGGAGTCACTGTCCATGGCGCAGGTAAATGGAGCTCAAGCTAAGCAAGGGGAAAAGCACCTGTACCTGAGTTAGAGAGATTCAAGATCCCAGAATTGCAGGACCAGATAGGGAGGAGGGTCCGGTCCCAGTGAGTGGGATGGCTGACCAGGTGCTGTCTTAAAGAGTCGCAACACTCTTCAACTGAAGAACTTCAGAAACGAAGAAGGCAAATTTATGTACTGACACTAACCAAACCTAAATATTCGCCTGATGTGATGATGATAAACATTTGTAAGGGATTTTTTTCACATATAAAACATGCTGCATAAATGCTTACTTTTCCAAACTTTCATTCTTAGAAATTAAAAGTTCTTCTTCTCCACGAGGAATCATAAAGCAAAGCAATGGAATTTTAGGGCTGGAAGGGAATTTAGAGAACATCTAATCCAAACCTCTTGTTTTTCAGATAAGGACATCCGGGAATAGGGATGTTTTTGCTGAATTGTTTAAGGTTACACAGCCAGCTAATAACAGATAGGGTTAGAATGCTGAAGTTGGATTTGGCCTCACACACTAGACACATAAAGTCTAAGTGTGACTTATAAGTAAGTGGCTTATTATCCTCCCATCAATGGTGTAGATGTTAAAAACCAAAACACCCTGAAGAAAAGATATTTAAAAAAAAAACGACATCCCTTCAAAAACACCAGCGAGTGACGCTCCTGTCGCCACATAGGAGGAAGTACAACTGCAGCTGTGCCTGGCTTTCTACCTTCAACCAAGTTTCAATTTTCACTTCTATCAAGGTTACCTTTCATCTATATTAACTGTGTTTGCTTAATAGAGCAAGACAGGACCTAACCCCCGACAGAGGAGCCATTGCTGTGGCACTGTTCCCCGGCTTCTCACCACGGTTCACGGTTCACAACCTCTCTCACTCGCTGATGAGAAGAAATAAATGTCGGGCTGCAGGATGAGCCCAGCATGCTTCAGATTTGCTTCAGATTCTCTGCATCTGGGTGATATATGAATTGATAGCTACTTCCTAGATGGAAAGAGGTTCATCCTTTTCTCTCTCTGGACAGGTCTTGCCTGCTTTCCGATGGAATTTGTTTGCTTACGTGTTTTTTAGGCTTTTTTTTTTTAAGCCTTTTTAGAGAAGGATGCACCTGAGGCACGTACTCTCCTCCCTTCCTCCATCTCTCCAGCTGCGGGTGATATCCCACCAAAGCTTGAGTGCTCTTCAGTTTGCATGTAGGCGTTTAAAAGAACCTCAACGGAAAACTTTAGCTACTGAAAACCAAAAACAGCAGATAGAGAAGGGCCTGCAGAGAAGAATCCTTTTAATTTTGGTTACAAAATGTTAATGTGAACAGACTCAGGTCATTCTGGGGTCAGTGACAATTAAAAACGAGTAAGATCAATGTGTTGGGTCTTTCTGAAAGCATAGAACATTAGCTGCTCCTTCCCTCAGGATTTTGGCGTTAATGAACGTGACTTAGATCCATCCCACTACTACACCAGCTTGGCTCCAGATAAAATCTAGGTGCTTGTTCTCTAGGACTTAGCAATGAACAGGGAAGACAGTATTGGAGACCAAGGGCCTGAAGGCAAAACACAAGGTTCACATTGAGGAGCATTAGGAAGTTTCTTGGACTCACTGGACAAAAAGTGTTCCTGGTGTAGGTGTTAGTTTGCCTTTAGGTCTTACCAGTTTTAGATTACAGATCTGGATGTCTTCTCTGTGTGGTTAGAGGGGATGAGTGATGCGCTATGGTTTATCATATGATGGTAAACAGAGTTAAATATTAGAATACATTAGTATCCAAGATACAAATGGGGTTCCTGAGAGATTACTAGGTTTAGCACCCAGCCGCCAAATATAGTTCCCCAAAACTACCAGGAAAGACTTCAGTCTGCTCTAGGGAAGAGATTCATTCTATCCCTTGGGAGGTAGATTTATTGGAACAGAGAAAAAAAGGGGCATTCTATTTAATATCTTAAAATTTTTAGTAAACATGTCTAAAATCAAACTTGTCACCTTTGAACCCAAACCTGCTTCTTATATATGACTTCTTTATATTCACAAATGGCAATTTCCTTCTTCCTGTCTCCAAGTCTTTTTTTTTTTTTTTTTGACAGAGACAGAGAGAGAATCAGAGAAAGAGGGACAGACAGGGAGAGACAGACAGGAAGGGAGAGAGATGAGAAGCATCAAATCTTTGTTGCGGCACCTTTGTTGTTCACTGACTGCTTTCTCATATGTGCCTTGACTGGGGGCTACAACAGCGCGAGTGACCCCTTGCTCAAGCCAGCGACCCTGCACTCAAGCTGGTGAGCCTGTGCTCAAGCTAGATGAGTGCGTGCTCAAACCAGCGACCTCGAGTTTTCGAATCTGAGTCCTCGCGTCCCAGTCCGCCACTCTATCCATGAGCCACTGCCTGGTCAGGCCCATCTCCAAGTGTTGAAACGAGGATTCTTTCCCTTTCAATCTTCACAGGAAGTCAGTCTCCAGGACCTTTAGACTCTATGTCTTCAGGCTCTCTAGATGCCAACTCCTCTTTTCTATTTTTTCTATTCATTTCTATTTTTCCATTCTCTTTGCAATTTAGTTCAGTTTCTCATTTCATCATACCTACACTCATCCTCTCTCAACATTCCTTTCTACATAGACTTACTACAAAAGTAATCTATGCTTACTGCCCCTACTACCTCAACACTGATGTAAAATTCCCTGTAATCTGGCTTTGGCCTGTATGAGTCACTGAATCTGCTCCCCTGAAAATCAACAATCTCTTGATGCCTAAATTCGGTGGCCTTTCATGCGCTATTCTCCCCAACTTCTCTGTAGTGCTTAACACTATACATTACCATTCCTTTTCTCCTATGCTACGTCTTCAATGAAACTACCTTCTTTCCTAACCTTTCTGATTGCTTCTTTGTAGCACCTTTTCTTCCCTCTGCCTCCTACATACTGTCCTTAACTCATGTTTTTCTTTCTTTTTCATCCTCTGCCCTATGACAATTTCATCTACTCTTACAGCTTCAACTAGCATTTTATAGGAATGATCTCCAAGTATAGCTCTCCAGGTGTAATCTCTCCCCCTTCTTCAGACCTCTATTCCCAAAGGCCTCCTTGGAGTCTTCGTTACTCAGGTTAGAATCTTTTTTTTTCTTCAGGCTAGAATCTTTACAGTCATCTTTTCCTCCTCTTGTTTGTGCCCCACATTTAATCACCTGTTGGTCCTGTTTTTGTACTCTCTCTCCAGCTTGCTTCTTCACCCCAGTATTGTGCATACCCATTATATCTCACGGCCTGACTACCCTCCGTACGATCTATCGTGGGGGCCTCCACACTGTTCTCCCTGTCCCCTTTCTCTCACCTTTCCAGCTCTTATATATTACCACCATAGTGTTCTTCCTCATAGCTCTGGTATATCATAGCCCTGTCAAAATTCTTCAATATTCGACATTGCCAACAAAATAAAATCCAAACTCAGAAACAAAGACTTTAAAGGGCCTTTCAATATCTGGCCCCAACTTGTCTTTGTAATATTGATTTTTCTTACTTATTTTTTTTATTATTTATTTTTCTTACTTATTTTTTACAGAGACAGAAAGAGAGTCAGAGAGAGGGATAGACAGGGACAGACAGACAGGAATGAAGAGATGAGAAGCATCAATTATTAGTTTTTTTCGTTATGACACCTTAGTTCAGGGGTCGGAACCTATGGCTCGTGAGCCAGATGTGGCTCTTTTGATGGCTGCATCTGGCTCGCAGACAAATCTTTAATAAAAAATAATAATGTTAAAAATATAAAACATTGTCATGCATTATAATCCATTCATTTCCTACCGCTCATGTTCATGGCTGCGGGTGGCTGGAGCCGATCACAGCTGTCCTCCAGGACAACACCAAATTTTTATTGGATAATGCATAATGTACACGGGTCATTGTATGGCTCTCATGGAATTACATTTTAAAATATGTGGTGTTCATGGCTCTCTCAGCCAAAAAGCTTCCCAAACCCTGCTAGTTGTTCATTGATTGTTTTCTCATATGTACCTTGACCGCGGGCCTTCAGCAGACCAAGTAACCCCTTGCTGGAGCCAAGGGCCTTGGGTCCAAGCTGGTGAGCTTTGCTCAAACCAGATGAGCCCGCACTCAAGCTGGCAACCTTGGGGTCTCGAACCTGGGTCCTCTGCATCCCAGTCCGACGCTCCATCCACTGCGCCACCGCCTGGTCAGGCCTCAGATATCTTTAACCAAACTAAACAACTTCTAAGTATTTTGGACATTATTCTTTCCACTGCCTAAAAGGTCTTCCCCCCAACATTGCCACAAATATAAATCCTGTACATCTTTTAAGGCCAAACTAATATGCTATTTCCCCCCCATGAGGCCTCCCCACCCTGGTTTTTCCAGCTGCAAAATAATTTATTCCTTCACTCTCTGAGTTACCGATAAACTGGGTGCCTCTTCTCCCATATGGACATGGAAACTATCTTGAGGTCAAAAGCTACACAGGGTTTTTTGTTTTGTTTTGTTTTAACTTAGTATTCCCTAATAACACTGCTTAACCTATATATGTGAGGTTGTGTAGTTGTTGCTGTTGCTGTTTTAGCAAGAGAGAGACAGACAGACAGGGACAAACAGGAGGGGAAAGAGTTGGAGAACCTTAGTTGTTCACTGGTTGTTTTCTCACATGTACCTTGACCAGGGGGTTCCAGCTAAGCCAACCACCCCTTACTCAAACCAGAGACCCAGGGCTCAAGCCAGCAACCTTGGACTTCAAGCCAGCAATCCTATGGCTCAAGCCAGCAACCATGGGGTCATGTCTATGATGCCATGCTCAAGCTGGTGAGTCTGTGCTCAAGTTGGTGAGCCCGCGTCCAAGCCAGATGAGCCCACACTCAAGCCAATGACCTTGGGTTTCAAACCTGGGTCCTCAGCATCCCAGGCCAATGCTCTATCCACTGTACACCTCAGGCAGGTTGTATAGTTTTAAAATGGAAATTTGGTGGTGATGAGGGGTTCACCATAGATCTACTAATTAGGAATTTTCATTAAAAACATGCATGCTCTCTAGGCAAATTTTATGCACAGTGGAGTTTGAGAACCATTGCCCCAAAGTTTGACACAATGTTCTGCATAAGTACATAGAGAATAAACAGTACACGAATATACCACTGCATTAGCCTCCTAACTGGCCCACAGCGTATGTGACCTCTATTTATGCTATATCCTATTGCCAGATTAACCAGTTTGTTGCACTAAAACCCTTGTGCAGAAACTTGCAATAATTTCCTTTTGCTTATAGAATAAGGTCCACGCTCTTTAGTGAGACATTCAAAGGCCTGTTCAGAACCTGCCCGACCCTACCTGATTATCTCATTTCTCATTAGTCTCCTTGAATCCTCCTTTTCCTCAGACTAGAACTTTGTTACTCAAAGTGAGGTACTTGGGTTAGCAGTTGCAGCATCTCCTGGGAGCTTGTTAGAAATGCAGAATCTCAGGGCCCTCTCCAGACCCACCAGATATGAACCGGCATTTTATCAAGAACCTCAAGGACTCCTATGCCTATTAAAGTTTGAGAAGCACAGTAGCAATATGACTAATCGCAGTTTTCCAAGCCTCTTCTCCAGTCTTTCCCGCAGATCAACATTCTATTTGAACTTCAAGATGCTGTTGAAATGCCCTTTCTTCCATGCAGTCTTCCTTGATACCCTAAACTAGAAAGAGTTTTGTTTCTGTGCTTTCTCACATATCCACCTCATTCTACTTTCTATTTAGCATGATGTCATGAACCTCTACAGATTCACCTTATATAGTTGATGTGTTCATAAATTGTTACATGTAAAACCAATAATATTGTTCCACTAATTTACATTATACAGTACATTGAGAAATGTTTATCTTCATTTAAAAAAAGATTTTTAAATTTTTATTTATTTTAGAGAGGGGAGAGAGAGAAGGGGGAGGAGCAGGAAGCATCAACTCGCATATGTGCCTTGACCAGGCAAGCCCAGGGTTTTGAACTGGCGACCTCTGCGTTTCAAGTCGACGCTTTATCCACTGTGCCACCACAGGTCAGGCTTTATCCTTGTTTTTCATTGATTTTCAGTTGTCAGTGACTGGCAACACCTAACCACAGAAAATCTTTAAAATCTGGCAAGTCCTTTGTAACGGGAATACACCTTTCATAACATAAACAATCTCCCACTTTAGTTTTATAAATTCCAGTCTCTTGTAATATGTATCAGGTTTCTTAGACACGTGGCTAAAATTGCCACTTAAAAGGCTATCAAGAATCTTCATAGGCTCTAGCAATGTTTTATTTCTTAAGCCAGGTGGTGGGTCCATGGATTCTTATTTTGTCATTATTTAAACTATATATGTAATTATATTTGCCCTTTTATATGTATGATACCTACCATAATAAAAAATGTTAAAGGCTTCTTGCATAAATTTTTTATAATGGAACTTGTGGAGAACAGGACATACCAAACCACAAATTGCTGATAAAGGTAATTGCTAAACATTCCCAGAAGGTGGGGAAAAGATGCCTAAATTGAATTTCACCCATAGAAAATTAGATTAAACTGAACTTCTTTCTAAAGGAGCTCCTCTAGGGTACAATTGCTCCCATCGTTGTCTATGTTCTGGAGGTCTCTTAGGAAGATGACACACACTAACACACACACACACACACACACACACACACACACACACACACACACCCCAGAGAGAATTTTGTAGGCTGAAGAGAACAAAGGCTTGACTCACTGGGGCTGATGCACATGGTTTCATTTCCTGGGGTGATGGTTATCACATGAAAGGTTTGCACTCCAGAGTAGACATTTTTGGTTTCACCTGAGACATTGCAAAAACAATGGGTCTTGGAAAGGATCCAGCACCTAAATCTTTCAGGGGCAATAGCAGTCTCAGCCAAATGTGCCTCAGTGTGTTTTTACAGGCACAGAAAATGCTCAGTTGGAGAGAGGAACCTATCAGAGATGGCAAACAGGCAACTTGAGTGTCTTGGATAGCTAGTGTGTTGTTATTAGGAGTTTCCCAGTGTAAACAGGGGACTCTGAACTATAAGATCTCAGGATCCAACTCAAAGGAGGACAAAGTTTGGAGTGACAGCCTCAAGTTTGCCAGAGATAGTGTGAGATGGGACAGAACAAGATAGAGGCTGTCAGACGGGGAAGACACAAAAGGGCGATGTTGTTTAACTGTTTTACAAGGATTGTGGGTCATAACCATGAAATCCTCAGCACATGCAAAAGTCAACTGGATAACAAAGAAGCTTAATCATCTTAATGTGACATTTTAATGATGCCACTGATTTGCTATGCCAATTCAGAGATAATGAGGCCCTAATGCTACAGATGTTCAGCCGGGCTCAAAGAAAGGAGGGTGGGCTTTTCTGGCATGCCATTTTCTAACTATCCAATTAAACAAATTGTGAAAGCATCTAAATAGTTTACCAGGTTTTGACAGCTGTTAATAGGATTTAGAAGCTCGAAGCACTAAAGAGCAAAATGGGAGATGTATGGATTGTAGGCATGTAGTCTACAGTTTGTGGCTATGACCCAGTACAGCGCAAATAGATGAACTAGAACAGTTTTCCTTATGAAATTAATGTCTGTACTCCCTTCCCACAATGGCCTCTTTGTATTATGAACAAGAACACTGAAATTATGGGTCATTTTCACTTTCTAATTTACATTTTTATGTGTAAAGGGAGGAGGGAGAAAAAAACCCAATGATATTTTGAGAACTAAAGAATAAGAACTTTTAGTATTTGCTAGCCAGTAAAATGATAAAGCTTCAATGAAAATGAAACTTTTGGTCATTGATTTATATGATCTATTATGCTTTCACTTCTTTCTTCTTTAAAATTTAAAATAACATTTAGTAATTTTTTAAAAGATTGTATTGATTTTAGAGAGGAAAGAGAGAGAGGGAGAAGTGGGGAGGAGCAGGAAGTATCAACTCCCGTGTGTGCCTTGACCGGGCAAGCCCAGAGTTTCGAACTGGCGACCTCAGCGTTTCAAGTCGGCTACGCACTGCACCATCAGGCAACATCTAGTAATTTTTAAAACATCTATTTTAAAGTTAGGGGAAAACACTGTAAAAAGTGAATCAAACCAATAAGAGATAAAATATTAATATCTTAACAACAGTGAAATAAGAGCAGTCTGATATTTGGTTTGGTTTAAGTTCTTATTAAAGCATAGATTTTTAAATTTGCCCTTAATGAATCTAAACTGGTAATTATTAAATCATGTCACTTCAAATTCAAGAGAACTAGCATAAAAACATGAAGAAAGTTTCAGTTGCAAAGGAACCACCCTCAATTTTACTAGTAACATTAACCTTTGTCATATTATCTGACCATCAAATAGCTCATTCATTGCCATAATAATAAAAATAATTTTGCTTAATAATTTCAATGCAATTCTTTGCTTTCCCATTAGAACAAGAGGAGATTTAGTACTTTTAACAACAGGAATACACTCCATCGGCTGCTCAGTTGGGCTACGCTCTTCAGGTATTAATGGACCAGGTAAATTCTTTTTTTTGAGAGAGAGAGAGACAGACAGACAGACAGAGACAGAGACAAGAAGGGAGAGAGAGATGAGAAGCATCACCCGTGGTTATGGCACTTTAGTTGTTCATTGATTGCTTCTCATATGTACCTTGACTGGGGGGCTCAAGCCAAGCCAGTAACCCTTTGCTCAAGTCAGCGACCTTGGGATCATGTCTATGATCTTGCACTCAAACCGGTGACCCTGCAGTCAAACTGGTGAGCCTGTGCTCAAACCTGTGATCTCGGGGTTTCACACTTAGGACCTCAGTGTCCCAGGCTGACACTCTATTCATTATGCTACTACCAGTCAGGCAGGACCAGGTGCAAAAAAATTTTTTTTTTAATTCAGTGAGAGGAGGGGAGGCAGAGACAGATGCCTGCATGTGCCCTGACTGGGATCCACCTGGCAAGCCCACTAAGAAGTGATAGTTTGCCCATCTGGGGTGTTGCTCTGTTGCTCAGCAACCAAGCTCTTCTTAGTGCCTGAGGTGGAGGCCATGGAGCCATCCTCAGCGCCCAGGGCCAACTCGCTCCAATCAAGCCATGGCTGCAGGAAGGGAGGAAAGAGAGAGGGGGGGGTTAGGAGGGGAGTGAGGAAGAGAAAGAAAGAGAGAGAGAGAGAGAGAGAAGTGAAAGGGGGAGGGGTGGAGAAGCAGATGTGTACTTCTCCTATGTGCCCTGACTGGGAATTGAACCCAGGACATCCACATGCTGGGAACGACACTCTACTACTGAGCCAAATGGCCAGGGCAGGTGAATTCTTTATATTGAGTTGTGTGGCCTGAAAAACATGATGTGTGAAAGTTCCTTCTAAACTATAAAGAAATACACAAATATAAAGTATTTTTTCATTTCTGTCCTTTATAACTATAAACTTTTCCTATGTTATTCTAAAAAAAATGACTGTTATCTATTGAAAATCAATGAATGGAATTACATTTAATGAGTTAAGGTTTTAGTTGTTGCCTGAACTAATAGAGGATAGACTAAAGTTAGACTAAAGTATGAACCTAGTGCACATTTCATTTATAAATCCAGATAATAAACCTTTCTTTTCATTCACAATACCCTTGGATAAAATATTCACTCTTTCTTTGAACAGAATTCAGTTAAAAATTTTAAAGCATATCAAAATATAATTCTTAGAAAAATTCAAAAATTGTCATCCAAATAATATTAAGTTAGCTAAAAACATTCTGTCAAAACACCAAACTCAGGATCATGGGTAAGGGAAGGAATGAAAATGTCTTCTATATCCAGAGCATTAAGAAGTTCTTGGTATACATAGTACGTGTTGTGTTACTTGATAGTTAACATGTTTATTTCCCATATAGGGAAGAGGATCATCAAGGCACTGCCAGGTTTTTAAATTTTTATTTATTTTTTATTGATTGATTGATATGAGAGAGAGAGACAGGAAGGGGGAAAGAGAAGAAACCATCAATTTGTTATTTGTTGTTCCATTTATTTATGCATTTATTGATTGATTCTTGTATGTGCCCTGACTGGGGACTGAACCTGCAACCTTGGCATATAGGGACAATGCTCTAACCAACCGAGTTACCCAGCCAGGGTTGGGGGCCAGGTTTTAATGATATTCATGATCCCAGAACCTTTCAAAGGGCCCAGATACTATACGTATTGAATGAGTGAATGAATGAATGAACGAACGAACAAACTCTTTGGGCAACTTGAGCCACTTTAATGATAATAAGAGCAGGCAGGCACAAAGTAATAAGTCAACTGGCATGCCACTCCCTAACTTGTCTATAACATTCTAGAGGTGTGCTGTAGCATGCAGAGTTTCTCCTCATGACACATCAGAGAAAGGCCCCAGCCCCACAGGGACACCCAGCTGTCCTGCTGACTGCGTTGCCCGTGGTGGTCTGGCTTCTGCCTCTCCTACTGCCCCACCACACCCCCGTTCCTACTCCACCATATAACCCTGACCAGGCATGCTTCCTGAACCCCTCCCCTGAGCTCTATTCACGCCTGGTTCTATTCCTTCCTCATCCATTTATTTCCTGGGTTTACTCCTCTTTCTCTGTCTTGGTTATGAATGATTTCCAGGGGCCTGTTTCCTGAACCTTTTGTTTTTTCATTCTACATATTCTCCTGATCCAACTTTTTTGGTACTGATAACTTTCAAATTCGTATTTCCAGTTTAGTCTTTCCTGCTGAACCCAACTGATACTTCCAATTACTTCTTTGATTCCTTATGCTTGTTTCACACTCAATGAGCTGCAACCTCGCTCGTTATTTCTCTCCTTTTACTTCCTTTCTAAATCGGCTCCTCCTATGGTGTTCCCCATTCCCCCCTCTACACAGTGGCAGCTTGCTGTCGGGATAGTTCCACTTGCACCCTTCCCCTTTAGCATTGTGCTTGGCAAACAGTTCAGCACTGCTTACTAAATGAGCAGAAGGAAGGAAGGAGTAAATAATTATTCTGTTCTTTACTTCAAGTACAAAATTAAGACTGGAGGTTTTAAAAAAATTTGCACAGGTTGTAATTTTGCCTAAGGCTAGCATATTAGGCACAGTGGAAGAAAACAACAAATAGAATTTCTAACCTAGGGTACACCAACCAATATATCCAAAGGGTATAGAAGATTTTTGAAAGAGAAGAAAATGAGTATAAGAATTAAAAGATTCTTGCCTGACCAGGCAGTGGTGCAGTGGATAGAGCGTCGGACTGGGATGCGGAAGGACCCAGGTTCGAGACCCCGGGGTTGCCAGCTTGAGCGCAGGCTCATCTGGCTTGAGCAAAAAGCTTACTAGCATGGACCCAAGGTCACTGGCTTGAGCGGGGGGTTACTCAGTCTGCTGAAGGCCCACGGCCATGGCACATATGAGAAAGCAATCAATGAACAACTAAGGTGTCGCAACAAAAAACTGATGACTGATGCTTCTCATCTCTCTCCGTTCCTGTCTGTCTGTCCCTATCTATCCTTCTATCTGATTCTCTCTCTGTCCCTGTAAAAAATTAAAAAAAAAAGAATTAAAAGATTCTTGCTCTTTTTTAACATGAAATTAATTAAGGCTCTGGCCAGTTGGCTCAGTTGTAGAGCATCAGCCTGGTGTATGGAAGTCCCAGGTTCGAGTCCCGGTCAGGGCACATAGGAGAAGCAACCATCTGCTTCTCCATCCCACTCCCTCTCCCTTCTTGCTCTCAACCTCTCGCTTCACCTCCTGCAGCCATGGCTCAGTTGGAGCAAGTTGGCCTTGGGCGCTGAGGATGGCTCCATGGCCTCTGCCTCAGGCACTAAAGTAACTTGTTTACTGAGCAATGGAGCAATGGCTCCAAATGGGCAGAGCCCCCTGACAGGGGACATGCTGGGTGGACCCTGGTTGGGCACATGCAGGAGTCTGTCTCTCTGCCTCCCTGCTTCTTACTTAAGAAAAAAAACATTAACTAAAACAAAACATGTACAGGAGACCTGTGGGCAGGCAGCTGAGACAAGAACTAAGAAACAACAACAACAAAGTGAAATAATGTTCCTTATGAAGTTTGCAAAGAGCTAGCTAGCACCTCCAAGGAGAAATGGGTTATTCTTTCTAAACCAGGAAAACAGACATTCATACTAACTATGACAGCCTGCCAGAAGACAACATTCTGTCAGAGAAGCTGCACTTTAAAAAGCAGCAGCAGTACATCCCATCAGCTGCTGTCTAGTGACAGAGGACATTAACAGTCGGTGTGCTTGGTCTGCAACCACACTCAATACTGGGACAAATGTAAGATTCTTCAGTGGTCACACGGGAGGGAGCCAGTGGGTGCCCGAGGACTTCTACTATCATTTATAACAAGTCTTTTTGACTCAGAACATAGCTTAACATCCTTCCTAATAAAGTGTTTTTGGTTCTGGAAAAAAAAAATCTAAAATATGTACAAAATAATATAAAATTTACCATCTGCTACATATTATTTGAACTTTTTTTCCTCTCTGCTTTCTCTACTTCTTTCTCTCTGGTTTTCAAATAATGGGATAAAGAACTAAGAAACATTAACAACACTCAGTACTGACTTGTCCTAGGTGAAATGTTCGACATTAAAAACACACAGGGAATAGGCTCTCTCGTCACTGGAACACGCCATGCCTGGGGGTAAGGTATAACAACTGTTTAACAGCTGCCGATAACACTTCAAGGCTTCAAGCAAAGATCCACTCTAGCTCCACCAGAAACTGTGGAAGAAATATTTTCTGGGAGAACAAAACTGGAATGAAATCTAACCGACAAACTAGATTACACACCCATTTCTATTTCAAAAGGTAACTTTTACGATCAGAGATAGAGAGATTTCTACTAACAATATTCAAATAGCATCAGCATGGGTACTGGTAATTATAAAGAAAAGACGACATGGTATTTCCCTCTTACTTTGCCCACTGAAAATATATTTGAATGTCTTTTTTTTTTTTTTTTTTTTTTTAGGTTCTGATGAAAGAGCATGGGTTTTAGAGTAAGACAGAATGTAAGTTCAAGTTACACTAACTAGCTGTGTGATATCAGCAAGTCTTTTGACTTCTGTGAATTTTCTCATTTCTTCAATGATGATAATATCTACACCTAACAGGGCTGTTACAGTAATTAAATTAAGCAAAATAATATATATAAAGGCCTAGGATAGTAGGTGACACATAATATCCTCATGACTTTGGGCTATGCAAAGATTTCTTAGATTTGATACCAAAAGCATGATTCATAAATGAAAATATCTTACAACTCAATAAGACAACCAAATTAAAACCGTAAAAACGATTTGAATTGACCTTTCACCAAAGAAATTACACAAATGAACAATAGGCAAATGAAAAGATGTTCAACATCAATAGTTATTAGAGAAATGCAAATTAAAACCACAATGAGACATCACTTCACACTCAGTAGAATGGCTATCATAAAAAAGACAATAATTGTTGGTGAGGATGTGGAGAAAATGGAACCTTAATGTGTTGCTGGTGGGAATGTAAAATGGTGCAACCATTTGCAAAATGTTTGGCAGTAGAATAGTCAGCCTTCTAAAATGGTTCCTAGGATTCATATCCGCATGTAATCTCCTCCCTTTGAATGTGGGTTGGACCTAGTGATTAATTTGTTTCTAATTAATAGGACAGGACAGTAATGGGAAATCACTTCTGTTATTAGATTATAAAAGATGTGACTTACACTTGTTCTCATTTTCTCTCCAGAGCTTCTCTGATGAAGTCAGCTAAAGAGCCCACACGGCAAGAATCGAGGACAGTTACTGGCCAAACGTCCAGTGAAGGAAATGAGGCCCACAGTCCAACACCCTCAATGATCTGAATCCTGACAATCACATGAGTAAGTCTAGAAGTTGATCCTTCCCTTGTCAAGCCTTCAGGTGAGACCGCAGGCTAGGTCATTACCTTGATGTCAGCCTTGTGAGAGACTGTGAAGCAGAGGACCCAGATAAGCTATGCCTCTATTCCTGAAATAATACATTTGTATTGTAGTAGGCTGCTAAGGTTTTGGGTAACTTGTTATACAGTAACTGGTAACTAATATAGACAGTTTCTTATAAAATTAAACATAAACCAACTATATAACCCAGCAGATCCACTCCTAGGTATTAACTGGAAAAAAAAAAAAAGAAAACATATGTCCACACAAAGACTTGTACACAAATGGACACAGACATTTGTTTATAGCAGAAGTGTTCCTAAGAGTCAAAAGCTGGAAACATTCCTAATGCTGGTGAATTGATAAACAAAATGTACTGTAGCAATACAGTGTAATACTATTATTCATAAATAAATAGAAACAAAATACTGATACATGCAACTACTTGGATAAACTTGAAAAAAAAAACCATGCTAAATGAAAGAAGCCAGAAGCAAAAGACGACATACTGTTATTATTCCTTGTATAAGAGATGGACAGAAATGGTAAATCTATAGAAACATAAATCAGATTAGTGGTTATCTGGGGCAGAGGGGTAAGAGTAGGAATTGACTGCAAACAGGTGAAAGAAATGTTTTAAAACATAGTGCTAGTTACACAATTCTATAAATTCACTAAAAATCATTAAGTTGAACACTTAAAGGTATGCAGATTATAATCACACTAAAGTTGTTTTTTCTTTTTTTAAAGAACCCTAAAAGGACCTAGAAAAAACAAACTGAGAGCTAGCAACACTGATACTGACTCTGTCTCAAGAGGGAAGAGTCTAGCTACTCATCACCAAGTATTACAAGAAACATCAGGACCAGGGCAGCTTTTCGAGCTACTCTCATATGACAAATCCTCATAAGACTATCTTCAGCTCCTTTTGTTCCCACACAACGGATTTCATGCTCTTTCCAAAGAAATTAGTAAGTGTTATGTTAAAACATACACACACACACACACACACACACACACACACACACACACCTCTGCTACTTGGCATCCGACAGGAGGCTGAGACAATCAACTGTAAAAGAGCTGGCCCCAGGGCATCTCCCATACTTAATTATTTCATTAGCAGCTGCAGAGTTTACTCTTTCTAAATTGTGCTAAAATCCATAAAGATCCATATTTTTCTAATTATATTACTTCTTTGTAATATTTTGTCCTTTTATGTCTTTTATGGGCTTTAATGCCTCACTCTGTATTCTGTTACTAATGTAGTGTGCTTTGCTAGGCTTTATTATTTCGCTAGTGAGCATTATCCCTGACCTACAAGTCAGCGGTTGTATAAAGCCCACGGGGAAGCTCTCTGAGGGTTCACTCAGGGATGTGAAAGGTTAGTTTCTCCTATAAGAAAAGAAGAAAATAATGAATTACCTTTTCTATACAGTCTCAGAGACAGAACCAGTACAACCTGAAGGACTAGAACCAGAAAATCAAGATGATGATGAGAAAGGAACAGTTCATTATAAAAATGCCAGAAATAGTTCTGGGCTAAAAGCAGTGCAGAGAGGTAGCAAAGGTACATTAAGTTATATTCAATTTTCAGTGACAGAGAATCATGGCCAAAATCCTAGGCTGACTGGAGAAGCTACTAAAGAGCCTTTCCTATTTTCTCTAGGGCTACTCGTGACTTCCTTGAGGTGCATAAAGGGTAACAAAGGCATGTCTGGGATTGCTGCTTCTGTAGACGCAGGTGCAGAGAAGGCTGGTTCTAACAAATCTTGTCAATGTTTCTAATGCCACCAGACTGACTAATATAGTGAAATATCTACCATGATCCCATTTTTACATACTCAGTTGGCATACTTAACAAATCTTTTAAGGGTAAGGTCACAAGTTATTTTTAATTATTAAATCACGAGTCTCCATATGTTACTGTTTAAACAGCATCACCCAGAGCAGAATCATTCCTGCAACCTCAACTTCAGATCCAATTGCAATTGTCAAAAGCAAGTTTCACCTTTAGACACAGACAAAAGCATGGTGATTAGCAGAGGCGAAGCAGGGTGAGGGAGGTAGAAGAGGATACAGGGGGGATAGATGGTGATGGAAAGAGACTTGACTTGGGGTGGTGAACACACAACACAATATACAGATCATGTATCATGGAATTGTACACCTGAGACCTATATTATTTTATTAATCAATGTCACCCCAATAAATTCAATTTAAAAAAATCAGATTTCAACTAGGCAGCTACAAGAGAAAACATCTGGACCTACCAGTCAGAATGAGAAAGGTCACATGTTAAATCCAGATCATCTTCTTTATTGATGTTTGAAGGTTATACACCAAGGGGTGGATTACCAGGGTCCTCCTTTTAGGCCTGGCTCTGACATCTTCATTCATCTGCTATGTGTGTGACACTTTAAAATCCAAAGCTTTAAAACTACTGTGTTGTCACTCACTTCCAAATGTAATTTTCCTAATTCTAAGCCTGAACACCATGCCAATCTATTACTAGACTGCTGAGTATTAGATGCTGGAAGAAACCACGTAACAGAATTGTCAGGGGCAGATGATGTCTACTCTTTTAAAAACTGTTCTCCAAATTTCCACCCAGCGTTTTACTATGAATGAAGCATCTGCAACTTTCCCCAGTATAATTAAGAAAAAGAAAAGGCTTTCGAATCATCAAGGAAGAAAATCAAAAGATTGCTTTAAGATCAGGTTTAGGCTTCAGATCAGTGATGAAGAAAAGGGGATTGTGCCTATCGTGTGATGTTTTCATAATTAGTATATATTATTTTATATCCAAAATCATTTATGTTGGAAGCAATTCTATAGTCCATCACATATGAAGCTACTGCAAAAACAAGATACCTTAAGACCTTACACACTGTGGTAAGGAATTTTTCATTTTTTTCTAGGTTTTGGACCTCTTTTGAAAACTGTACTCTTTGCCCAGAAAAATATGCACATGCTCTTAAATACAAAGTTTCACATAATTTTAATAGGTTTCTCAAACCATGAGATTTCAGGTTGAGAATCTTTGTATTAGGCATTTTAATAGGCTCGGGTTTAAATAGAAGGCTAGTCTGAGCAATATTTTATATCCTTTATATGACAATGGTTAGCCTTTAAACTTTTTGTTCAAGTGCCCTCAAAAGAATTTTGTAAAACTATGTTTCTCCCTTATACAGAGTGAACATTAAATCGATATTAATTGGACATTTAAAATTTTCATTATAATTTAAACAGTTCTAAAACAAGACAATTTATGTTTATTATAAATAATGATGATGCAAACTGTTATTGCATTCTTTCAAATGTATCTAGTGGAAAATAAATATTAATGATTTGATCTCCTTCATCATAAATTTACAATTACATAAGTTTTAAAACTCAGAAAGTTTCTCCTTGAATTTATATTTCCATTTCACTTTCCTCATAGAATTTTATCCTTACATGCTATTCTTTTACGTTTTTTGTTTTCTATTGCTCATCCTATTATATGTCTCTACAATAATATATAAATAAAAAATATTTGTTTCCATGAAGTTCTGTTTATTAAAAAATTTCTTCTGAATTGAGCTATTATTATTAACATACAATTGATAAAAAACAATATAGGTATATTACAAATCTTGGTCAATAATTATTAAATATAAAAAGTAAGAATTTGAGGAATGTATCTCTTAATGAGATGAATGAAGGGGGATGCATTTATGAAATTTTTTTTATGAAAGGAATTATCCAATTGACCTTTTGTTTGGCATCCTGGAAGAATTTATGCTGAAGGGCAAAGAAGTAAGACTCGGGATGGGTGCGAGCTATGCCTTTCTTGTACAGGAGAAGGGTCCTGTGAAAGGGTGGAGGGGAAAGAAGGGCCTCAACTACAGCAGCCTTACAGGGCAGGTGGTTTCAGAGAAGAAAACATAATGAAATTGAAGACCTGGCAATTGATTCTCTTAAAATTATCCACACTCATGTAATCCTTGGGGAGTCTTCCATTTATCCCAGTTTGAAGAACTCTGCTAAAGAGAGACCCCATTGCCACGATGTACGCAGATGCTCTTCACATGACGTGACCAACAGTGATTTAGTGAGCACTTGGAACAATGCAAGGGATGAATGGATAAAAGGATGGATGGATGGATGGATGGATGGATGGATGGATGGATGGATGGATGGATGGATGGATGGATGGATGGATGGATGGAAAGGTGAGGAAAAAAATGGAAAAATACTGAGTATTTTCTGTGTACACCAAACTCTAGCAATAAAAGAATAAGACTAAAAAAGATTCCGTCTTTGTCATCTCATCAATTCTCTGGGAGACAGTGAAACACAGTGAGACCCTGCCACAATGTAATATGTATACATTTGGATCTAACAGGATTGATAACTGCCTCCAGGTGTCCACTCCCCTCCCTTCTGTGATGGGAGCAAGCTAAAATTCTTACATGATGAGATTTGGTAGGAAGTTACTGCCTCATGAATACTTGAGACTTCTTAAATTTAATGTATGGTCAGTTGTGTCTTGTCTAAACTTCACCGTTTTTGCTTTATGTTTTTTGCAATAGTATCTAGCCCAAACTCCTGTATTTCATCAACTTTACCATTATGTGACTGCCATATTTTAAAAATGAAATTTCTGAATCCTACCTACCATGTGGTAGAGAGATGTCATATACTCATCTCATCTCCAAAACTATTCTTTGTGCAAATTACCAAAAAAAAAAAAAAAAAAAAAAGCCCCTCTGACAAATTATGAAAAATGATGACCTAGTGAGCCAGAACAGGATTTCATTCCTCAGTCCAGCGGAGTGCTGGTAAATGTTTAGAAAGCAACTCAGAGTGGAAGAAGGGCTTTTTTTCTCCATCTTTTGCTGATGTCAGTAGTCTAAATACCACGGCCCATTTCAAGCCACTGACATGAAGACAACCGGCTCAGAAGATTCCTGAAAATTTAACAATTGATTATGAACTGACTTTGGTACATCATTGGGACTCCTCACTTATCTCTTAGCAGAGAGCCTGCATGTGGTTACCCAACTGCACCAGGGTACACAACGTCCCAGGTCACCATGCCTGGTGTCAGACTTCGAGCAGATGAACTCACTTGGCAAGAGCTGATGTTATGAGTTAGCAAGCACACATGGGTGTCTCACGTACTGCTAACCAACTGGGCTGGAATACATTTTATTCCACACTCTCCTTGCTTCCACAGCAAGGAGACATCAGTATTACTGCTCTACAGTTAAAGGTAAGCAAAAGGAAAGGGGAGGGGTCTCGGAGGGCCCACTAAGGACAGTGGGAAGACCTGTTTTTCTGTCAACCATTACTGCAGTCCGTTTCTCTTTTGCAGTTGCCAAATCTCTTCCTACAAGATCCTTTTAGTTCGTTGTGCTACACAGCTTGGTTTAAAAAAAAAAAAAGGCCAGAGATGCTGTTTTTTGTTAAAATGATTCAAGGAGAGGTGTCTGGGTTTTATCACCAACAGAACTTAACCGTTTGACACAGGAGAAGCCATAAAGCCTCTGCCCATTGTGAGCGCTTACAGAAATCCCCTGTGAGTGAACTTCAGCAGCAGAACACTGCTGATTTTGTAAGATAACCCCTGCATCCCATGAGCGACAGGTCTTGATCTGGGCTTGAGAGATGTAATATTTTGATAAAAGAAAGGCACTTCCTTTTGAAGCATGTATTTGCGTGTATGAGCAGTACCGCTGGAACCTCAGTGAGCGCCTAGGCGAGGCTGACGCGGTCTCTCCCAGCTCGCTCCAGCCCGGGGCCCCTCCCTCACACATCTGACAGTAGCAGCAATTAGCATCCATAAACCGCAAATGTGGCTTGGTGTCCCCCCCCCCCCCTTCAGAAGCATCAAAGTAGTCTGTATTTCTCATGAGTGCAAAAAAAGTTGTACACCTCAAAAGAGACTGAGGCTTTGACATGGAAGGCTACTGAAGATGGGAGCTGTACCTCCTAAGAGAGAAAAATTATTTTTCTAGCAAACTTTCTCATTAAAGTTCTTATCTTGGAGTTCAGCTTCACGAAACGTTATCACAATAGAGAAAATGTAAGGCCTTTCAAAAAGTTATCAAATTCAATTTTTCTCATAAAATTAGGTACACCCTTAACTCTTATACAAAAGAAGTACTTAAATAAATACAATTGATCTCCACTGTACAATTAATTAAAAGGAAATATATTTCTTAATGAGTGCCAGGTATATGTAATTAATATTCAGTTGCAAAGACTCAGGAAATGAAGGGTGTAATGCATTGAATGTCCCCCTCAAATTCATGTGTGTCAGAAACCTCAGAATGTAACTTTATTTGGAAATAGAGTCATTGTAGATGTAATTAGTTAAGATGAGGTCACACTGGATTAGGATGGGCCCTTAATCCAATGACGAATGCCCTTATAAGACAGAGACACACATAGGGGAGAAAGTGTGTGACAACAGAGGCAGGGGTTGGAGTTATGCTGCCACAAACCAAGGGTCACCAGGGATTGCTGGGAGCCACAGAAGCTAGAAAAAGACAAAGGAGGATTCTCTTCTAGAGCCTTTCGAGGACGGATGACTGCTGACGCCTTGACTTGGGACTCTCAGTTTCCGGAATTGTAAGCGAATCAATTTCTGTTGTTTTAAGCCACTGTGGTAAATTGTTTGTGGTAATTTGTTGTAGAAGTACTAGGAAACTAAACAAAGGCAACTCAGGCAGAATGAAAAGCTGATGCTGATGGATACTGAGGTACATCGTGTACTTTTTGCCTCATAGCATCTCCAGAACAAACCACTAGCCTAAGCGGAAAGGGATGATGGCTGGGAGGGAGCTGCTGAAAACGGGGCCAGGAGAGTGTTCACTGCAGGGAGCTGGCAGCCAAATACATATCCCCTAATTATTCAAAGCGAGAAGAGTAATGCCACCAGCACATGCATGTAGAATCACAACCTCAAAACATACACGCCCAGGACAGACTCCTTCCTACCATGTTCTAAGTGGGAAATGGCAAAGATGAGGATCCAATTCCAGAGGAAAAGGACGAAGACAAAAAGCCGAGGTTCTTTCTACCTTCGTTATTCAGCCTTTAACTGCATTTCCTTTCCCGGGGTCTTGTTGGGATGCTGTTCCCCCGCCTCGTGCCTCATCTCTACCTGTTAATACCCCTGGGAACACTAGTGTTAAACACATCTTTCCCCTGGCTCTAATATCCAGGGGCTTTTATTTTATTGTGTTACTCTGTGAACGCAGGCCAGATACAAGCAGTAGGAGTATTCTTTCTTACGATATGTTATAAATATTGCATTAACTTCTGCTTTTGACATTATGGTATCTCAATGACATTTTATTTAGATCCAATAGGAAGGTTCCAATATCCTTTGTATTTAGTGAAGTGTCTACCCCAGCATTCCTTCAACACTACAGCAAAACAAAGATCTGGGGGTCCCTGGGTTAGTTCCTACTGCTCAAGGCCAGCCTGACAATAGTCACAGTTGGTCCCAACTAAGAAGAAGAGAAATCATAATTGTTCATGGGAGTCAATGAACAGGCTGGAAAATGAATTCTAAACCTCTATTTCTTGTGCTTTTCAATCCAGGTGAATTATATTACTTCATAGATAGGTATTTTAGAAAGATATAAATGTGGGCTACTAGGAACCTTCTTTTTTCAAAAAAGTTTATAAGGGGCCTAACCAGGTAGTGGCACAGTGGATGGAGTGTTGATGTGGGATGCTGAGGACCCAGGTTTGAAACCCCAAGTTTGCCAGCTTAAGCACAGGCTTACCAGCTTGAGCTCAGGCTCATCGGCTTGAGCGTGGGATCATAGACATGACCCCATGGCAGCTGGCTTGAGCCCAAAGGTCGCTGGTGTGAAGCCCAAGGTCGTTGGCTTGAGCAAGGGGCATCTGACTCGGCTGGAGGGCCCCCCACAGCCAAGACACATATGAGAAGCAATCAATGAACAACTAAAGTGCCACAACTACAAGCTGACGCTTCTCTTCTTTCTCCCTTCCTGTCTGTATTTGTCTGTCTGTCTCTCTTGCTGAAAAAAAAATGTTTATAAGGGGTGAAAGTTTGTCATGTACATACAATTACAGATAGAATATAATTAGGTTCTTAAACAATATCATTCAAACTCATGCCAAAGACTCAGCCTTATCGTTCATTGCACTTGAGGGAGCTGAGATAGTGCAAGAAGGCGTCATGGAGACAATAAACTGGAGCTGATGTAAGAGCTCCAGTGCATTAGTCCATTGGACTAAAATTTTCATGAAGGGAGGAGCCAACTCAGTTGTTAAAAAACAAACAAACATTTAATCCACATATGGTTTTATTTGTGACCAATTAATTTACATAAAACCTCTAGTGGCACAGAACTATATTCATTCTCCATATGTGATAAACAGAGCTGTTAATAATATATATTTTTCTAATTTTAAAAATAATAGTGTTAGACACCCTATGGATTCCCTTTTGAAATGTTTATATGAACACTGTTCTTTCAAGGACCGAAGGCTTTCCTAATGCCTCACACAGTAAATGTGTACACTAGGCCAGGAGCCGGCGTCCTCGGGCCTGCAGGCCACGTCTGATCCACTGCTGTTGTTGTAAATAAAGTAACTGGCACACAGCCACCTGTGTTCATTTGGGTATCTTTATGGCTGCTTTATACTACAACAGCAGAGTTCAGAGGTTGGAACAAAGATCATATGAACCACAAAGCCTAAGATATTTACCATCCGGTCCTTGACAGAAAAAGTTTGCTAACTTCTGGGCTAGGATCCTGGGAATATATTAAAATATATTCCTGTGGGGTGGGAAACAAGTGAATTTATGTTAAATATTGATACCTTTTAAAAGTTTTTTCCAGCCCTGGCTGGTTGGCTCAGTGGTAGAGCCTCGGCCTGGCGTGCGGGGGACCCGGGTTCGATTCCAGACCAGGGCACACAGGAGAAGCGCCCATTTGCTTCTCCACCCCCCCCCTCCTTCCTCTCTGTCTCTCTCTTCCCCTCCCGCAGCCAAGGCTCCATTGGAGCAAAGATGGCCCGGGCGCTGGGGATGGCTCCTTGGCCTCTGCCCCAGGCGCTGGAGTGGCTCTGGTCGCAAAAGAGCGACGCCCCGGAGGGGCAGAGCATCGCCCCTGGTGGGCGTGCTGGGTAGATCCCGGTCGGGCGCATGCGGGAGTCTGTCTGACTGTCTCTCTCCATTTCCAGCTTCAGAAAAATGCAAAAAAAAAAAAAAAAAAAGTTTTTTCCAAATCTTTTGTTTTGTTTCTCAAACGACAGTTCCAGTTAGGAAGACTTTTTTTTCCACCTAAAAATATAATCTGTTTTTCCACAAGAGAAAAATAAAGTGATTGTTTCTAAGATCTGGAAACTGAGAAATACACACATAACATTTCATTTATTTAACATATCAATTAAACATAATTAAAATTATACTGAATTTAAAACATTTTAAGACAGGTCTTGGATATTAGGGCCAGGGGAAAGATGTGTTTAACACTAGTGTTCCCAGGGGTATTAACAGGTAGAGATGAGGCACGAGGCGGGGGAACAGCATCCCAGCAAGACCCCGGGAAAGGAAATGCAGTTAAAGGCTGAATAACGAAGGTAGAAAGAACCTCGGCTTTTTGTCTTCGTCCTTTTCCTCTGGAATTGGATGCTCATCTTTGCCATTTCCCACTTAGAACAGGGGTCCCCAAACTTTTTACACAGGGGCCCAGTTCACTGTCCCTCAGACCGTTGGAGGGCCGGACTATAAAAAAAACTATGAACAAATCCCTATGCACACTGCACATATCTTATTTTAAAGTAAAAAAAAAAACAAAAAACAAAACGGGAACAAATACAATATTTAAAATAAAAAACAAGTAAATTTAAATCAAGAAACTGACCAGTATTTCAATGGGAACTATGCTCCTCTCACTGACCACCAATGAAAGAGGTGCCCCTTCCGGAAGTGCAGCAGGGGCCGGATAAATGGCCTCAGGTGGCCGCATGTGGCCCGTGGGCCGTAGTTTGGGGACCCCTGACTTAGAACATGGTAGGAAAGAGTCTGTCCTGGGCATGTATGTTTTGAGGTTGTGATTCTACATGCATGTGCTGGTGGCATTACTCTTCCCAACTACCTGAAAACATAAAACTCACAGCTATTTCTAGACCCAGAGAAAATTCTAACATAAATGATAAAGTCCCAAGCCAAAGGCTGTATCAAGACTATCATTTCAAACATACACTTAATAGCATTACCTGCCAGAACGCAGACACCCTAACTCAGAAAAATGCAAGCTGAAGCCACAGTGATCATTTGCCTCATTCTGAGTGTGACTCCATGGATGTCACCTTCAAGAAGTTGCACGAAGCTGGCAGAACACCATATGCCTTTCCTCAGCACAAATGACCACATCCTGTGCCAGGCAGCATTTTTCAGTCTCTGTGGTTAAGAACTGGTACAAATTAAAGTAGAGCTAGGCAGAGCTGGAATGTTAGTTGAGGCTGTGATTTGAATCTCAGAAGTTTTAGACATAGAACTCTATTTCTTGATCCCTTAAGAATCTAAGACAAAAGAAAAAGATCTCAAGAGATAATTTTTTTTCTTTAATTCCTTTAAGAAACACATATATAATAAACACATATGATTAACCTAAGGCATTCATTTATTCAACAAATATATATTGCACATGAACTATGGGCCAAGTGGTTCAAGGTGCTCCAAATACTTTGAAGTGAATAAAGACAGCTTAAGATCCTACCTCCTGAAGGGTGAAGGGGGAGAGACAATAAACAAATAGATAAATAAAAGTCCAAAATTATCTATGGGAAGTGCTATGCAGAGAATTAAAATAGAGTACCACGTTAAAATCATGACGGGGTGATCAGAGAACATCTCTGAAGAAATGACACCACATGAGATCTGAGTAACATTCGTAAAGCAATAGTGAACAGGTTCATCAGCAAAAATATTAGTATGAAACGTGCAGTGTTGGTGTGACTATCATGATCAAAATTCTCCAAAAAAACCTAGAAATAATCCATAATATTAATAGAGACTGGTCTTTGGGTGGTAGGATGGAGGTGAGGTTTCCTTTTTTCTTTCCACTTCTATGAACTATCAAACTGTGATATAATACAAAAATATATATAGTTAGTCTTTGTCCTTAGTTCCTGGCACAGAGTTCCTAGAACTTTTAGAATTCCCTGAGTTACAGAACTATTTTTTGTTATTCACAAGCCCCTTTCAATCATAGCTGAGTTTATGCTACTTTAGATGACTGAAGGTGGAAATCCTACATAGCCACAGGATGGGCTGGTCACCAGAAAGACCAAATGATTAGAGGGTTAAATTTTTCAGCCCTATCACAAACCTCCAGAAAGGAGAGGAGGGACTGTAGATTGAGCTCTATAATAACTCTTGAATAATAAGATTCAGAACAGCTGCTGAGTTGGTGAACACATTGTGGTGTGCCCAGGGAGGGCATGGAGGCTCTTTCACACCACATCGTGTCCTTTGCACCTCTTCCGTTTGGGTGTTCCTGAATTGTATCCTTTAAAATAAACTGGCAGCCCTGGCCGGTTGGCTCAGTGGTAGAGCCTTGGCCTGGTGTGCAGAAGTCCCGGGTTCGATTCCCAGCCAGGGCACACAGGAGAAGCGCCCATCTGCTTCTCCACCCCTCCCCCTCTCCTTCCTCTCTGTCTCTCTCTTCCCCTCCCGCAGCCGAGGCTCCATTGGAGCAAAGATGGCCCAGGCGCTGGGGATGGCTCCTTGGCCTCTGCCCCAGGCACTAGAGTGGCTCTGGTCGCAACAGAGCTACGCCCCGAGGGGCAGAGTGTCGCCCCCGGTGGGCATGCCGGGTGGATCCCGGTCGGGCGCATGTGGGAGTCTGTCTGTCTCTCCCCGTTTCCAGCTTCAAAAAATTTAAAAAAAATAAAATAAAATAAAATAAACTGGCAATAGTAAGTAAAGTGCTAGCCTAAGTTCTGTGAGTCATTCTAGCAAATTATCAAACTTGATGGAAGTTGGTGGAAAACCCTAAATTTGTTGCCAAGTTGAACAGAGTGTGAGTTACCTGGGGACCTGGTACTGTCAACCGCTGTCTGAAGTGAAGACAATCTTGTGAAACTGAGCCCTTAATTTGTGGGTTCTATACTAACTTCAGGAGTTAGTATGAGAATTGAACTGAATGTTGAATTTCCAGTTTTTTCTGGATACTGGAGAATTGGTTGTGGGTATTGGAAAACACTCCAGAATTGGTGTCAGCAGTGGGATTTTTTTTTGGCCCGTGGTTAATGAAAATGTGGTTTAGGAAGAGAAAGGAAGAAAGAATGGGGTATAAGAAACCTGATTCTTAGCCACGTGGTCACCCATATTATGGAGCAGCAGTTGTGCTGTGATCAGATACTATAGGTTAAATTACCAGGGGTATTCAGAGATGAGTCCAACTCTTGAGGAGCTGGTTCACTGGATGCACAAGGAACTGCAAACTAATGAGAAAGAGGTACAATATACAATCCTTTGGTTGTTGTTATTATCTGTAATAGCTAAACTGAAATGAAAAGAGAGCGTTGCGTCAGACCTTAATGCCGGACCAAGCTCAGATTTTGGTTGGTTTGAGCTTTGGGTACTAGGCTCAAAGCTGCCCCCAAGGGAAAAACTATGCAGGAACAACAGAGAGTACCTCTAAGACTTCTGGTCACCAAGAAGGTAATTCACACCTGACCTGTGGTGGCACAGAGGATAAAGTGTCAACCTGGAATGCCAGGTCTCTGGTTCAAAGCCCTGGGCTTGTCTGGCTAAGGCACATGTGAGAAGCAGCTACAAGTTGCTTCCTGCTTCTCTCCCTCACTTTTCTTTCTCTCTCTCCTTTCTCTAAAAATCGATAAACAAAATGTTAAAAAAAAGAAAAAGAAGGTAATTTACATGGAGGTGGGCAAATCCAAGAGACTACTGAAAGCAGGGGGATAGCGTGAGGGAGTTGTCTCATTTTGTAAATCAGAACCAACAGCTTCTGAAGAGTCTTTACTAAAATGGATTGTGAGAATAACTAAGTTAGGGAGAGTATCTCTGGTTTTTAATGCTACAGAATGGAAGGGTATGTTTGAGTTGACATTAGACCCTTAGCTCACTATAAAACTAAAACTGTAAAATTCACTAAAATCACAGGTGGTTATATATGATCCAGACACAGAGCATGTTTTTTCCCAAGAAAGCAGCCGGACTGTTGGACTGGAGCAAAGCTACTGTAAGGTCTCTTTGCCCTGAGAAAGAGGACTATCCAACTCCCTCTATAAATGCCAAGTGGAACACCCCAGAGGAAGCAGCTGATATGCTTCATCTGTAAGCCACATGGAACTGGCTTTATGATAGAAACTCACCCGCTGAATATGCCTGTAACGTAGGTCATGGTAAATGCTGTGGTTTTAAAAAGGTGTTCTAAAAATGTACAAGCTGGATAGGGTATGGTCAAGTCAGTGCAGCCGCAGGGGGTGATGAGAATGAGGCTTGGAGGGAAGAAGGTCATTATACTCAGAGGTCCCAGGGAGCGGGCGCCACATGCCATGAAGGGCCATGTGGGAACGCAGCCACTCTCAGTCCGAAGGCGGAAAAGAGGAGTGAGGGAAAATCCTAGGGCCAGAGCCTTTACTGGAGTTTCTGAGAGAAGGTGAGGCAGGTTAGGATAAACAGTTTAAATGGGTTAGTTTGAATAATTCCAGACTTTGGGACATAGGAGTGGTCTCTAGGGCCTGGCCTGTGGTGGCGCAGTGGATAGAGCATCAATCTGGAATGCTGAGGTCGCAGGTTTGAAACCCTGGGCTTGCCGGGTCAAGGCACATACAACAAGCAGTCAATGAACAAAGTGAAGCAACTATGAGTTGATACTTCTCACTACTCCCCACCTCTCCTCTCTCTGTAAAATCAATAAATAAAATCTTAAAAAAAAAAAAAAAAAGACTGGTCTTTAAGGACTCCCTGGGATTTCAGACAGGGAAAATATTAGCTTCGTGTACGAGAGTTAGATAAAGAGATGGTTTGCTGGGGGTTATGGGGTGATAGGGGTTGAGGGGGTCTGGACTGGTTGGTTTGCTTATGAAAAAAAAGCACTTCCTCGGCCAAGCCCTTTGCTGTCTCTAAGAACTGGTTTTCCCCGGGAGGGGTAGTCTTTCCCCAGGGCTGTAAGGCCCCCAAATGTTAAGCATCAAAAATGTAGAAAATAAGAAAATATAGTTAAAAGGATTGACTCTGTGACAAATGGGCGCTAAAGAGGCATAAACAGACCCTAAGAAAACTCAGAGTGGTGGACCCCTTTCGCAAGGCACCCCGTTTACCTTACTGCTGCAGAACCAAGCACACTCTCAGAAGCTTTATGGAATTTGCTATCTCAGCTTCCCTCTCTTGGGTCTTGTAGATGCTAATAAAAACATTAGACTAATTAACAAGAGAATGAGGAGGGTCAAGGACCTTGTCCCAGCAAGGCTGAAAATTGTAAATGGTTATTATTAAGAAATAAGGTGAGCCCTGGCCAGTTGGCTCAGTGGATAGAGCGCTGACCCTGCATGTGGACATCCCTGGTTTGATCCCTGGTCAGGGCACACAAGAGAAATGACCATCTGCTTCTCTTCCCCTCCCTCTCCCTCTTCTGTCTCTTCCCCTCTTGCAGCCAGTGGCTTGACTGGTTCGAGCATCGTCCTTAGGCGCTGAGGATAGCTCAGTTGATTTGAGCACTGGCCCCAGACTGGGGTTGCCAAGTGGATCCTGGTCAAGGTGCATGGAGGAGTCTATCTCCCCTTCTGTCACTTAAAAAATAGTGAATAAGGTGGATAAAGTAAACATTGATAAGGCCAAAACAAGGGGGCAAAGAGAGGGGGAGAATTAAGGGACTCATTTCAGTAAGGTAAAAATCTGTAGATGGTCACAGATTAGGCAAGTGCTTTCCAACAATGACTGTTGGGACTTTAGACTAGAGAATTTCCATGTCAGGGGTGATTATTAGCCTGCTATTGGACATTAATCGAAACTGCCTCCATGATTAAATGACAAAAGCAATCTTAATGTCTGAACTACCTATGATATCTTAGATGATGTCAGAAAAAATGCTCCGGCCTGGCCAATTGGCTCAGCGATAGAGTGTCAGCCTGGGATGTGGAAGCCCCAGGTTCGATTCCTGGTCAAGACACACAGGAGAAGCAACCATCTGCTTCTCTATCCCTCCCCCTCCCGTCTTCTCTTTCTCTCTTCTCCTCCCACAGCCATGGCTTGAGTAGTTCAAGCAAGTTGGCCCTGGGCACTGAGGATGGCTCCACGGCCTCGCCTTGATCACTAAAATAGCTCAGTTGCTGAGCAACAGAGCAGTGGCCCCAGATGGGCAGAGCATCCCGTGGTAGGGGGTTTGCCAGGTGGATCCCAGGTGGAGTACATGCCAGAGTCTGTCTCTCTGCCTCCCTGCCTCTCACTTAACAATAATAGTAAAAACAAAGGAAAAGAAAAAAATGCTCTATGGGGGAAGAGAGTACCTAGAACAGTTCCATAATAAAATGGAAATGGTTTATACAGGATTACACAACCTGGGGGCCGCATGCAGGAGATGATCATTAGCCGGGAGCCTTTTTTCTTTTACAACTGACTTGGACTGCCAGATTGCATCATCACTTGGACAATGCCCTATAAACAGCTCTTGACTGACAAATAAGAGCTGGTTGGTTATGGATGGCAGCGCCAAGGTGAATGGACAATGTCCTGTTTGGAAGCCTTTCACTCTGATTGAAGAAGGTAACAAATCAGCTTAGTGAGATGAGTTACATGCTGTTTTCTTAGCAGTGATGGAGGAGTTGAACAATGATAAAAGACTCTGTTATGGTTCTAACACAACTCATGGGTCATAGCCAATGTCCTGGCCATATGGATATGCAGAAAGACAAAGGAAACCTGGTCTATTAAAGGATACCAAATGTGGCACTGCCCTATGGAAATTACTATGGGAATTGAGGGTGTATTAAAGAACATGTCGGTACCTATGAGAAAAAAACCTCCTTCCAGGTTTGGAAGGTGACTGGAACCAATGAGTGAATATTGTGATGTATTTGACTGGGTCCATGAAATGAGTAGACATTTGGGAACCGCAGCAATGCAGAGGGGTGAATCTGGACATATTCTTTTTCACCCTCTGAGGCTCAGAATGCCAAGAAGAACTCCTCTGTCTGTTAACAAGAGATACAGGGTTGCAGATGTCTATGGGTAAGATTCCCCAGGGGGAAGGCCCCACTCACAGCTGACAAGTGGATCATACTGAAGCAATGTCAGGAGCCACAGAAGGGCTACAAATGGTTTTTGATAAAATAGACATTAACTCTGGTCTAGACTTTGCTTACCTGGTGGCAAATGCACAGGGTCAGAGTACTAAAAAAGGACCAGAACAGAAGATAATGCACCAATTGGAATGGCCAACTTGCATTTCTTCAGACCAACGCATACACTTTACAGCCCATAATGTCAAACAACAGACGCAGAGACAGCCTCCTCATAATAATGTTTTCATAGAGAATTGGAACAAACAACTGAAACATTGGTTGTTTGAGACCCTTGGAAGCCCTAAGATGCCTTACCTCATCCTTAACTCAGAATGTCATATATACCTCATTTTCCCTTCCTGTCTCTGAACCTCTCATATACGTAGGGTCTCTGACTTTCTCATGCATGAGGGGTGCCCATACATATGTATGTAATTCAACTTGATCACTTTTCTCCTGTTATTATGCCTCATGTGGATTTAATTAGACCAGCTGAAAGAATCCTGAAGACTAGACAAAAGTTCCTTCCTCCCCCATATCAATATCTCTTGACTTTTATGATCCTTTTGCTATAGGACCCTTACGGTCAAAGACCAGAAGGTGGCCTGTGGTAGAATACAAAGATATATTTGGTCTTGGTCTTAGATTCCTGGCGCAGAGTTCCTAAAAACCTTGGAATCTCCTGAGTGATAGAATTGTATTTTGTTATTCACAACAAGCCCCTTTCAATGATACCTGAATTTATGTTACTGAGGTGAATGACGGTGGGGACCCTAAATTGCCTCAGGATGGGTTGGTCACCAGAAAGGCCAAGTGATTAGAAGGTTGCAACTGTCAGCCCCACCCACCAACCTCCAGGAAGGGGAGAAAAGACTGTAGATTGAGCTCTATAAAAATGTTTGAACGATGAGATTCAGAGAGCATCTGGGTTGGTGAACACATACAAGTGCTGGGAGCGAGGTATGCCCGGGGGAGGGGGGCACGCAAAGTCCTCCCACACCACACCCTGCTCTATGCATCTCTCCCATTTGGCCGTTCCTGAGCTGTAGCCTTTAAAACAAACTGGCAATAGTGAGTAAAATGCTATCCAAAGTTCTGTGAGTCATTCTAGCAAATGATCAAACCTGAGGGAGGCTTGTGGGAGACCCTGAATTTGTAGCCAAGCTGGAGGAAGGGCAGGTAACCTGGGGACCAGGTACTTACAACAGGTGTCTGAAGTGAGAGCAGGCTTGTGAAACTGATTCCTTAACCTGTGGGTTCAGCATGAACTCTGGGAGTTAGTATGAGAATTGAATTGGATGCCCAGCTGGTGTCTGAGGGGTTGGAGGATTGGTTGTTGGTGTCGGAAAACATCCCAAACAAACCTCTCTATAATGAATATGTGTTATTATTCTTATAATGAAAATGAGTAAAAAGAAACATTAAAAAATAAAGTCAGTATAACTGAACACTGAATTAAGCACCTTAAATTTTCAAATTTTGCTGATATCCTATAGCAAATTATTAAATGTAAAATAAACCTGAATTACTCCCAACTCAATCCACAAATACAAGTTTTCCTTGGAGAGTTCCTGATTTCTTCTTCATGTTAAGTCTCGACCACATCTATAACCATTAGTTATTAATCTGTACACTGTGGCTCACCTCCAATGTCTTCATCTTCATTGGTTGGGCATTCTGCACTGTCCACATTTTCTGTTTCATGAGGTTTGGTTAAATTGTAGTCATTTAAAATCACTGGACCTTCTAGGAGATAAAAAGAATTTTAACAATGCAACTTTTTAAAAAAAAATTTTAACATGTATTAAATAGATTCCCATTTCAGCTTCAAACAAATACTTAGTGATAATATCCCACCTTAGTGATAGTATCCCGCCCCAAGTGGGATATATGGGAAAACTCTTGAGCAGGGGTTCCCAAACTACGGCCCGCGGGCCGCATGCGGCCCCCTGAGACCATTTATCCGGACCCCGCCGCACTTCCAGAAGGAGCACCTCTTTCATTGGTGGTCAGTGAGAGGAGCATAGTTCCCATTGAAATACTGGTCAGTTTGTTGATTTAAATTTACTTGTTCTTTATTTTAAATATTGTATTTGTTCCTGTTTTGTTTTGTTTTTTACTTTAAAATAAGATATGTGCAGTGTGCATAGGGATTTGTTCATAGTTTTTTTTTATAGTCCGGCCCTCCAATGGTCTGAGGGACAGTGAACTGGCCCCCTCTGTAAAAAGTTTGGGGACCCCTGCTCTTGAGGTTTAGAAACATAGCCAGGATTCATGCACCTTTCTATTAGATATGATTTTCTTGAATATTTCTTTCATCTGAGTTAAAATGCACTCAGGTCACTTCTGGCCAGAAATTCTCTCTCCTGTGGGATGTTACTGCTATTTATGACCAAGAAGTATTGATATGAAGTAATGAGAAATACTTAGCCTGAAAATACTGGCATAACCCAATTTGGAACAGATGCTTTCCTTAGAGGAAGACTGTAAGCTTCCCATTTTCCTTTTCTGTTCACATTATACATGTGATTCTGTGGAAAACATATTGGTCCTCAAGTTTCTTTATTTCTTCAAACATACTAAATGCTGACAAGGCTATATATACGAAAAAGTCATAATTCTTGTCCCTGAGGAGCTTATACTTTGCGTGTGCAGAGAAGACAAGCCCACAACTATAATGCAAGACTCGGACAAGAGATAATACATGTCTAGAAGGTAGACTCGGACAAAAGATGAAGGGAAATACAAAGCGTTATGGGGGTTCATGAGTGAATGGGAGCAGACAATAATAAAAGCATGCTTAAATAAACAGCAAACTTCTCAAACATCAAGTTTCATGGAAATATAATTCTGCACAATAAATATTGACAATATTAGAAGAAAAAAGGAATAATATAGCTGGGATTATTTCACAGGTAAGCATGGTAGTTTAACAAAAAGATGATAACAAAAGAAGTGAAAAGTTAACCACATTCTATCAAACTCCTCCCCACTATTCAGTCAAGTATTTACATGTAACACATAGTCAAAGACATTGCGTCCTGTGATGTTTAAACTGGACTGAGATGGGAGAGGTAACCAGAAACTACAGTGGCGTTCCTTACAGTGGCAGCCACGACCCAGCACATGGAGCAGGACTTTGCTGGAATGCAGCAGCAAAATGGAACCATATTTCATAAAATCCATTTCTAAGAGGTCCTGAAAACATGCTTACCAAGGACTCATGTTTTGATCTATAAATAGGTAAAGTTTCTGAAGTGATAAATTTTGAAATACAACATAAACTTTGATTTTAAAAAAGTGAGCTAATCAATGGAGAATACAATTATTTTTATTTTAAATGTTTATAGTTTATTCTGAAGCCGGGGTCAGCAAACTATGGCCTAAGGGCTAAATGTAACCATGGCCTATTTTTGTATGGACCCAGGGGGTACAATGGTTTTTACATTTTTAAAGGGTTGTAAAAAATATAAAGAGGTACATGCAATAGAGGCCATTAGGTGGCCCACAAAGTTGAAATAGTTACTATATGACCCTTTATTTAAAAAGTTTGCTGATCAACAGTGAAAAGCACAAATTGTTCAAATACAAGCTACTATATTTAATTCAACAAAAACTATCTTTTTGTGTGTGTGTGTTGCAGAGACAGAGAGAGTCAGAGAAAGGGACAGACAGGGACAGAGAGACAGGAAGGGAGAGAGATGAGAAACATTAATTCTTCGTTGCGGCTCCTTAGTTGTTCATTGATTGATTTCTCATATATGCCTTGACCGCAGGCCTTCAGCTAACCAAGTGATCCCTTGCTCGAGCCAGTGATTTTGGGTCCAAGCTGGTGAGCCTCGCTCAAACCAGATGAGCCTGCGCTCAAGCTGGCGACCTTGGGGTCTCAAACCTCAACAAAAACTATCTTTATTCAAACCAATCAGTGGGAAAAATAAAACAAAACAAAACAGTGATTAACATTAGATGGGGTATGGTTTGGCCCTATGATACCAAAGAACGTATATGATCTAAATGGAGAATTATCTTTGTATCAAGAAGAGACAACCACATTTTTCTTCCCCAGCACATTTCCATAGCATTTTTTATGGTAATCAAAATGTTCCTCTTTCTTTAGTAATTTCAGTAAAGTTGTATCTCTAGACAGGAAAGACCTAATGTTACCTGTGGGCACAGACTGTTCCTGAGGGCTTTTCAGTTCCACATTTGGTTTTATATCTGAAAAGAAAAAGATTATAAAATATTAGCTGCTTAGAATAATTTTTTTTTCTTCAGTTTTGAGGGTCCTAAACTTAGTGGGAATGACATTTTGGAAGCTTTAGCAGATTTTCTCTTCAGAGTGGGACTATTCTTTCTCTCACTCCTCCCTAAAAAGTGCCTCGGAGAGAGTAAAAGGTATTAGTTATACAGCAGTTGTGTTTTAAAGAGATTTAAAAAAATTAGTACTTTGAAATTACCCACATACTTAATATTTCTGGTGCTTTTGGTTGTTTTGTTTTTTTTTCCATGAACATCTGAGGTCCCACCTGATATCATTACTAGTCAGTCTAAAGGACTTCCTCTAACATGTTTAGTAGTGCCACTGTGGGAGTGCCAACTCAGTGTTCATTATTGAGAAATAGCTTTATTTTGCCTCCAAATAAAAAAATACTTTTACTTGTCCAGGCAGGGTAGATCAGTTGCTTAGAGCATTGTCCCAAAACTCCAAGGTTGCAGGTTTGATCCCCGATCAGGGAACATACAAAAATTAACTAATGAATGCATAAAAGAAAAAAAATTTTACTTGATATAGAATTCTGGGTTGACATTTTTCTTCTAGCACTTAAAAAATGGCATTTTACTATTTTCCAGTCTCTACGGTTTCTAATAAGTTAGCAATATAATATTCATATATTATTCTTTTTCTTTGAATGCTTTTGAAATTTTCTTTTTACCTTTGGTTTTTAACAGTTTGACTAAGACATGCCTAGGTGTGATTTTATTCTGCTTGGTTTCATTGAACTTCTTATTTGTAAAATTATGTTTTTCACCAAACCTGAGAAATTTTTAGCCATTATTTCTTTTTCTTTTTTATTGAATTCTATTGGGGTGACAGAATAATTACACAGGTTTCAGGTGCCCAATTCTACAACACATCTCTGTACACTGTATTGTGTGTTCAGCCAACAGGTCAAGTCTTGGTCCATAACCATTTGTACTCTCCTCCATCTCTCCCCCACCAGCACAGCATTATTTCTTCAAAAAAGATTTTCCTACATTCTCTTGCTCCTTTCTTTTTAAGACTTCAATAACATATGTATGTTATACTTTTTCATATTTTCCCACAGTTGCCTGAATCTCTTCTTTCTCCCCTCAATCTTTTTTTCTCTCTGCTGTTCAGATTGAATACTTTCAATGATACATCTTTAAATCCACTTACTTTCTTCGGTCGTCTTAAATTGTTAAACTTGTCCAATGAACTTTCTTTTTCATATAATTTTTAGTTCTAGAACTTTCCATTTTTTATAGTTTTTTTCCTGAGATTTCCTATTTTTTAATTCATTACAAGCATATATTCTTTTACATTTTTGAGTATAATTATTATAGCAGTTTAAGATCCTTGTCTTGCAATTCTAATATCTATGTTATCTTGAGGTCATTCACCACTGATTTTCTTTTCTCCTTAGTGTGGATACATTTTCCTTCTTCATATGACTTAATAATTTTGGATAATACCCTGTGCATTGTAAATGTTGTTGCAGAATTTATGGATTCTGTTATGTTCCTTTGAAGAGTAAAGGGGATTTTTCTTTATTTTACTTTTTCTTAAGATTTTTTATTTTTCATTGATTTTACTTCTATGCTATCTTAATTTTAAGATATTAACACATCAACACTAGATGTTAGCAGCAAACATAAAGGCAGGAAAAATATCCATATTTTAAAAATAAGCAAAAAGGTGGCCTAGCAGGGGTGTCAAGACCCAAGATAGGTGAGAAGAGTGTCCATGCAAGGAATGGGGGCAGTCTTGGGCAGCCTGCTGGAGACAGACCATCCTGAAGACGTGCCTGCGTGGGGTGCGCAGTCTGAACGAGGTGAGGAAGAAGTCCACCTGCAGGGCAGGCAGCACAGAGAGTCAGAGAGAGCCTGAGCCGAGAAAGGAGAGCATGCAGGCGAGAGAGCTGTCTACGCTGGAGTATTGGAGTCTGAGAGGGATGAAGGGGGAATCCTAGCTAAGGACAAATTAGCATGAGGAGTCAGAGCATGAGTATAGCGAAGAAGACATCTCTGCATAGAGGTGGTTTGGTGTGGAGTTTCAGAGCCTAAGCAGGGTGAGTAAGACACCCACACATGGGACAGTGGGGGCTGGCACCAGGGAACCAAAATGCAGTGAGAAAAGCTTCGATGCATGGGTGTGGCCCAATGTAAAGTGTCAGAACTTGAGTGGCTTGAAGAGGCTGTCCAACTACTAGAGGCAGCTTTGCATGTCAGAGCCCAAGCAGTTGAGAAGTGTGTCCACTCAGAACAGTGACTATGGTCCAGCATGCCGGGACCAAAATGAAGCAGGGAGAGCATCTGCACTGAGGAGGATATGGTCGTGTCAATGGGTGCTTGGTTGTATAAAAGAGGACTGATCAAATAAGATCAATAATAACGATAATGAGAGCCAGGTTTTCTTCTGTCAGAGGAGTTACAAATATGAAAATGTGTGGTACTGTTTTGGAAATGGAGGTACTGGTATAAACATATGTATTCTGCTATACATAAATAGATATAAAATATAGGTATAAATGTGTGTATATGTGAGTATATGTACATATAGATAGTCCCTAGCCCTGTCCACACACAACTGCTTCTAGCATCCAGATACTAACTTCTAAATATCATTCTCCACTTAAATAAAGCAGGTTCACTGGAAAAATGGCTGATTTCACTGTTGGGGTAGGGAAAGTACAAGATGAGTCTGGAACATTTTGTGAGTCAGAAAGCAAGGAAGCATTCACAGACTAGAGGAGATATGTTAAAATGACACAGAAATCATCTTGAAGGGGTTTCCACTGGCCAAATCTGGGACAAAGGAGAATCAAAATAATAGTAACAGTACTGGATTGTAACCCATTGAAACAGAAATTCATGAGTCCATATTGACATTAACAAATGAATAAATTCAAAGTCTGAGGACAACTAGAATATTTATATAGTTTCCAAGGACTTCACCCCAAAATACTTATTACAAAGATGAAAAAAGTAATTATAGAATGGAGAACCAGTCAACACCACTGTAACTGAGCAAAGAGATCACCATCCGTAGTGGGACAAATGAAAATTATGTGCCCATCTGATAATGAAAAGGACACACCATCACTTCTGGGAGTGTCCTGCCAAATATGTGTATCATGAATCAAACCATGAGAAAACAAAGAAACTCTAACTGGGGAACAATGTACAGAATAACTGGCTTAGAATCCTCCAAAGTGTCAAGGTCATGAAAGACTGAGGAACTGTTCCAGACTGGAGGAGAGGGAAGAGTTATGACAACTAAATATAACATGTGATTTTGAGCTGAATCCTTCTGCAGTTAAGGACATTAGAGAAACAGTTGGAGAAATGTGAACGGGGCCCCAAGGATCAAGTGGTAGTAACGTATCAATGTTAATTTCCTGGTTTTGATGGTTGTTTTGTAGGAGAGGGTAGAATATGCCCACTAAAGTATTCAAGAGTGACAGAGTATCATGTCAGCAACTTACTCTCAAAATTTCTGGAAAAAATAGTGGTTTTTTTTGTACTATATTGCAACTTTTCTGTAAGTTTGATAGTGTTGTTGTTGTTTTTTTTAAGTTAAAAGAAAAGCTACCTGTGAAACCTTTAATTGCATACTAAAGGGATTTCGTAACAGAAAAAAAGAAAGAAACCTAGCTCACAGGTTTCACACGATCAACTTTCATGTGAAAACATCTTCTAGTTACTATAGAGCAAGACTGCTTTTGATTTGATGACCAAAAGGAAAAAGGTCCTGGTTCCCTGAACAATGACAACAACATTTAAATACTGCTCCGTAGTTTTTCAAGAGATCTTTCTGTGCTGTAAATGACACCAGAAGTAACTAAGTACAGTTTCTAAGAGGAGAGTCCAACTACCTTAGTATTCAGAATTCAAAGGAGACATTAAAACCCCCATCTATAATCAGGTTACATGGATGTCCTTCTTAGGTACTAAAAGATACTTAAAACACAAGGGCAAAATAGATTGAAGTACATTTCTTCTCGCTGAATTTAAGGTCTTTATAAAAACATGAATCCCAGTAGCAGATAGATGGTTAAGGAATTCCCAACTAAAGACCAGAAACCTGTTAAATATTTCTAAGTGTAGCAAAAACTTTTCAGTTTTTAATGGACCATTTTATAATTTATTCTACTTCAGTCCAACAAAAATAATAATACAACCCTCAAAAAGTTTCCATTTGATGGGATCTACTGGGGTCTTTTAATGTGTTGGCAGTCAACATAGCTTTAAAATATTTTCCAAAAGAATGCTCTAGAAAGCTAAGGAAGGGTTTGTATATTGCTTTTGGCAGAGATATAGTTTCCTGTACTGACGTTTTACATAGTACATGGTACAGGTGACGGAAGAATTGTAAAATGGGTTAATTTTGTTGAAAAAATAACTATCATCAATTGTCTACATCTCTCCTATTACTTTTCTAGGTAGAGCACGCTCTTGCCTCAGGACCTCTGCATTTGCCTTTCCCTCTTAACGGAATGTTCTTCCCCCGGCTAGCTACCTGGCCTACTTCCTTTCTTCATTCAGGTGTGTGCTCAAAAGTCACCTTCTCAAACAAGCTTTACCTAACCACCCTAATAAAATGTCACCCTCCATTGTCATTTTCTCTTACTTCTGTCATTGTCTCTTATTTGTTTTATTTTTCTTCACACTATTTCTTCATTGTCACCCACCTGACATATTTTTGGTCATTTTTCTTTTTACCTGTGTTCCCTCACCAGAATTTAAGGTTCATGAGAACAGAGATGTTATCTGTACTTTTTATTGCTACTTTGCTGTATCTTTAGCTCCCAAAATAGTGCCCACTCATGATGGGCACAGTAAATATTTGTTAAATGCACACGTGAACTTTTACATTTCTACCACTAATCCTAACGAACACTCTAGATCAAGGTTCTGCAAACGACAGCTCACCACCTGTTTTGGTGTGGCCTGTGAACTAAGTATAGTTTTTAAGTTTTTAAGTGGTCAGGGAAAAATAAGTCAGAAAAATATTGTTTTGTGCCACTTTAAAACCACACGAAGTTCAGTTTCAGTGTCCATAAACAAAGGTCTATTAGAAACACAGCCAAACCTATCCACCCATGTGTAGTGCATGGCTGCTTTCAGACGCCAATGGCAAAGCTGAATAGTTGCAACAAGGACCATATGACTTAAAAAGCCTCAAACTTTCAGTATCTGGTCCTTTACAGAAAAAGTTTGCCAAGTTCTGCTCTAGATCTGTTACTAATACTAATCTAATACTAATACTGGACTGCCTAACAGAGTAGTCATTAGGCACTTGTGGTTTTTTAAGTTTAAATTTAAATTAATTAAAATTTTAGATGTAGTTTCTCAATCGCATCGGCCACATTTCAAGTACTCAAAGAACATGTAGCTAGTGGATACTCGAAACAAAGAATGTTTGGATCATCTCAGAAAGCCCTGCCAAACATCACTGTGTTAGACTGTAGAATATCTCACTGCCGCTTGGGATGCCACTGCAAAGCTATCACTTTAAAACAAACATGAAAACTCTGGATCAGGAAAAGAAAAAAAAAAAGGCAAATCAAACCATGTAGAAAATTAAATACCAACCAAAAATGTAAAGATATTATACTAGAAAACAGCTTAACAATGACCATCTTCTATCAATATTTACAAATTTCTTATAACTAGAATTCCAGGGAAAGTTGTGATTTTTATTAACACAGTCATCAAAACTATAAAGCACCTAGCCAGCACCTTTCATACAAAGTATTTTACAAACATGACTGATTGAAAAATGAATGTGACTTTTCAGAGGGAAAATACCCACCACCTGATGCCAAACATCCAGACAAAATATTTTTAAATGTACTTATATGTATGTGTATAAATATATATATGGCATCATGTTTCCATTAGGATTTTTTGGTATCACTAGATAAAACAATTTTTCTTATCTCATTTAAAAGACAAAATTATGAAAAAAAAAAGAAGACAAAATTATGAACTTGCAGAAAACCCTAGTTCGTACTCATTCATGTCAAATGCCCTCTTGCCCTTCCCACAATTAAATACCATTTCCTAATATTTTTTAAGGTTGAATTAAATCACCAGTGTTTTACCTCTTAAATAACAAATCTTGAAAAGGAATAACTATTCTATTACTGAGACAGCTGACAAATATATTGGACTGTAAACGTTAAAGACAGGTTCTTTTGTGGCTTTCCAAAGCACTTCACAAATTCCAAACTTTACTAGTAATCTCAAATTGTTTTCTACCAGTAGTAAAAACAAGCCTCCGTTACATCCTCACTGAGAGATGACAATTTCAAATTTGTTTTTATTCCTCCAGATTCTCTTTTCATTGACAAAGATGCCATTTAGAGAAATGTCACTAGAATTTTTGTTAAGCTACCAATATTTTTCCCGGAGACTCTAGCCTTTTGTGTTCTGCAGAATTAAAGGGAGTAGATTACAAATAAAATTCAAACCTGGAAATGGCAGGAGGCTGGTTAATTAAGATTTCATCAAAATTCACATGTAAATATTTTTACCTCTTTGCTTTAATATAAACTGTCTAGGAACAAAACCAAATATTTACATTAGTAACAAAAGTTGTAACCATATTTTTAACTTGAATGGTTATAAACTTTGCCTTCATTTTGATACTAGTAAGTAATTATTATTCCATTGAGAATACCAGCTAACAAAATTATACTTTGTTTCACAGATTAGATGTCCACTGGCTGTTCTGTTTTCCCAGAAAGTACAGTTGCAAAAGGACAGCAAAGCCAAATCTCAGAAAGTCTCCTGCACTGACTTTGCCAACTGCAGGCGGCCCTGCAGGAATGTTGTCTCTGCTGGTTGTCTCTGAACGCTGGCATTCCTTTTTATCTTCATAACAGTAAACTGACTCCCCTATCCCCATGCCTCTTAAAAAAAGAGAGTTTCTTTCTGCCCTGACTGGATAGTTCAGTTGGTTGGGGCATCGCCTTGAAGCACAGAGGTTGCAGGTTTGACCCCCCGTCAGGGCACATGCAGGAGCAGATTGGTGTTCCTCTCTCTTTTTTTTTTTCTCTCTCTCTCTCTCTGCCACTTCCTCTCTCACTAAAATAATAAATAAAATTTTTTTTAACCATTTCTTTCATCTAAAATGTCCACTTTTACTTTTTAAGCAAAAGTTTTGGAACCTGAATCACTCACTACAAAAATATACTCACAATTGCAATGTTAACACTTGGGACAGAAATTTTAGCTACTATGTATAATCAATTACTGGAACCTTAGCATCACAAGAACTGTTCTGTATAATGAAAAATGATCCCTATAACATATGATGAAATTAGAATATTAGGAATGGAATGGATGTCTTAACTAGCTTAAGTAATAACCTTCTTCTGCCAGCTGATGTCTGAGTGTCCTCCCATAGCTCCTTAACTGGGTTGTACAGCCTCTGCTTAGACATTGCCAATAATATAGAACTTAGTCCTTTCCATTTCAGAAAAACTCTAATGGTTAAAAAAAAGTTTCTCCTTAAATGTAGCTGAACTCAAATTTCCTGAAATATCCATTTTAGGTCCGAGTTCAGTTTTCTGGGAACATACAAGATAAGTTACTACTCAGATGCTACCACTCAGTTCCCTAACTATGGTGAGAGTTTTCTTCTGAAACTGGTTTTGTTTGCTTATGGTCCTCCAAAAAGAAGGCATCAAGCACTTAACCCAGTAGTGCAAATAAGGTCTCATACTATCTCACAGAATTTCTGGATGATAAACAGGTGTAATGACATGTACTATTTTCCCCATTTTACAGACAATTCAAGACACAAAGAATGACAAAAAAATGTAGTCACTTAATTGTCCAAGGGTGCGATGTCAATGACACATTAAGGAGAGAAGCAGGATTAGTTTCTTATTTTATTGAATTTTGGGGGGTAACATTGGTTAATAAAATTATACAGGTTTCAGGGTAATTCTATAATACATCATCTGGATATTGTATTATGTGTTCACCTACCCCAACAGGATTAGTTTCTTGAGTTTCACCTTTGTTTCAAAATATTTAATTAATGTTTTAAAGTATTTATACTTTTCTATATAGATTATTGGTCTTAGAAGGTCAGAAATAGAAGAGATTTTGGACTCAATTAATTTTAAATACCTCTTATGACTATGATTGAGGGGGACAGGAAGACACAAAAACAAGGAGCATGCCTTAAAATGAGAGTAATCCCTCCAACCATGAAATAGTTCCTTTCTTTCTTTCTTGGATTAAGGTAAAGGTTAAGAAACATCAGGACTCCTTTCCTTTTTTTTTTTTTTTTTTGACAGAGACAGAGAGAGGGACAGAAAGACAGGAAAGAAGAGAGGTGAGAAGCATCAGTTCCTAGCTGCAGCACCTTAATTGTTCACTGATTGCTTTCTCATATGTGCCTTGACTGGAGGGCTACAGCAGAGCGACCAGACAGAAACCTTGGACTCAAGCCAGTGACCCACGCTCAAGCTGGTGACCTTGGGGTTTCAAACCTGGGTCCTCTGTATCCCAGTCCGATGCTCTATCCACTGCATCACCACCTGGTCAGGCAGGACTACTTTCTAAGGACACCATGTTACCATTCTAATTCTTCCTACCTTATCACCTTATCTTTTTTTTTCTTTTCTTTTCTTTTCTTTTTTTTAATATAAAGTATTCTAGTCTGACCCGTGGTCATGCAATGGATGGGGCATAAACCTGGAATTCTGAGGTCACCAGTTCTGAACTCCGGGCTTGCCCAGTAAAGGCACATATGAGAAGCACCTACTATGAGCTGATCCACCAAAATGGCTAAAATTAAAAAGACTGACTGACAATAGCAAATGTTGGCAAGATGTGGAACCGGGACTCTCAGACATTGCTAGTGGGAGGATAAAATGGCTCAATCACTTTGGAAACTGTTTGGCAGTATGTATTAAAGCTACATGTACACCTACCCAATGACCCAGAAATGCTAGTCCTACATCTATACCCAAGACAAATAAATGTATCTGTCCACCAAAAGATACACATAAGAATGTTTATAATAGAAACACTGGAAACAATTGTGTCCATCAACAGTAGGATGGATAAACAAACTGTGCTATAGTCATACTACTCAACAGTAAATGAGAATGAACTACTAATACATTTTACAATATGGATGGATCTCAAAAGTACGTCGAGCAAAAAGAAGCCGGGCACTTTAAAAAGTACACACTGCCTGATTCCCTTTATACTGAATTCAGGAATAGGAAAACTGATCTATGGTGATGTAAGTTTAAGTAGTGGCCAACTTGGGGTTAAGGGGGTATATTAATTATAAATGGGCACAAGGGAACCTTCTGGAGTGATGCAAATGTTCCATATCTTGATCTAAAAGGTGTGTATATAGGTAAAAATTAATCAAGCTACATACAGCCCTGGCTGGGTAGCTCATTTAGTTAGAGCAGTGGTTCTCAAACTTTTTGAAGTTGGGGCGCATTTAAAATCCTACAAATAGAGCCCTGGCCGGTTGGCTCAGCGGTAGAGCGTCGGCCTAGCGTGCGGAGGACCTGGGTTCGATTCCCGGCCAGGGCACACAGGAGAAGCGCCCATTTGCTTCTCCACCCCTCCGCCGCGCTTTCCTCTCTGTCTCTCTCTTCCCCTCCCGCAGCCAAGGCTCCATTGGAGCAAAGATGGCCTGGGCGCTGGGGATGGCTCTGTGGCCTCTGCCTCAGGCGCTAGAGTGGCTCTGGTCGCAATATGGCGACGCCCCGGAGGGGCAGAGCATCGCCCCCTGGTGGGCAGAGCGTCGCCCCTGGTGGGCGTGCCGGGTGGATCCCGGTCGGGCGCATGCGGGAGTCTGTCTGACTGTCTCTCCCCGTTTCCAGCTTGAGAAAAATGAAGGAAAAAAAAAAAATCCTACAAATAATTGTAGGTGCACTATATACAAATTTCTGAGAAATACGTTATAATAATTAAGTCAAATATTAAAGAAAAAATATAAAGTCCAAGCATGACTTTATGGTAATTAAATGAAATAAATGACAAAATTAAATTTATTCTGACATTAAAATACATTTTTATGTTATTTTTTGAGTTATGCTTTTTAGAATTCATAAAAAAAGGGGTTAAAAAAATAAAAAAACAAAAAAAGTTATCTTTTTTTATATATAGATACATTCTTAGATACATTCTTAGTAAGATTTAGTAAATTCGGCAGGTCCCAGCACGAATGTGTTAAGTTTTTTCATTCTTGTGTTTATGAGAAACATGAGCCTGATGTGTCCTAGTGATTTTTTCAATGTTTGGGCATATATTTGAAAGGCAAACCCTCATTTCCTCATCAATACATTGAAGAATTCCTCTCTTTTTACTCTTAATTGAGTTGAGTGCAGAAAACCCCCACCATACATATCATCTTAACTTTACACCAAACAAAGGTTAGAAGAAACTTGCCTCCAGTCTTTCTGGGGAACATGGGGGGTAGTGTAAACAATCCAGCACCACAGCTTAACAGCCTTTTGCAACCTAATCAGGCAAGTGAGGTGGGGGGTTGGGCAGACTGTCAGTTTACAGCCATTTCCCCACATCTCTGTCCCCCAAAAATCTAAACTCCAAAACCCTGTTGGTTTTTTGGTCCCCAACAGGCACATATTTCTCTGGAATACCATAGGACACGCCTGGAAATCTTCTAGGGTGCACCAGTGCACCCTGGCACACACTTTGAGAACCACTGAGTTAGAGCATCATCCTGATATGTCAAGGTTCTAAGTTTGATTCCTGGTCAGGGCCCATAAAAGAATCATGAATGCATAAATAAGTGGAACAACAAATCAATGTTCCTCTTTCATTAAATCAATTTTTTAAAAAATGTTTTTAAAAAACTCAAGCTCTAGGCCCTGGCTGGCTGGCTCAGAGGATAGAGCATAGGTCCAGTTTGCAGATGTCCCAGATTTAATTCCCAGTCAGGGCACACAAGAGAAGCAACCATGTGCTTCTCTTCCCTCCCCTCTCCCCCTTCTCTCTCTCTCTTCCCCTCTTGTAGCCAGTGGCTTGGTTGGTTTGAGTGTGGGCCTTGGGCACTAAGGATGGCTCAGTTGATGCGAGCATTGGCCTCAGATGGGAGTTGCTGTGTGGATCCCGGTTGGGGCACATGTGGGAATCTGTCTCTCTAACTACCCTCCTCTCACTTAAAAAAAAAAAAAAAAAAAGATCAAGCTGCATACATAAGACAAGTGCACTTATTCTATAAGTTAGACCTTAATTTTTTTAAAAAAAATTTATTGAGCACTCAAACATTCTCACATATCTAAAAATCCAAACCTTAGAAATATAATTAGGGCAGTATCTTCCCATTTTTCAAAAAGTTTGAGTTTCATCCCTAGTTGTTTTTTTTTATTATTATTATATCTACACCAACCATGCACTGAAAAGACACCAAATATCTTTAAAATTCTCATGATTAGGAAATTCTTCTACATGTCACATGATAACTAAATAAGATATTTTCAATGGCCCTGGCCGGTTGGCTCAGCGGTAGAGCGTCGGCCTGGCGTGCGGGGGACCCAGGTTCGATTCCCGGCCAGGGCACATAGGAGAGCGCCCATTTGCTTCTCCACTCCCCCCCCCTCCTTCCTCTGTCTCTCTCTTCCCTTCCCACAGCCAAGGCTCCATTGGAGCAAAGATGGCCCGGGCGCTGGGGATGGCTCCTCGACCTCTGCCCCAGGCGCTAGAGTGGCTCTGGTCGCAACAGAGCGACGCCTGGAGGGGCAGAGCATCGCTCCCTGGTGGGCAGAGCGTTGCCCCTGGTGGGCGTGCCAGGTGGATCCCTGTCGGGCGCATGCAGGAGTCTGTCTGTCTGTCTCTCCCCGTTTCCAGCTTCAGAAAAATACAAAAAAAAAAAAAAAAAAGCTAAAAAAATAATTTAAAAAAAAAAAGATATTTTCAATGATTTCCCTGAGAATTGAGATCAGAAGATGTTTTGTCATGCATTTTTTTTTCCTGTTGGTTTTTTTCAATAAATGTAGGCTACAGGTAGTTTGTCATTCATCCTCGTAAAACAAAAACAAACAAAATCTCTTGATTCACATTTCTTTCCAGTACTAACCCCACATATTTCTCTGCTTCTTACCTTCTAGCTAAACTTCTGGAAACAAATGGTCTGTATCAATGTTTCCGCTTTCTCTATTCCCATTCCTGCTCTACCCACTTCCATTTGGTTTCCATCCCCACCACTCCACAAAAAGCAGTTCTGTTAAGGTTGTCAAAACCAACTCACACTTTCTGTGCATGCCTGACTCGATTTTTCAGCAACATTCAATATAGCGGACCACCTGCTCCTTCAAGGAACACTCCTCTCTTGAGCTGCTGATTCTCCTCGTGTCTTGCCCTGATGCTCTTTCTCTGTTGCCGTCTCCTCCTCCCCCTCCTCACTACCTAAACAAGATGTTTCTCAGGGCTCCGTCCTGAGCCCCCTTCTCACAACATGTCCTCTTTAGGTGATACCATTCATTACCACAGCGTTAAGAATCATTGACGTGCTGAGGATAACCAAATCTCTATCTCTAGCCCGACCTCTCATTAAGAGGAGAGGTTCACCAGCCCTGCCCCACCCTGACCACTATTCTCCACATCAGCACTCATTACTGCTTTCGTAGTACATACTGTAGTTTTAATTATTCCTTCTGTTGTTTACTTGTTTTTCTTACCCGACTATAAATTCCATGAGGGCAAAGGCACTGTCTGTCCTGTTCACCACTGCATTGCCAATATCTGTGCATACATGGCGTATAATAGGCACTCAATACATACTTTTGAATAAAAAGTGAAGGCCCTGGCCGGTTGGCTCAGCAGTAGAGCGTCGGCCTGGCGTGCGGGGGACCCGGGTTCGATTACCGGCCAGGGCACATAGGAGAAGCACCCATTTGCTTCTCCACCCCCCCTCCTTCCTCTCTGTCTCTCTCTTCCCCTCCCGCAGCCAAGGCTCCATTGGAGCAAAGATGGCCCGGGCGCTGAGGATGGTTCCTTGGCCTCTGCCCCAGGCGCTAGAGTGGCTCTGGTCGTGGCAGAGCGACCCCCCAAGGGGCAGAGCATCACCCCCTGGTGGGCAGAGCGTCGCCCCTGGTGGGCGTGCCGGGTGGATCCCAGTCGGGCGCATGCGGGAGTCTGTCTGACTGTCTTTCCCCATTTCCAGCTTTAGAAAAATACAAAAAATAAAAATAAAAAAATTAAGACTTCTGACTTATATTGTGTTATAAACATTGTATATATTAGAACATCAAAATTAAATGTTACAAAGCTTTTGTTATTCAACTGTCTTTTAAAATCATCATTTAAACAATAAAAATACATACTAAAGACATATATAAAGATGATTCACTGCTAATCCATATTGTACTATGACAGTGATGCTAAATTTCATGGATACTTTCAAACTGTGGGCAATGCTTATCAGGCTATAAAGTGTGTAAGAGTTCCTTAGGAACCTTTGTTAAAATGCAGATTCTGATTCAGCAAGTCTAGCCTAAGGGTCTGCATTTGTAACTATTCCCGAGTGTTGCCTGCTGCTTGTCTACAGATAGACTTAAGAGTAGCAAGGATCCAAAGGATCTTATCCATGATTTATGAACCAATCGAACATTTGCTGAACCCTAACTTTGTGTCTAGTATAATGCAATGTGATTTTCATGCACCTTATCTCATTTAGGCTGCGACTGGTGTCTTGCAGTACAGTAAACTTGGAGTGGTTTTCAACCTTACCAAGACCAAGTGTTTCCCTTTTAGAAAACATACTTTATAATACCTTTTTTTATCCATCGTGAATTAAACAAAACCTATCCACACATACAAGTACTTAAAAATAAAGCCCTAGCACGCCTGGCCAGGTAACTCAGTTGCTTGAAGCATCTTCCTGACATGCTGAGGTTGCGGGTTCAATTCCCAGTCAGGGCACATATAAGAATCAACCAATGACAGCATGAATGGGTGGAACAGCATATCTGTTTGTGTGTGTGTGTGTCTCCCTTCCTCTCTCTCTGAAAATCAATAAGTGAAAAATTTAAAAATAAGCCTGACCAGGCGGTGGCGCAGTGGATAGAGCGTCGGACTGGGATGCTGAAGACCCAGGTTCGAGACCCCGAGGTCGCCAGCTTGAGCATGGCCTCATCTGGTTTGAGCAAAAAGCTAACCTGCTTGGACCCGAGGTTGCTGGCTTCAGCAAGGGGTTACTCAGTCTGCTGAAGGCCTGCGGTCAAGGCATATGTGAGAAAGCAATTAATGAACAACTAAGATATCGCAACACGCAACGAAAAACTAATGATTGATGCTTCTCATCTCTCCGTTTCTGTCTGTCTGTCCCTGTCTATCCCTCTCTCTGACTCTCTCTCTGTCTCTGAAAAAAAAATAAAATAAAAATAATTAAAAAAAAAAATTTAAAAATAAAATAAAATAAAGCCCTAGTCCTGGCCAGGAAGCTCATTTAGTTAGAGCACTGTCCTGACATGCCAAGGTTGCAGGTTCAATCTCCCATCAGGGCACATACAAGAATCAACCAATGAATGCATAAATAAGTGGAACAGCCCTGGCCGGTTGGCTCAGCGGTAGAGCGTCGGCCTAGCGTGCGGAGGACCCGGGTTCGATTCCCGGCCAGGGCACATAGGAGAAGCGCCCATTTGCTTCTCCACCCCTCCGCCGCGCTTTCCTCTCTGTCTCTCTCTTCCCCTCCCGCAGCCAAGGCTCCATTGGAGCAAAGATGGCCCGGGCGCTGGGGATGGCTCTGTGGCCTCTGCCCCAGGCGCTAGAGTGGCTCTGGTCGCAACATGGCGACGCCCAGGATGGGCAGAGCATCGCCCCCTGGTGGGCAGAGCGTCGCCCCATGGTGGGCGTGCCGGGTGGATCCCGGTCGGGCGCATGCGGGAGTCTGTCTGACTGTCTCTCCCTGTTTCCAGCTTCAGAAAAACGTAAAAAAAAAAAAAAAAAAAAAAAAAAAAAAAATAAGTGGAACAACATATGAGTGTTTCTGTTTCTCTCTCTCTCTGTAAAAAATTTTTAAACAATTTATTTTTTCTTTCTTTCTTTTTTTGAGGGTGAGAGAAAGAGAGAAGGGTGAGAGGGAGGAGAAAGATGAGAAGCATCAATTTGTAGTTGCTTCACTTTAGTTGTTCATTGATTGCTTCTCATATGTACTTAGACCACGGGAAGAGGGATCAAGCCAAGCCAATGACCCCTTGCTCAAGTCAGTGACCTTGGGCTCCAGCTGGTGACCCCATGCACAAGCTGGTGTCCCCATGCTCAAGCTGGCAACCTTGGTATTTCAAACCAGGGACTTAGGCATTCCAGGTCAACACTCTATCCACGATGTCACCACTGGTCAGGCTCTAAAAAAATTTTTTTTTAATTTTAAAAACCTCTGTCCTGGCCAGTTGGCTCAGCAGTAGAGTGACAGCTGGTGTGTGGAAGTCCCAGGTTCGGTTCCCAGTCAGGGCACACAGAAGAAGCAACCATCTGCTTCTCCATCCTCCCCCGTCTTCTCTCTCTCTCTCTCTCTCTCTCTCTCTCTCGTCACTTCCTGCAGTCATGTTTTAAATGGTTTGAGCAAGTTGTCCCCGGGCACTCCACGGCCTCATCTCAGTCACTGAGATGGCTTGGTTGCCGAGCAATGAAGCAGGGGCCCCAGATGGGCAGAGCATGCCCTGACAGGGGGCTTGCCGAGTGGATCCCAGTCAGGGCACATGCGGGAGTCTTTCTGTCTGCCGCCCTGCCTCTCTCACTTCACTTCAAACTAACTAACTAACTAACTAAATTGTAAAAGCTCCAACTGTAATATAAAGGTGAAATTGATGATAAAATAATGTGTATTACAATATGTAAGTGTTGAACAATTATTCTAGAAGACATAATAATAAGGTAGCCAGATATAGTTGTAGAATAACAATAAATGCAAGAGCTAAAAATGCAGAAGGATACAAGTTGCATCAATAATGGCAAAAATCTTGGCTCTGAACTAAACAAAAAATCATTTCTTAATTTATATAGTAGTTGCATTCTTAGACAATTTGGATTGTATTAAAACTATGCAAAATTATTTTTATATATAAAATGGAGTTAGGTTCCAGAAGTCATTAGACAGACATAATATGTTACTTTCAGAAAAGGCAAGGTTCCAATTTAGTATATGTGCTGCCGAAGTGAGCACAGCAAGATTCCAATTTAGAATGAAGGACAGCTTCCCATAAGAGATGGCATTTAGGATGAACCATAATGGATGAGTGAGGATTTCAATTGGCACGATGATGATGCTATATACACAGTAATGAAAAGTCAGAAGTTGGTTTGGGTTGGAGAGACCATGAGCTCATTTTTAGATTGTTGAGTTTGAACAGCGCTAGAAAAACAGGGTGTTAGACAAAGCAATGTATTTTCAGGGAAAACTAAGTAGTCCAGGATAACACGAAGGGACAAGGAATATTCCATTGGCAAGGAATATGGAAGCTATGTTGTGGGTTATCTGAAATGCCCAACTAAGAAATACTTAAAGTGGTTTTTGAGCAGGGGAGTAACTTGATATTTTAGAAAGATCATTTTGGCAGCAATCCTCAAAATGGATCAAAAGAGGCAAATCTAGATACCGGGTTACCAGAAGAAAAAAACATGCAACAGTCTGAACCAGTAGTTTTCAAGATGTGTTCGACGGAACTCCTGGGCTCCAGAGGGCTGACACGTTGCTGATTTGTGGCAGGGAAAGGAAGGTCCAACAGCTAGATAGGGCTAGCGATGGTCTCTTGCCCTCTTTCCCCACCTCAAGTGGAATATCACACTTGCATCTGTCCCCCATGAGATTTTGGTATAAAAGAGAGTCCTGCTGATTAAATATTGTCTTTTTTTAAATGTCTCATCTAACTCTTATGAGACCGACTGTGGAATACCTCAAAGAGTCATCATATTATCATCAAGCATCACTGTATAGAGTAATAGCTATAAGATTTATATGCACTCTATTCATTTTAATATCAATTTGTTTACTTACTATTTGTCCTATTATACAGGGGTGGGCAAAGGTTGGTTAATAATAATGAATAATACAATAATAATAAATAAATACTAATACGAGAATCAACTATGATCAAAAGTAAGTTTGCAGTTGTGTGTGAAACACAGTTTATTCTTGCAGTAGTATTTATTTATTTATTATTAGTATTATTTTTGTGACAGAGACAGAGAGAGAGAGAGACAGAGGAACAGATAGGGACAGACAGACAGGAAGGGAGAGAGATGAGAAGCATCAATTCTTCGTGGCGGCTCCTTAGTTGTTCAATGATTGCTTTCTCATATGTGCCTTGACCGGGGGGCTCCAGCAGAGCAAAAGACCCCCCTTGTTCAAGCCAGCAACCTTTGGGCTCAAGCCAGTGACCATGTGCTCAAAGTGGTCAGCTCACGCTCAAGTCAGTGACCTCATGGTTTTGAACCTGGGTCCTCTGTGTCCCAGTCCGACGTTCTACCCACTGCACCACCGCCTGGTCAGGTTAATTATTATATTATTGATTGTTATTATTATTAACCTACTCTTCCCCATTCCTCTAGAGAATATGCCTCTATCCCCAAGTTAGATTACTTGTAAAAATTTTCTAGTTTTTTGAGTCTGAGACAAAAAATATCACATTAGGTCATTGATGTTTATAACAGATAACTGTAGGGTCCTTTAAGGACCTCCAACTTCCATTTATTAAGCTGTGCATGGGAGTTGTTGGCTTGGCTAACGTGGAAGCTATCTATATACTTGGTTGTGTACTCCAGTCTTTCAGTCCTACTAATTCAAAGTTGAGGGAGAACTTTCATATTCATTGTCCTATATAAATCTTTAAAGCCATGACATTTGCAAATTACCATGTATTGCTGTATTCCTTCAGAGTCACTCACAAAAAGTCAAAACAACAGATTATACTCCTGAATGTAAAGTGTCTATTTTATTGTTTACCAAACAAGCTCACAATTTTATTTCTAGAATGCATGAAAAAATATTAAAATGGTCTCATTCTAATTATTTTGTCCACTTACAACAATATTCCTATTAATTATGGGAAATTTTGTTTTTATACTGGCAAGCAGAAGAATGTTGGTTAGAGTGGTCCATAAATTCTTTTGCTGAAATGATTCACAAACCAAGAGGAGGGAGAATCAAAGGTGTATAACAAGTTATAAGCAATCTCTCTCACCTGGCTTCCTTGAATCCACTGGCACATGCTACTTGAGACAAATATTTCTTGTAGGCCAATGAGCCAATTATTTCACAAAGTCTGCATGGTACAACATAACATCCACAGTACTGAACTAAAACTAGGAAACTCTGTCTTACAAAGAAGTTATATAGCCAAAGGGATCCGGGCTTTAATTTCTGACAGTCATAATTTCCACAGAATTTGCTGAGTCTTAGACAAGACTGGCTTCCAGAGGCTACTTAGCAGGAAAGTATCTGTTTTTATTTGTATTGTGACTGAGGAAAAGTTGGCACATAACATTATAGAAATTTCAGGTGTACCTTATAATTTGACATCTGCATACCCTACGAAGTGATCACCACCAAAAGTCTAGTTGCCGTCATCACCACACAGCCAATCCCCTTCACCCATTTTGCCCACACCCAACCTCCTTCTCTTCTGGTAACTATCAGTCTGTTCTCTGTATCTATGAATTTGTTTTAATCGTATCTTCTTTATCCATTCATCTATAGATAAACACTGAGGTTGTTTCTATATTTTGGCTATTGTAAATAATACTGTAATAAACATAGGGGGTCTATATGTCTTTTATTTTTTTTCAAGTTCTTTTTTTAAATTAAATTTATTGGGGTGACTTTGTCAATAGGGCCATATAGGTTTCAAGTGTACATTTCTATGATACATGCTCTGTACATTGCTTTATGTGCCCACCACCCAAAGTCCAATCATCTTCCGTCACCATATATTTGGCCCCCTTTACTGTTTACTACTCTCCACCCCTTCCCTCTGGTAACCACCACATCGTTGTCTGTGTCCATGAGTTTCAGCTTTATATCCCACATATGAGTGAAATCTTATGGTTCTTAGCTTTTTCTGACTCACTTATTTCACACAGAATAATATTCTCAAGGTTCCATCCATGTTGTCACCAACCTTTTCAAATTAGCATTTTTGTATTCTTCAGATAAATACCCAGAAGTGGGATAGCTGGGTCATATGGTAATTCTATTAATCTTTTTGAGAAATTTCCATACTGCTTTTCATAGTGGCTATAATATACCAATAGTTTATAAACTTTTTTAAAGAGGTATTTTATTTTTTCAAATGAAATTTCATGTGAATTATCATACAAAAAACAAATAACAGTTTATCTTAGTATACAATTATAAGTTTGAATATAATAATTACTAAAAAAGTCAAACAACAAGAATACAGCTGTTTTAATAAATAAAAACTGAAAATCTTGAGTTATTAATGAAAGTTGCAGCTTTATATCAGCTTCAACATATCAATTATTTCTGTACTTTGTTTATTTGCCAAATATGAAAAAAATAAAGATGCAAACAAACTATTACTACCACTTGCCAATGTCTCACCTTATTATTTCAGAATAGTTTTTAGTTAAATTCCTGAAAATTTGAAAGAGGATAGTAAGTAATCTTCATGTCAAAGTTGGATCACCAAAAATATCTAATAATTGTTCATACTTTTTAATTCTGAACATAAAAATCATACAAGTACCGCAATCTCACAATAAATATTTTAGGTTTTTATAAGATTTCATCATGATGGACCATGCCACATATTCTTGTTATTGGCCAGTTGATTACTATACTATACTGTGACAAAAGCACATCCCAAGAATCTTAGCCTAAGCCTTTATAGTCAATTAAATACAGGAAATAAGAGAGTTAGTGATACTCTTACTTAAATAATTTTACATGAACAAATATGCACAGGAAAAAGAAATGCCAGTGTAGAAGCACAATCTTACTCGAGTCACATTTATAAAATTTTAGTATTTTCAAAGCATTGATTTAAAAAGTTTTATTTTGAGGTCAGAGTATGGGACCTCTTGACCCACCGGCTTGAGCATGGGATCCCTTATGGTCGCTGGCTTGAGCAAGAGGTCACTGGCTCAGCTGGAGCCCCCCCAGTCATGGCACATATAAGAAGCAATCAAAGAACAACTAAAATGACACAACTAGGAGTTGATGCTTCTCATCTCTCTCTCTTCCTGTCTGTCTGTCTCTTCTCTCTCTCTCTTAAAAAAAGATGTTTTCTCTTTTGGTAAATAATACACATGAACGTCAAATGAAATTTACTTCAAGCTGGCACCTGAGGCACATTCCAAACTCTTCTACCAAACCCTTAACTGCACCTCTGACAAATTAACCAGCAAAATTAACTACTTCCAATGTCACTATTTTCTTTACTCTCTTTACCATAAAGCCAAATAGTCAAGTGACCAAAGGCAACTCATTCATTAATTTATTCAATAAATATAACTGCACTCCTACGATGTGTTGGGGACTGGCTGGGTACTAATTATCACTGGTAATAAAAAAGACCTCTACACTTTGGAACTTAACAGTCTAGAAGGGGCTACAAGCGTATTAATGACCAAAATCAGCAAGAAACCTAGTTAATCTTTAGATAATTAAGAGTTAAAAGTAGAAAATATAGTTTTGTATTGTGATGCTATTGAAATGTTTTCTACTTCTCTTACTTTAAAAAAACGTCCTTTATAAACCCACAAATAATCTGTTGTGCCAAAATTTTCATCTCTAAAACACTCACCAATAAATAAAATTTGTGATATATATATGTGTGTTTCAAATTTCATTCATATAAAATGTCAGGAGGTGAGCTGATTTTGAATTATTGATAATGAGTAAAGACTATCATTCTAGCCCTGGCCAGGTGGCTTAGTGGATAAAGCATCCACCCATATGCCAGTGCATATAAATGTATCACTTAATGGAGAGTTTTATTTTTTAAAGGCTAGATAGCAGAGTGCACTATATGCCCTGTGATGTTTAAGGTCTTTTTCACAGTAATTAATAAATCCTTAGCACAAAAAAATTTATATAGCACTTATTACATGCAGGTTTCTGTGTTAATCACTCAGTTCTCATATGTGGTCAAAGAATTATAGCTTGAGTCAGGAGACAATTAACATTGGCTAATTAAAGATCTACTAATTAGTCCTAATTAAGTGTAAGTATAATACATTTATATATTAATGACACATTAATAATAAGGTATTTAAAAGGTAACCCTGGAAATTTTATGGTACCATCTATATCTCACTGATTGAGCAAACAAATTTCTGCTCATTTTGATCCATATTTCAATGGACTGATATGTGATCCCCAAATCTGCTGATGTATAGTTAATAGATAAGATTTGGCTTTACGTGATAGTTTAATCATAAAAAAAATAGTTTTGTTTTCTAAGCTTTCTTTTTCTATTATACCATTTAATTAATTTAAGAATTTTCTGAGTTCTATCAAAGAATTACTAGCACCAATTCCCTACTCACAAAAATTAAATAAAAGGCATCGTAATAAAATAATAAAAATTACTTTTCAGCACTATTTTCTTAATTGAATGCTCTGAGGGTCTTTTATAAACCAGAAACTGTTCCTGGCACTGAGCATACAAAAATAAGAAGATTAAAGACCAGTGGGGAAATAAACACAGCAATAAGTAAATTCAGTACAGCTGGCAGAAGTATGCCCAGAAAGGAAAGGCCTCCAGCCTAGCCAAGGGAGGTGAGGAACTGGGTAGGGGAACCACCAGAAGGCACCAGGGAAGGTCATCCGAAGGACATCCTGGGAATGATGCCTGCGCAGGGTCTTGAAAGTTGAGTAGGAGTAACCAGGTAAAGAAGGAGGCGAAATTTTTAGCAGACATAGAAGTCTGAAATAGTATATTTATTGGATTATAGGAAATTTTTAAAATTATGTTCTACCAGGACCCCATGGCCTTTCTGCGGCTTTTGTTCCTTTGAACTTTACCATTTCATCCTTAATTTGCTCATAATGGGGGGGGCCAGTAAACTCCACCATTTGAAGGCTACATGTCTGTAAATCTCAACCATCCAAAACATAGAAAGGGACCTTGAAATGCAATGTGGTAAGAAGTAGAAGATGACATTAAAAAGGAGACAAAAAGTACACAATAACCTGGGAATATTTAGTGTAGGAGCATTCAGCTCTGCACAGTTAAAACCCCCCATGAGAATATACTATAGAACAACAAATCACCTGATGGTCAGAACAGTGACCCAGGGTCGCCAAGATAAAGTTCTCTCTTGTGTACTTGTTTATAAAGCAGGGAGCTGTATAATAAATACACTTAGATCTCCATCCAATATTGTTTAAATAAAAAGGTTTCATACTGAATGGGAAACATGCCAATATTTGTGAACCACCTCATTTCTCAACCATACCAGATAGAAGGAACTATTACAGCACAAACAACAAAATTTAGCAACATAAAGAGTCTTTGGAGAGAAAATATTTAAGATCACAGATTGTGAAAAAAAATGTATAGCTTCTGATTTATTATGTGCATTAACTATTTTTACATGACAAGATATTTATTTCAAAAGCTTATTTCATCTCATATTTCCACACTTAGAAAGTCTCAATAAATTTCTTCTGAATGAAGAATGAATTTTAAAAGATTTTCTATGTGAAGTGAATGACTGACTATACAGCTTCACATTTCTCAATAAACTATACTATTTCAATTTGGCCAACAAATTAGACAAAGACTAAATTTATTCCATAAATTATTCCATTTTCTTACACTGTCAAGAAATGAGAGGTATAGGTCAAATCCCTATGCAAATTAAGACCAAAATATCAAAATAACATAAAAATACTTGATTTTAAATATCAAAGCCATGAGCCATATTAGTCAATCTTGGGTGGCTATAAACGAACTAGATATGTTACTGCATTAAATAAATACTCTGTCCTCAAAGACCTGAACTTAGAATAGCCTAATTCACATTGTTAACCATTTTTAAATTTTTACTTTTTGATTTACATGTTGAAGTTTTTGCATTAAGCTTACTGTATACTATGTATCTCCATGGACCTACAAATTTAGTTATCTAAACTCACAACTGATCACTTATGTATATTCTATTGACCATTTATAAATCACTTTCCATATATAGTCTGTACATTCTGAATTAAATTCTACACAAACTTTTATTCCTTCCTTATTCAGAGCCTGCATCCAGGCTTACCTAAAAGTGTTTGTCATGGCATTAATACCTAAAGCAGCTAGTTAGTCAATAATATCTTTACTGCACATCAAATAAATGGATTTGGTAGTATTAACATTTACAGAGAAACACTGAAGTTTCCACAGATTTACACTAGTCTGTACCTTATCTGTCAGAAGTGAAATGGTTAAGATTAGGAAAAAATAGTGTTGTAGAACTGATTTATAATTTCAGAAAAACAAAATCAGCAATTCATTTGTAATATAGCATGAGAATTTCTTAAATTATTTTTCCTGTCCTTGGCCAGTGAAACCTTTATGTGTTAAAAATTATACTTCATAAACCATTTTAAAAATATTCAAAGTGCCGATTTGTATGAGTTACTTTTAAAACCCTGATAATTTAAATTTATAAAGCATAAGGAGTTTATCATATGAGAAAACGGTTGAAGCATTATTCAATAATGGCCATTTAAAAGTTTCTATGCACACATAAGCACATACTGTTCATTGATGCATTACTGGGCATCCTACTTAAAAAAATATGTATCTATGGGCCAAGGCAGTTAAAAATATTGTTAGCGTACCCGTGTACACACTGAGGATTTAAGACTATACTATTGCACTCAGTTATATTGTGAAACAAAAGCTTTACCATATTTATTTTCATGTCCCAAAATATTTAATTTAACGATAATGACTTCCTATACTCTAAAGCTGCCAAAGATCAAGGTTCATGGCAATTAGAGATCTTTTTATTTTTATGAAGAGAATATCCATGCTATTTAAAATATCTATCAAATTAACTTTTTAATTAGGTGTCATGATCTCATTTATTAATTGAATGAATATATTTCTCATAAATTCTGATTTTCTAAATATCACCACCTCCCCCAACTTGAGATGTATCTACCATTTTCAAGGCTTTAGAAACACTTGTTGAAAAGACTATTGAAAAGTTTACAACGGTAGTATGAAATTTTAGTTATCCCAAAGAAGTACATACTGGAATTTTTTTGAGAAGTAAAGATAAATATGATTTTCAAAATTAATTCAAATGAAACTCAATGTGAACCTGATGTTTGGTTAGGGTTAAGAAGTATTATTAGAAGATCAAGTTCCAAGGGACCAGCAAGTGCCAACCACTTTAAAATTTATCTTTCCCATATAACAGTATTTATTCTTAGAAGAAGAAAAAACAGTCACCTTTCCTTCTAAACAAGCCACTCAGATTAGCCTAATTCCAATAGACACTGAGGCCCTAGATTGGGGAGAAACCCCCCCCCCAAAGGATTATTCATTCCAACCCAGGTTTGCTGCCATTTCAGGGACGCCCCATAAGTACTCTTCCTCTGCAGACTTAAAAGCTCATCCCTCATGTTTGACACCCCCTAAGAAATAAAACTGCGAAAAAATTACCACTTTCCAAAATCAGGGTTAGGGGAGGCAAATGAGAGATGAATGAGAAACGACGCGCTTTGCCCTCTGAATAGCCTCGTATTTACTTTTGACAAAAGAAACAAATAGAAGCAAAACCGAGATTCAGGAGGAACTCTCTCCGCTGCTTGCCCTGACGAGCTTTTCAAAGACCCCTCAGAAAAGAAGCGGGCTGGAGGCTCACCTTCCATCTCGCCGCCGGGCTGGGCTGGGCTGGAGCAGCAGCTCTCACCACCCGGCCACTCCACGTGCTCCTGCCTTCGCCAGGACGCAGCGCGCAGCTGGCGGGAGATTCCCGGCGCGGGGAGTCCCCGGGATCAGCCGCCGAGTCGGCGCAGAGCGAAAGGGGCAGGAGCCGGCGACCCGCGGGTGCGCGGGGTTACAGCGGCGCTGGCTGGCGGCGGCTTTAAAAGACGCTCACCGAGGCGCGCAGGAGGTCCTGCGCCTCCATCCCCTTTTTGAATGTCAAACCTGAGAACCCCCAAAGAGTGGAAATGGCGCCATCAGTAAATTCTCTCAAAAGGTCTATTTTAGAAGGACAAGGATGGAAAAGTACTATCATACTGGGTGACTGACGGGCAGGAGAGTCTGGATGGCTTCCTTGCAAGTTTAAGTTCAAAAGAGGTTTGTCTTAAATTGAGCAAGATCCGAAACTTTTGGTCTAGATTCGGGGATAATAACCATGAATATCGATGAGAACTAACTTCATTCGAAGTATTATGTTTTTCTACCTCAGTTATTTCCTTTCACATGATAAAAGTTCTTAGTCCAAATTTCCAGAACGTTCTAAGACGATTCAGAAGAATTTGGGCACTTTTATCAACTCAGCTTTTTCATTTTTGGAAGCAATTCCCTCACTTTGGTTTTCCCTTCTGGGAACTACTCAGCTTATTTGTCACCAGTCACAAAATACTACACACTCTGTGTATGTGAATGTTCGATTACCCTGCCTTCTTCCAAACAGGACCTGAGACAACTTACAAAAATACATAATGTATCAGAGAATTAAGTTTTAAAAAAGTAGAATTAAGGTGGGGGGTGCTAAGATAGTAAAATCAACTCAAAGGTGTTAGTGCACAGAGATGTACCAGTAAACATCTTTTCCCAACATCCTTCCCACTTTCTAAATTTTTATTTATTTATTTATTTTGTTTAGAGAGAGAGAGAGAGAGAGAGAGAGAGAGAGAGAGGGAGAGGGACAGACAGGAAGGGAGAGAGATGAGAAGCATCAAGTCTTCATTATGGCACCTTAGTTGCTCATTGATTGCTTTCTCATATGTGCCTTGACCATGGGCCTTCAGCAGACCGAGTAACCCCTTGCTCGAGCCAGCGACCTTGGGTTCAAGCTGGTGAGCTGTGCTCAAACCAGATGAGCCCGCCTGCACTCAAGCCGGGGACCTCAGGGCTTCGAACCTAGGTCCTCTGAGTCCCAGTCCGACGCTTTATCCACTGTGCCACCACCTAGTCAGGCATCCTTCCCACTTTATAGAGGTAAAGCATACATTTGACTGGAAGGAGAGGAAAGGGGAAATGACCACATAACACTTTAAAAAAAAAAGGCTTTTCTTCACACTGAAGTCTAAGAGACATTGTTCAGTCTTTATAAAGATACCTAGTGTGTTGAGTTGGACAAGTGAATGATTCCCTAAAAGGCCACTTCCACCCTTGGTATAAATTTATATCATTAGCATATATAAATATATTTGAGACTTAAGGTTGGAATTTGTGCATAAGCAGATCATAACAGAAGAAACTCACTCTTACAAATTAAAGTATGCTTGCAATTTTATGAATTTTAGTTTATTTTAAACATACCTTGGATTAGGAGGTGTGTGTGTGTGTGTATGTGCATGATTTTTTAAAATGAGTGAATACCTTAGGTTGACTTTGAGACTATGGTACCTTGACAACATCACTATAGCTTGCATGGGTTGGAGTTCTACAGGATAATATCAACTACAGAGAAATACTCTAAACACCAGGTCTAATTTTAGTATTGAAAGGGGAAATTTGTTGTTTGTTAGTTTCTAAAAGCAAAAATAGCACATCAAAAGTAGCAGAAGAGGAACTGTAAAATTTCACAGGGATGGTGTAAGGATGAATAGTTATTACTTGGTTATTAAAAACTTATATAAAAATTTTTTATATTCCATGACATTGTTCTTTATACTTAACATTGGAACAACTCTCTAAATAAATATTACAACTCTCTAAATAATTCAAAATTGAGTATTCTGGATTTCAGAGAGTAATGCCGAAGGAGATAAATAAAAAGTAAATTGGGTAAGGGATTTATGTAGCTACTCCACACACCTTAAGTGTGGGCTTCACATAGAACTTCCTTCCAAAAAGTACAGTAGGGGGATAATTTTATAGTAGAAAAACCCAACAAACACAATCTCAGCCAGATTATCAAGGTAACATTAACAGTGATAAGGCATGTTGATAGAATACACACTTAATATAATGTGATGAGAATGGCATTTTACCACTGCAGTCTTCCACACCCAAAACCCCATCTAATTATGAGAAAAACATCAGATGAGACCCAAGAGAGAGGCATTCTGCAAAGTGCCTGACCAGGTTTAAAGTCAGATTAATGTCATCAAAACTGTCATTAACTGTCAAGGTCATCAAAAACAAGAAATGTCTGAAAAACTGTTAGAGCCAAGAGGAACCTAACGAAACATGATAGCTAAATGTAATGTGGGATCCTGGATGGGATCCAGGAGCAGAAAAGGCACATTAGCTGAAAACGAAGGAAATCTGAGTAAAGGATGGACTTTTAAAACTAGTAATGTAATAATAATATTGATTCATTAATTGTGAGAAATGTACCATACTAATGTAAGATGTTGAGAAGTAGGGAAAACTTGGTAGGAGTACATCAGAACTCTCTGTACTATCTTTGTAATTTTTCTGTAAATGTAAAATAAAGTTTATTTCAAAAGTGGATAGGTAGTTTCAACAAACAACTACTATTCATTTGGATAAGTCTCTCCTGATAGTACTCAAATTTATCATACTGGATTTACAAGGCTCAATTACTTATAACAGGGAAGTTAATACAACACTGGATTTATAATGTACTTGGACTAAAATTGGAATGATAAACTTCTAGGGAATCAAAGAAAGATAATACCTGAATTTGTCTTCACTATTCTCACCTTAAGAAGGAACCGTTGAGGCTAAACATGAATCTAGACATGGTAACTGACATGGGTGGATCTGACTCACTGAATCACATTTCATGGCTTATGCTATGTAGATAAAATTAACAGTGACTAAAAATGAAATCACTGACAAAGGTTGCTCCCGGACCCATCTGACATAGTCCAAGTACTGACTCGGCTGGAAGGAAATAAAACTGAAAAAAAAAAAAATCCTCTTGATCTCACCCCAAATAATCATTCTGCACCCTGTCTGAACCTTAGGCTCTCCGCCCACCAGCCTACTCAAAACCACGACCGAGGGTGTCCCGCTGCTAAGAAATAGACAACACGCACAGCCTTTCAGGCCACCAAATTAATAGCCAGGAAGGGACCATGACAGACGTGAGCTTGGCCTCTTTTGAAGCACTCTTGATCTTGACTTAGTTATCCACACAGGAAAAGCAGATTTGGAGGTCCTGCCTTTCCATAGGGCCCGTTTCTTTTTTTTCTTTTTTTTTTTTTTTTGTATTTTTCTGAAGCTGGAAACGGGGAGAGACAGTCAGACAGACTCCCGCATGCGCCCCACCGGGATCCACCCGGCACGCCCACCAGGGGGCGATGCTCTGCCCCTCCGGGGCGTCGCTCTGCTGTGACCAGAGCCACTCCAGCGCCTGGGGCAGAGGCCAAGGAGCCATCCCCAGCGCCCTGGCCATCTCCGCTCCAATGGAGCCTTGGCTGCGGGAGGGGAAGAGAGAGACAGAGAGGAAGGAGGGGGGGGGGGCGGAGAAGCAAATGGGCGCTTCTCCTATGTGCCCTGGCCGGGAATCGAACCCGGGTCCCCCACACGCCAGGCCGACGCTCTACCGCTGAGCCAACCGGCCAGGGCCAGGGCCCGTTTCTTAGAGCAAGGTTACTACACAACCATACGCAGATTTGCATGCAGGGTCTCTCATGTCATCTGATAAAGTTGGAAATGAAAAATGAATGTTCCTCTTCGAGTGGGAAGGCCTGAGGACACCCTGGGGGCGCACCGGTGGGGTTCTTCAGGTTCTTCGTTTTGTGGGTAGAAGAACGCAGATGGGTAAAAACTGGGTGTAAGAGTTTGAGAAATGTACACAGTTTCAGACTCAGTTCACGAGGGGGAAAAAAAGGCATAGGAAATGGTCACGCAGGTGGCTCTCCGCTCCCCGTGAGAGGACGATGTTCTCACAAGCTTCTCCCTTCCTAGGGTCCTAATATAATGGCACACTCGACGCGCCCCCACTGCCATACTTGGGACCCGCAGTGTTCTCCTCGTGGAACTCTTCAGCCCCTAGACTACGGACGTATCAGAAACGCCAAGCCTTGGGTTCTTTCCTTCCCTCTTTCCTCCTGGCACGCGCTGCTGGGAGAACTAAGACGCCGAGGAACCGCCGGACGGGAGGCGCGAAGCCCCCGGCAGGACGGCGGCCGCGTGCACGCCTGGGGGCGGGGCGCTGGCCTCCCGCGCTCGGGTCTTAGCCCGCTCGCCCCGCCCCCAGAGCCCGCTCGCCCCGCCCCCGGGCGTGACCCCGGCGGTTTGCTCCGCTCGGTGGAGGAGAGATGGGAGGTGTTGGGCGGGGCTGAGTTGGAAGGGGCCTGCCCTGGACGCCTCCCGCGACGCTAGCCCGGGAGCCGCGATGCGAGCGTGGCTCCTAGCCTCCGCGGTGCTCTGGTGTCTCACCAGCGGTGGGTGTCTCCCGCCCGGCCTCCAGGCCTCTCCCCTCCTGCCCGCCCGTCCCCTTCGCCTCGCCCCGCCCCGCCCCGCCCACTCCGAAGCCCCTGGCTCCTCTTCAGCCTGAAATGTCAGTGGTTTCTTTTCCTCCGCAGTTGGTTGGCAGCGTTTTTCCCAATTCACTGAGAAAGGCTTCATTTATGGCGAAACAGCACACACAGGTAATAAAAGCCGCTTCATTCGCACAGCCTATCGGAAGAGCCCGGCTGCCGGGGACCTGCGGAGGTTCCTCCCGTGGAGGGGAAGGCAGCGAATGCTTACTGACCGTCTGCCTGGTGCCGAGCGCTGCCTGAAGGTTGCGTGTTTCACCCTTACAGCGAGCGACGCGACGGCGCCTTTAGTGGTATCACCTTGTCGAAAGCCCCACAGCTCGGAAGGAGCTAGGATTCAATCCAGGGCTCCTCTGATGCCACCTCACTTCCAGGGGTCTCTGCTGCTTTGCAACGTGCCAGGCCCCTCAGAGGGGTAATTTCCAGGACTGGAAGTTTCTGTTTGGAACGCCCTTATCTCTCCCTTTATCAACTAGGAGAATTCCTACACATCTATTAAAGGTTCAGCTCAAATGTCCTTTATCACTGTGATGAAACTTTTTCACACTCCTCAAGGAAAAGTAGTCACATGGCTCACCTTAGATAACTTTGGGCCGGTTTGTAGCATTTGTCATGTTTGAAACCTCTGAACGTTTGGACCCCGCCCTCCTCCGCCTCCGCCAAATTAAAAGACGATGTCTTCTTTATATTTTCAGAACCTGACATTCAGTAGGCTTTAAAATATCTTGGTTCCAAGCAGATTATTGCTGCTTCCACCAAATCTGAAACAGAATAGGTAACTGCAGAAAATCGCCCTAGTATGTGCCATATAGGCTAATTATTGTTTCCAACAGAGGACATTTATAGTTAAATATCAAGTTTCCCTTAAGGGTGACAATGATCATCTTTAAAATAGTTTTGCAACCAAGCTCAAGCCCTTTTCTGATCTTTAAATTGATTTCATTAACCCTTCAAAAATTATGATTGATTGCAATGAGTACTGAATTTGTACATTGTATCGTGTACATTTTTATAAACAAAACCATATCATAGTAAAGAAATTAACTAGTAGTCAAGAGTTTTTAAGAATGTTAAAAACAGGCCTGACCAAGTGGTGGTGCAGTGGATAGAGCATTGGACTGGGACACCAAGGACCCAGGTTCGAAACCCCGAGGTCGCCAGCTTGAGCGTGGGCTCATCTGGTTTGAGCAAGGGTCATGGGCTTGAGCTCAAGGTCACTGGCTTGAGCAAGGGGTCATTAGCTCTGCTGTTGCCACCCCTACAACCTACACCCCCATCAAGGCACATACAAAAAAGCAATCAATGGACAACTAAGGTGCCACAACAAAGAATTGATGCTTCTCATCTTTCTCCTTTCCTGTCCTGGCTGTCTGTCCATATCTGTCCCTCTCTCTATTCCTGTCACATACACACACAAAAAAGAAACAAAAAGGGCTTTGGCATTCTAAATGTTCTAATGAATGATATTTAAAGTAGTGAAATCTGAAAAGAACTTATCTTTGGGACAAAATGGTAGGAAGTGTATTTATTAATTTAATTTTGCTATGTAATGTAGTTATATATTATTGCATTTTGCCACAGTGACGATATATGTAGAATTACATCACAATAGCCCATTCCTTGTCTGTATGGATGCAAAACGTGCTGAAGAAGAAACAGTGGACCCCACGTACTTATGGATTGGGCCTAATGAACATCTATTAACAGGTAAATTATTCTATTTTAATACCATCTTTTTTTATAGATGTGAACATATGTTAGAAAAACACTATCACTTATTGGAATGAACATATTGAAATTTAATTTTAATTGCAGTTTCACTTGCTCCATTCTTAGATCATGTTGTGTCTTGGTCTGTGCCTTATTTTCTCCTCATGTAAAAATTGAATTAGTAATTTTTACATCTTACTTCCCAGAGCTGTATTAGTTTTAAAAATTGTATAAAACTGGCCTGACCTGTGGTGGCACAGTGGATAAAGTGTCAACCTGGAATGCTGAGGTTGCTGGTTCAAAACCCTGCACTTGTCTGGTCAAGGCACATATGTGGGACCTGTGGTGGCACAGTGGATAAAGTGGTGACCTGGAATGCTGAGGTCACCGGTTCGAAACCTTGGGTTTGCCTGGTCAAGGCACATATGGGAAACAACTACTATGTGTTGATGCTTCCCACTTTACCCCCTTTCTCTCTCTCTCTCTCTCTCTCTCTCTCTCTCTCTGCCTTCTTTCTAAATGTAAAAAAAAGGCACATATGGAAGTTGATGCTTCCTGCTCCTCCCCCCTTTCTCTCTCTCTATCTCTCACTCTCTCTCTCCTCTCTAAAATGACTAAATTTAAAAAATTGTATAAAACCTAAACTTTATCCTTGTAGCACTTGTAAAAGGAGATGAAGTATCTAATATGTAATTTTTCATGATATTAGAAGAGTGTCTTGGATTATAAACATTAATATCTATCTTATGTGAAAAATTTGTATAGTATTGCAGGGCTATGTAATTTTATTTACTGAATTACTGGCATAAATGATTGAAATTAGATGCTAAGAAATGAATTAGAGAAAATCAAAATCTGTTTCAAAAGTGTACTTATCTCGCCCTGGCCGGATGGCTCGGTTCGTTAGAGCATCGTCCTGAAGCAGAGGTCGCCGGTTCGATCCCCGGTCAGGGCACATAGAGGAACAGAGTGATGTTCCTGTATCTCTCTCTCTCTCTCTCTCTCTCTCTCTCTCTTTTGTCTCTCTCTCTCTCCCCCCTTCCTCTCTCTCTAAAACCAATAAAATAAACATTTAAAAAAAAGTGTACTTATCTCATGTGGTTCTCCATAGAGTAATATGACTGAATTAAGATTTTGTTGAATTCTTTTTTGTTTTTTACAGGGACAGAGAGAGAGAGAGTCAGAGAGGGGGATAGATAGGGACAAACAGGAATGGAGAGAGATGAGAAGCATCAATCATCAGTTTTTCGTTGCAACACCTTAGTTGTTCATTGATTGATTTCTCATGTGCCTTGACCGCGGGCCTTCAGTAGACCGAGTAACCCCTTGCTCAAGCCAGCGACCTTGGGTCCAAGCTGGTGAGCTTTGCTCAAACCAGATGAGCCCGCGCTCAAGCTGGCGACCTTGGGGTCTCGAACCTGGGTCCTTCCACATCCCAGTCCGATGCTCTATCCACTGCGCCACCACCTGGTCAGGCAGATTTTGTTGAATTCTTAAAGTTAAAATAGTCTATTAAGTTTTAAATTTTTGTATTTATTTGTTACCCCAAGTTTACTAAATAATGTTTGAATTGTTATGTGTTAAATAGCCAATTAATTTACTATTTCTGTTTAGGAAATTATCGAGTAAATATAACTCAAACAGGAAAACTAATGGTGAAAGATTTTCTGGAGCCTCTGTCTGGACTTTATACATGTACTCTTTCTTATAAGACCGTCAAAGCACAAACCCAAGAAGAAAAGATGGTAAAGGAGAAATATGACTTTATGATGTTTGGTAAGAACACAAGCACATTTTAACTTAATATACTTAGTTTGGATCAGCATTAAGAATATGGTTTCTTGCCTGACCAGATGGTGGTGCAGTGGATAGAGCGTTGGACTGGGATCCAGAGGACCCAGGTTCAAAACCTCGAGGTCTCCAGCTTGAGCGTGGGCTCATCTGGTTTGAGCAAAGCTCACCAGCTTGAGCCCAAGGTCGCTGGCTTGAACAAGGGGTCACTCGGTGTGATGTAGCCCCCACCCTTGTCAAGGCACATATGAGAAAGCAATTAATGAACAGCTAAGGTGCCGCAACGAAGAATTCATGCTTCTTCTCATCTCTCTCCCTTCCTGTCTGCCTGTCTCTATCTGTCCCTCTCTCTGTCTCTCCCTGTCTCTGTCACACACACACACACACACACACACACACACACACACACACACACACGAATATGGTTTCTTTAGTGGAAATGAATCTGTTCGATATAATCATTATGACTGAACAAATATTTTAGGTGCATTTGACCAGGCAAATGCTTAAATTAATGTCAAGATAGTGTATCTTATCCTGACCAGGTGGTGACGCAGTGGATCAAGTGTCAATCTGGGATGCTGAGGACCCAGGTTTGAAACCCTGAAGTCGCTGGCTTGGGCACAGGCTCACCAGTTTGAACATGGGGTCCCTGGCTTGAGCATGGGATCATCATAGACATGACCCTATGATCCCTGCCTTGAGCCCAAAGGTCACTGGCTTGAGCAAGGGGTCACTGGCTCAGTCCCCCCTTCTCCCTCAAGGCACATACAAGAAACAATCAATAAACCTGACCAGGCAGTGGCGCAGTGGATGGAGCGTCGGACTGGGATGAGGAGGACCCAGGTTCCAGACCCCGAGGTCACCAGCTTGAGCGCGGGCTCATCTGGTTTGAGCAAAGCTCACCAGCTTGGACCCAAGGTCGCTGGCTTGAGCAAGGGGTTACTCAGTCTGCTGAAGGCCCACAGTCAAGGCACATATGAGAAAGCAATCAATGAACAACTAAGGTGTCGCAACGAAAAACTGATGATTAATGCTTCTCATCTCTCTGCGTTCCTGTCTGTCTGTCCATATCTATCCCTCTCTCTGACTCACTCTGTCTCTGTTAAAAAAAAAAGCAATCAATGAACAACTAAAGTGCTGCAACTACAAGTTGATGCTTCTCATCTCTCTCTCTAAAAAAAAAAGAGAGAGAGAAAGTGTATCCTAAATAATCCCCTTTTAGCCTCCCACTTCCCACTGTTTAGATATGTAATCTTCTTTATCACATTTGTGTCTGGTATCTTAAAAACTGATGCTTAATCCAATAAAGCAAATTAATGATCCCTTTCACTGGACTGTTCTGACAACAATGTCACTCTGCCAATTAAGACCCTCCTCCCTGAAATCTTATTTTTTCCTTGATACTGTTAACTTATCTATCTTGCCAGTCCACAGAAGCCATTTCTTTACTTGTAATGAATAGGAAATGTATCAGATGAAATTTTATTAAAGTTATTAATTTTGTATATTTTTGTGAGACCAAACTGATAAAAACATTTTCTTGGATAAGTTAAGGTTCTATGCTGACGAGCAAAGATGGATGAATTTACTATTGCATGTTATATGAAAATCGTTAGAGGAAATTAATGCTAGGCACATTTTTCTTCTCATCTTTCTTCAAGCCTATCGGGAACCTGATTATTCATATCATATGGCTCTACGTTTTACCACAAAGGCTTGTGTAGGAAGATATAATGAACAGCTTTTTAGAGTGCTGAAGAAAATCTTGAATAATTTAATCTCTGATTTGTCATGTCATGTCATAAAACCATCATATAAATGCCATTTTGTTAAACTTCCAAAACAAGGCCTCATACACGAGCTATTTATAACCTTTCAAGGTAAAAAATTTTTTTAACTTTTCTTTAATTTTATGAGTTTAATTTTGAACCATGACAGATTACAAAATTAATTACGATATTAATGTGAGCTGTCTTAAGAATAGCAGGTCTTAAATGTTTGTTAAGCACTAAAGTATATTATTGGTCTTAGCTTGGTTTTAGTTTTTAAAATTAACACATTATTTACCTTCAACTGTGACATACTGTTGCTTTCTTTTTAGAAGTCAACATTATTTTTATAAATATGGATTTTAACTATGCAGCTAATATTTAACACAGTTTTTTATAGAATTTTAACTTGCATTTGGGAGAACATAAAAGGGAGGAACCAAACCAAATTTATTTCTATTTGTTTTGAAGCCTTGTAATTACCTCCATTAACCCCCAGATGGAGTAAAATCACAATGTACAAATTATTCAAATTGTACAACTTTTATTACTAGGATTAGATAGATTAAACACATGCATCCATTCATACTGAATTCAGCATTTAGAGGAGGGGTAGTCAACCTTTTTATACCTACCGCCCACTTTTGTATCTCTGTTAGTAGTAACATTTTCTAACTGCCCACCAGTTCCACAGTAATGGTGATTTATAAAGTAGGGAAGTAACTTTACTTTATAAAATTTATAAAGCAGAGTTACAGCAAGTTAAAGCATATAATAATAATTACTTACCAAGTACTTTATGTCGGATTTTCGCTAAGTTTGGCAGAATAAATCTTTATAAAATAACTTACTATAGTTAAATCTATCTGTTTATTTATACTTTGGTTGCTCCGCTACCGCCCACCATGAAAGCTGGAACGCCCACTAGTGGGCGGGAGGGACCAGGTTGACTACCAGTGATTTAGAGCTTTATTGGCATGTTTGGAACTTCATAGAATCCTTTTGTGAAGATACCATTTTTTCCTCTCCAGTTAATTCTTATGTGCCACCATGGAAAGGTGCATGCAATGATACTGTTGACTGTGAAGATATCACTAATCATAATATCCTCCAGGTGAGAATGTCATTGTAAGGAGAAAGTATTTGAATAGTCAATAAAGCTATTTAAAATTTCTGTAACTATTTCAGAAATCTATTTCTCCATGTGAATACTTATCAATACATTCTAAGCAAGCAGACTTAAATTATCCTTTTTTTAATATATATTTTATTGATTTTAGAGGGAGGGAGATATTTTAGAGGGAGAGAGAAAAGGACAGCAACATGGATCTGTTCCTGTATATATCCTGACCGGGGATTGAACTGGCAACCTCTGCACTTTGGTACAATACTGTAACCAACTGAGCTATTCAGCCAGAGCTAAATTCTTCTTTTATTTGAAAAACTTAAATATGAAGTGTTACTGACTTTTGGTTTTGGTTATTGAAACAGATTGTGACAGTCTTGGCTGTTTCAAGATGCTTTGTTTTGGAATAGTACATGTGGAATGTCATATAGCTCCCATGTTAATATATGTTTATCTATGACAGAAGGCTGGGTCCCTGGTGTTTGTTCCCCAGATGTTAACTAAGCAGCAGCTTGCAGAACAACCTCACAGTCTGGTTGTCCTAAGTTAAATTGGTGATTCTTTTAAAACTGTATGATAATCACAACAGTTGCTGTCTCTTCTCCCGTCTTCAGAGGCTAAGGACATAGTTTTAAAAAATCCCTTCTCTCTCCTGGTCTAGTTCCTGAGCCCTTCCTTTTAATATTGTGCGTGGATTATGGGGAGCACTGAGTTTATATTAGTCATTACCATTACCAAACTCTATGCTCAAATACTAAAATGTTTATCAGTTTGTAATGCTGATTAGAGGAAAGTTTTACTTGGCTCTTTGGAATTAGAAACGATAAACATTATCTACAAATGGAGTAGATATGCTGCAAATAGTTCAACCTAAGTGTTTATTAACCTCAGTTTAATTTTTCTTAAGCATTGTACATATGAATTGACAATAATTGATAAGGTCAAGATGAGACTAATTTTAGCATTAACACATAACGTTTCGAGTTTATCCTGTTGTGTAAAAATGGACGGCATGGGCATGCTTATAGTACATCAGATTGCCTCTGATGCAGGAGGAGAAATTGGTTCACAGTTTAGTCAGTGTACTTCTCGCTGGTATTTTAAAATCTAGGCAAGAGATCGAATAGCAGAATTTTTCCGGAGCCAAGCATATATTTTCCACCATCACTATAATAAAACTCAACCAGCGATGCATTTTGTGGACCACAGTTTACAAATGGAACGTATGGATAGCTGTCGTCCAGGCTTTGGGAAAAATGAAGGTCTACACAGTAATTGTGCTACTTGTTGCGGTAATTATAAAATAGAAATATCTACAGATGATATATTATAGTCTTGTCCCCCTGAAACCTATATAATTTTATTAACCAATGTCACCCCCAATAAATTCAATAAAAAATTTTAAATGAATATATAAATATACAAATATTTAGAGTATAAGGTCAGAAGAATAGATGAATAATTCACTTAGGATAATTAATTGCATTGAGTCTTTTTTTTTTTTTTTTTTTCACAGAGACAGAGAGAGAGTCAGAGGGATAGACAGGGACAGACAGACAGGAATGGAGACAGATGAGAAGCATTAATCATTAGTTTTTCGTTGCACGTTGCGACTTCTTAGTTGTTCATTGATTGCTTTCTCATATGTGCCTTGACTGTGGGCCTTCAGCAGACTGAGTAACCCCTTGCTGGAGCCAGCGACCCTGGATCCAAGCTGGTGAGCTTTTTGCTCAAGCCAGATGAGCCCGCACTCAAGCTGGCAACCTTGGGGTTTTGAACCTGGGTCCTTCCACATCCCAGTCCAATGCTCTATCCACTGCGCCACCGCCTGGTCAGGCTGCATTGAGTCTTTATGGTAATCCCCTTACAAAAAAGTTATATTTGGCTAAAGGGAAGTAAAAATTCAAAGGCCAAATTTCTAAATATAATTATCTTCATGTATATCAATTCTTCCTAATGTGCTCTTTTATATTACAGAACATTTCTATAGTGTTCTGACTTAAGCTACTATACTGTGAAGGAGAACAGAATGGCCCTGCCTAGAAAACAGAGAATTGGAAATAAGAACAAGAAAACTAGAAATAGGAACTCATAAATGGGGCACTGCAGAAGATACTATAAAATGCTGTTACTAATTAAAAATAGAATTCTAACTTTCTCCTGCCTTTAAAATCATTAAATTACAATGTTTGAAACTTCCAAATAGTCTCCACAACTTAACTGACTGAACATTACTTACTATGTCATAGGTATAGAAATGGTGTGATATTAACGGCTGATTTATATTATTGGTATAAAATACCTCTAACTGAAATTATAATAATCTGCTCCGTGTGTTTTCTTCTGCAGTGGTTTGTGTTCCTGGGACTTTTAGTCCTGATTCTAATGTTACTTGTCAGACCTGCGTTTCCATCCATACCTACGGAGCTAAATTTTGCCCATAAACTTCAAACAAAAGCTGCAATATGAAGATTAGGAGTGAAAGCATTGTTACTTGCTTGTGGAATTGGGGGGACATAAGATTTGTTCACACCCCCAGAACATCATAGTTCCATTGAGCAAGACCAAAACATTGGAAAACATACATTTAAGAAACTTTAAAAAGATAACTGACATGGCATTTCTAAGAAGGCATTTAATCTAATATCTCCAGTGTACAAAGGAAAGTGTAAGTATTAGTGGATGATTTTTAATGAAATATGTTTTGTTGTTTATGAACTAAATCTGTTGCTCTGTGCCTATGCCTACATTAAGGTCAAGAAGAGTAGCAAAGCATAATAAAATAAAAGCTTTATAATTTCCCTATATTAATTTGTTTGAAGTCACTCTTATATGATATAAAGGCATATATATCACCTTTGTATTTAGAAGCGAAAAGTAATTTCTTTCGGTTCCTTTGCTTTTAGTTTGTTTTTTTACATAACTAATAGACTATTTTTAGTACAGTTTTATATTTATAGAACAACTGAGCAGATATGAGGTAGAGTTCCATGTCCCTGCTCTCGCTCACTCCCTCACCTCTCCCATTTCCCCTATTATTAACATCTTGCATTAGTGTGAAACATTTGTTACAAGTAATAAACTAATATTGATACATTATTAACTGTAGTTCATAGTTCACATTAAGGTTCATTCTTTGTGTTATACAGTCCTGTGAGTTTTGAAAAATGCCTAATGACAGGTGTCTACCGTTACAGTTTCATACAGAATAGTTTTAAATCCCCTGTGCTATACCTGTTCATCTCTCTCCCTCGCCCTAGAATCCTTGACGACCACGGATCTTTTTACTCTCTCTGTAATTTTGCCTTTTCCAAATGTCATATACTTAGAATCATACAGTGTGTAAATTTTTCAAACTGACTTCTTTCACTCAGCAATATGTATTTAAGGTTCCTCCCTGTCTTTTTGTGACCTGATAATTTTTTATTGCTGAGCAATATTCCGTTGTATGGCTGGATGTATGAAGGATATCCTTGTTGCTTCCAGTTTTTGATTATTAATAAAGTTGCTGTAAACATTTGTGGGGAGGTTTTTGTGTGGATATAAGTTTCCAACTTAATCATGTAAATACCTAGGAGATGATTGCTGGATTTATGGCAAGATTATGTTCAGTTTTGTAATAAACTGCCAAATTGGCTCCCAAATTGGTTTGCCATTTTGCATTCCCATCAGCAATGAATGTGTTCTTGTTGCTCCTTGTCCTCACCAGCTTTTGGTATTTTCGGTTTGGGGATTTTAGCCATTCTAAGTATATAGTGGTAGCTCATTATTGTTTAATATGAAATTCCCTAATGACATTTAATGCTGAGCATCTTCACATGCTTACTTGTCACCTGTATATCTACTTTGGTGAGGTGTTCAGATCTTTGTCCATTTTTTGTTGGATTGTTTATTCTCTTATTGTTGAGTTCTAAGAGGTCTTTGTATATTAGATACAAGTTATTTGTCAGATTCATGTTTTGCAGATATTTTCTCCCATTTGGTAGCTTGTCGCTTCATTCTTTATTTATTTATTTTTGTGTGTGAGAGAGACAGACAGACAGGAAGTGAGAGAGATGAGAAGCGTCAATTCTTCATGCAGCACCTTAGTTGTTGACTGATTGCTTTCTCATATGTGCCTTGACTCAGCGGGGGAGGGGGGGCTCCAGCCAAGCCAGTGACCCCTTGCTCAAGCCAGTGACCTTGGGCTTCAAGCCAGTGACGTTGGGCTAAAGCCAGTGACCTTGGGGTCATGTCTATGATCCCACTCTCAAGCTGGTAACCCCACTCAAGCCAGATGAGCCCACACTCAAGCTGGTGACCTCAGGGTTTCAGACCTGGGTCCTCAGCATCCCAGGCCAATACTCTGTCCACTGCACCACTGCCTGGTCAGGCTTGTCTCTTCATTCTTTTAAGTGTCTTTCACCAAAGAGACTTAGCAAAGTCCAACTTATTTTTTTTTTGACAGAGACAGAGAGTCAGAGCGAGGGACAGATAGGGACAGGCAGACAGGAAGGGAGAGAGATGAGAAGCATCAATTCTTTGTTGCGGCTCCTTAGTTGTTCGTTGATTGTGTTCTCATATGTGCATTTACCGGGGGACTACAACAGAGCGAGTGACCCCTTGCTCAAGCCAGCGACCTTGGGCTCAAGCCATCAACCTTGGGGTTTGGGACCTGGGGCCTCCGAGTCCCAGTCCAGCGCTCTATCCACTGTGCCACCACCTGATCAGGCAACTTATTGATTTTTTTTCAGGTATCATGCTTTCATACCTAAAAATCATGACCAAATCCAAAGTCATCTAGATCTTTTTCCTTTATATTCTAGAACAGCGGTTCTCAACCTGTGGGTCGTGACCCCGGTTGGGGGTCGAACGACCAAAACACAGGGGTCGCCATCAGAAAGGCTTTAGGCGACCCCTGTGTTTTGGTCGTTCGACCCCCGCCGGGGTCGCGACCCACAGGTTGAGAACTGCTGTTCTAGAACTTAACAGTATAGTGTTTTATGTTTGGGTCTAAGATGAATTACTTTTTGTAAAAAGTAAGTTGTATGTCACCATTTATTGAAGAAACTGTCCTTCCTGCCTAACCAGGCAGTGGCACAGTGGATAGAGTGTCAGACTGGGATGCAGAGGATCCAGGAGACCCCGAGGTCGCCAGCTTGAGTGCGGGCTCATCTGGTTTGAGCAAAGCTCACCAGCTTGGACCCAAGGTCGCTGGCTTGAGCAAGGGGTTACTCATTCTGCTGTAGTCCCCCAGTCAAGGCACATATGAGAAAGTAATCAATGAACAACTAAGGTGTTGCAACAAAAACTAATGATTGATGCTTTTCATCTCTCTTCATTCCTGTCTGTCCCTATCTATCCCTCTCTCTGACTCTCTCTCTGTCTCTGTAAAAAAAAAAATGAAAGAAAGAAAGAAAAAGAAACTGTTCTTCATTCACTAAATTGCCTTTGCTACTGTCAAGTTTAGCTGACTACTTTTGTGTAGGTCTGTGTCTGGGTTCTCTATTCTTCTCTATTTATCAATTTATCTGTTCTTTCATCAATACCACACTGTCTTGATTACTCTATAGTAAGTCTTAAATTTGGTTAGTATCAGTCCTCTGGCTTTGTTTTTCTTCGTCATTATTGTGTCAGTTATTCTGGATCTTGCCTTTCCATGTAAACTTTAGAATCATTTTGTTGATAACCACAAAATAACTTGCTCGGAGTTTGGTTGGAATCGCATTGAATCTATAGGTCAAATTGGGGGAAATTGATATCTTAATATTAAGTCTTTCTATCCAGGAACATGAAATATCTCTGTATTTATTTAGATCTTTGGTTTATCTCATCAGAGTTTTATAGTTTGCGTCATATAGATCCTCTACATATTTTCTTAGATTTATGCTTAATTTTCTCTGGTGTGAATGTAAATGATATTGTATTTTTATTAAATTCCAAATGTTCATTGTTGCTATGTAGAAAGACAATTGACTTTTGTGTATTAAACTTATATTCTGTGACCTTACTATAGTGTTTATTCATTCCAGAAAGTTTTTTGTCAATTCTTTGGGATTTTCTACATAAATATGTCATGTGTGAACAAAGACAACAGGGTTATATTTCTTCCTTCCCAATCTGTATATCTTTTATTTCCTTGTCTTATTGCATTATCAAGAACTTCCCCTATGAAGTTGAATAGGAATGGTGAGGAGACATCCTTCCTTGTTCCTGATGTTAGAGAGAAAGCATCCAATTTCTCACCATTAAGTATGATGTGAAACTATAGTTTTTTTAATAGCTGTCTCTGTCAAGTTGAGGAAATTCTTCTCTATTTTTAGTTTCCTGAGAGTTTTTATCATGAATGGATATTGGATTTTGCCAGATGCTTTTTCTGCATTTACTGATGTGATCATGATTTTTCTTCTTTAGCCTGTTGATGTGATGGATGACATAAATTGATTTTCAAATGTTGAAATATTCTTGCATGTTCAAAGCAGATCACATTTGGTTGTGGTATATACTTATTTTGATACATTATTAGATTTGAAGGCCCTGGCCGGTTGGCTCAGTGGTAGAGCGTCGGCCTGGCGTGCAGGAGTCCCAGGTTCAATTCCCAGCCAGGGCACACAGGAGAAGCGCCCATCTGCTTCTCCACCCCTCCCCCTCTCCTTCCTCTCTGTCTCTCTCTTCTCCTCCCGCAGCCGAGGCTCCATTGGAGCAAAGTTTGCCCAGGCACTGAGGATGGCTCTGTGGCCTTTGCCTCAGGCGCTAGAATGGCTCTGATTGTGGCAGAGCGACGCCCCAGATGGGCAGAGCATCGCCCCCTGGTGGGCATGCCAGCTGGATCCTGGTCGGGCGCATGCGGGAGTCTGTCTGACTGCCCCCGTTTCCAACTTAAGAAAAATACAAAAAAAAACAAAAAACAAAAAAAACATTATTAGATTTGATTTTATAATATTCTGTTGAGGATTTTTGTATTTATGTTCATGAGACATAATAGTCTGTAGTTTTCCTTGTAACATTATTTTATGGTTTTACTATTAAGGTTATTTAGTATCAGTAGTAACATTGTAGGTATGTGTGTCAGTCAGAGTCCAATCAGGAGACAGAAAGCACAGAGTAATTTGAGCAGAGAAAGCTTGATATAATTATTAACAATAAGAGAGGATTAGAATAATAAGTAATTGGCTAGTAAGGTATAAAGAGGACCCCAAAGGATACAGGGATAGCAGATATAAAGAACAGCTGCTACCACTAGGATTGAGACAGTGTCCAAAAAGGAGCCACCATATCCTACGGCTGAGATCCAGACCTTACTGAAAAGGGCACAATAGAAGGTCACTGGATGGCAGAAATGTCACCGATGCTGGAATTTCACTCTCTGGAAATTTGCAGAGATCCACCCTCTAGAGTGCCAAGGAAAGCTGTGTCTGGGGAATTTCTCAGTGTGCTACAAACCACACAAGGAGGAGGGGTTGTTGGCGAAGCTGCTGGCCACTACGCACCGCAGGATATGGACACTGAAGACGTTGTATGTACTACCGGAGCCTGTCGAGAGAGCAACCCAGAACCAGGAAGAAAACTCCTTTCCTCCTGTAGTGTCTCTCCAGCATCTTCTTCTGCAAAAGTTTAACAATGCGTCAGCTGGCAAAGTTAAATAGTTACAAGACCCAGGTCCATTTCACCAAGCAGACAAAATACATGTATTTGGAGCTCAGAGGCAGTCACTGATAACTGATACAGCCTGTCCCTTTGGCCACTCACTTTCCATATACATCTTTCTATGCACCCATCTGAGCTCTTGTGTGTTGACAAAACAATATGACGTTTTTATCTAAGAATATACTGCTCTCCATCTTACAAGCACTCGCCATTTCCCCCAACTGTGGAGACACATAGTCCCAACGGTCATTGTTTCTATTGCTGGCTCTATTATTTCTCAAATTTCATCACAGTTCCATCTTGTTATCTAAGGACTAAATTGTGAAACTAACTTCCAACCACTTGTAAATGAAATAAAAATAGGAAAGAGGGAGAAGATGGGTAGCTATGAAAATAAACATGTGAGTAAAACAAGCAAAGAGGAAACATGCTAAGCTACTTTGTTTCTGTAATTGGTCATGAGGTTGTCATGGAAACCTATGGCCTCCTTCTTCAACTATTCATCTCCTATTTTTCTTGCCCTCAGCCAGAACTGCAGTTGCACTGGATTGTTTATCTGTTGGAATGACCAAAACATTCATTCCCAAGGGTTTGAGTCCTCATGTTTTTCCCCGTTTTTATTGTTGCTAAGTAGTTTTCATTAATATTTACTATTGAATAGAAGAACTAAGAGGCACCCCAAAGAATCTCTTAAGTTCCAGCCTTGGTTGAATAGCTTGGTTAATTAGAGCACCCTTCCAAAGAGCAGAGGTTGCTGGTTCGATCCCCGGTCAGGGCACATACAAGAAGATATTGATGTTCCTGTCTCTCTCTCTCTCTCTTTCTTTCTAAAATCAATAAAATAAAATCATTAAAAAAAAAAGAATTTCTTGAGTTCCAGACACAGTCCTCCTTG